>NC_045551.1:41021792-41380542 GCF_009769535.1 Thamnophis elegans
GGTGCGAATTGACTGCATGTGTAATATGTCCTTTGACAAAAGTAATTAGAGTGGACATTTTGAGTTATTCTAAGATTTGGAACTAAAGCTTGTTTCCTTTATTACTTCTCATCCATCAATTGTTTTATGCTTAGAATGACCTGAAAGCTATTCCAGTATAGTCACCTTGAAGGAAAACTCTAAAACTTCTAAAAGCTAGAAGTCTTCATAGATACTTTTGAGCTAGAATAAAAGATGCATTGACCAGGCTTTAAAAATGGAAAAATCATATCCAATGTCTTTTTTATTCTTTTATTCTTTTTTTCTTTTCTCCCTCCCTCCCTCCCTCCCTCCCTCCTTTCTTTCTTTCTTTCTTTCTTTCTTTCTTTCTTTCTTTCTTTCTTTCTTTCTTTCTTTCTTTCTTTCTTTCTTTCTTTTTCTTTCTCTTTAATAGCCATAGTGCAATAGAAGCTTAGAATTTTTGCTCTTAGCCATGACAAATCCATGTCTAATCATTACAGAAAAGTAAATGCGAAGGTATTAAAGCGTGAGTGATAGAAAGCTGTATTTTATTATAATTATTTCATATAATGTATTTTTCCTCAAAATCACGCTATTCTAAATTACAATAGACATATTTGTATGATTACAAATATTTTTGTTTTTCAGTGTGTGACAAGAGAATAACTAGGAAATTAAAACATAAAGCTGATCTAGAACTTCACTCTTATGAGCCTTTCTTTCCAAATTAGTTGTCTCAATAACTTACAACATCTGATACGCAGAGTTATTGTAGTAATTTATGAAAATACTACCACATATCTTTTAAAAAACTTGTATTTGCAAAAATATCATGGAAGGTCAGGTCAATAATGACTTTGCTAAGGAATATGGGATTCTATTTTCAATTCATCTGAAGGATTACTCTCACCGTGACTGAAATAATGTGGTTTAACTCAACAACTGCAGTCATACCCAGTTCTCATTTACATGCTAAACTGGAATGGGGAATCTTTGGCTCTCAAACTGTTGGACTCAATTCTCCAGACCCCCATCTGGTGTGGTCAGTTATTAGAAATGAAATTAATTGTACAAGCAGGCTATGTACGTACCCCATGCCTATGAGATCTGATGATATTATTCAGATGTTCAGTAGTTTAACTCATTTATTTTTACCTTTCAGTTCAGCAGCCAGTACTGTTTTACAACAGAAGCATTGGCTCTGCAGAGTTTAGGGGCAGACCATTGTCCTATTGATAGGAACTTTGGACTCATTCCTCTCTTAGTTCCAGGTTTGTCCCCCTCTGGTGCATAAATTAAGCTACCAGTGTTTATTCTAGATTTCATAACTATTTGAATAAATTGAGCAGGGAATGACTTCTTGGTAGAATGGCCTGTGACTGGAAGCAAATCACACCATGGATGGAGAAAGAGACTTGACTGAGTTCTGGTTTTCATGCTTTCCTATCAATGAGCAGGACGAAAATTTTGTTGGCTTAGTCCATGATTTTCAGTGCTTCATGGTCAGTAACAGCAAGGACAATCATTGATCAGTTTGAAAATACTTCTGGGCTATGAAAAGTGAAAAAGGGTGGGGTGGGGGCAGAAGTTCGTCATCACTGGAAAAGGGCTGAGATGTCAAAAAGCCCATTTTGAAGGTCTTTGAAGGAAGTTAGGTAAGCATGTACATGCAGTAAGTTTTTGAAAGGCTTTCAGAATTGCTCATAAAACTTTACTGTATTCAAAGAGTTATTTTCCTGTGATTTAATAAGTAGAAGCCTGAATGCATGCTAAATATATAGAAGAACGAACAGAATGCCAACTTCATAATTCCAGTCTTTTTAAAAGCTAATGAAATGGACCTTTGTGCAGGGAATCATTATGAAGAAAGACTCTCTACAGCCAAAAGATTATTAAGCCACCCATATGGATTTTTCTAACTGCATGTTATTTTATAAGGTTCAGGGAAACAGAGAAGTGCATTATTTGGCCAAAATGAGCCCATTCTGTGAACTTCTGTTCCAATGTTGGGGACGGGCACAATTATGTCCCGATTGCTTGCAAAAATGTAGGACCTCTGGTCAGGGCCTGAATTAATTATGTCATCCTGACTGATTGTGTTTAAACCAAATAGCAGCTTGCTAGCATTCAATACCGGCCATAAGCTGTACTCAACCTCCCTGAGCATGGCATGGCCTTTCCATTTGACTCTTCTCTCATTTTCTGCATGACTAGGAATGAAACCATAAACTGGGAAAATGAAGATTCTAAAAAAAGAAGGGGAATTGTGAAACTGTATATAAACATGTGGTTTCTCTGATTGATTGGATTTCTCAGTTTTTGGAAGACATTTGATGACTGAAGGGAAGGATTGGGCCAGAGGTGGGTTGCTCCCCGTTCGGCCCAGATCGGGCGAACCAAAATGCTTCTGTGCATGCGCAGAAGCATCATGCATGCACGAACAAACTGGTAGCAAAGATATTTGAAACCCACCTCTGGATTGGGCCCTAAAGGTCAAACTGTACAGAATGGATCTGTCGACATTAGAAATGTTACCTTAAATTGCCACTGAAACTCCTACTTTAATTGAAAACAATGGTTGTGAAAAGAATTATGTAATTCTAAATGGCTTATGTGCCATAGTGTGATTCTTCTCCAATGGACCAATAGCAATAGCAATAGCAGTAGACTTATATACCGCTTCATAGGCCTTTCAGGCCTCTCTAAGCGGTTTACAGAGAGTCAGCATATTGCCCCCAACAATCTGGGTCCTCATTTTACCCACCTCGGAAGGATGGAAGGCTGAGTCAACCCTGAGCCGGTGAGATTTGAACCGCTGACCTGCTGATCTAGCAGTAGCCTGCAGTGCTGCATTTAACCACTGCGCCACCTTGGCTCTTAAACATAAATTTTGTGAAGGAAAATATAGAGCTGGAAACGGGTTGACTGTAATCCCTCTCCCTTCCTTTGCTGCAGGATGAAAATTCTTGTCATTGATTTAAAGTGAAAAATGGAAGGAAGGAAGGAAGGAAGGAAGGAAGATTGGTGTACCAATCATGAATCTTCAGCATAATTTATAGTTTGATCTTAAGATTTAAAAATTCCAAGCCTTACAGTTTTGCCCCATAAATCAGAGATTAAGTACTGTTTTCTTACACAGTTCAGCAAAATCTCAGTTGCCATGAGCTTAGCTTGGAACAGTCCATTTTTTTTTTTGCATAGATTAATTTGCCATCGTTACACAAATGATACAAATCTCTGTGGGTAATAAATTTTCTGATTGAATGAACAATTGTGAATTTCTATAAACCCATTAAAATTGGATTTCATTGTACGCTGATCATTGCAGTCTTTTGTTTTAATAATGCCTTGCAATAGGTTTTAAAAGATATATTCTTTGTTTACGCAATGTACATATATGTTGCATTAGATGCAGTACACATAGTCCTTGATTTACAACCACAACTGAACCCAAAATTTCTGTTGCTAAGCAAGGCAGTTGTTAAGTGGGTTTTGCCCCATTTTATAACATTTCTTGCCACAGTTGTTAAGTGAATCACTGTAGTTGCTAAGTCAGTAATGTAGTTGTTAAGTGAATCTGACTTCCCCATTGACTTTGCTTCTTAGAAAGTCACAAAAGTTAATCACATGACCCCCGGGACATTGCAACCATCATAAACACAAGCCAGTTCCAAGGAGCCAAATTTTGATCACATGACCATGGGGATGCTGGAATAGTTGCCTGTATCAAAAATAGTTGTAAGTCACTTTTTTCAGTGCTGTTGTAACTTTGAACAGTCACTAAATGAAAAGTTGTAAGTTGAGGATTACCTGTATGCTAGCATTTTGTTAACCCCCCCCAAAAAAAAGCACTTGGAGGGATGGTGTTGAGGAGAAACATTTATAATTCTTTTGCCTCGTACCACATTCATCTCTCATATTATTTTCCTGTGGCTGTCAGGTGTTGTCTATTACATATCTCCATTTCTAAAACCATGCTTCTCTTCAATGTCCTTGTATGTTGTTTTCTGTGGCAGATAAAGAAAGGTTCTATATGTGTTCAGACCAGTCCACGCTTCCAGAAGCAGAAACTGATGTCTGTGGTGCTCCTTGATCTCATTCTGGAAGGTGAATTAGCCTTTGAGGACACATTCGATCACTTTGTATTAGGACAGCCCAATTAATCCGGCTTTTGAAAAATGGGAAAGGTCTAGGTGCTGTGTTAAAAAGATAGAAGGTGGCAATTCTGGAAAGAAATAACTCAGTTACTGGCATAATATATAGCCAGTACTGGAACTCCCTCCTTAAATAAAGTAAGATAGTACAACAGGGACTCAGGTGATCTATACATACTTATGGAACAGTGGTGGGTTTCAAATTTTTTTAGAACCTATTCCATAGGTGTGGCCTGTTTTGTGGGAGTGGCTTGGTAGTCATGTGACTGGGTGGGCGTGGAGGTCGTGTAGCCGAGGCAAAGGAGCCCGCAGCTTCCTTCGTTCACATGTTCAGGCAATTGGGGGGGGGGGATTTCTTGCATGCCTTCGGAGAAAGAATGAAAGCATGTGAGAAAGTCCCTCCCACTGCCCGAATGTGTGAAGGAAGGAAGCAGCAGTCTCTTTTGCCTTCGGCTTCGCAAGGGGGGATCCCCAGAACCAGGTTTCCCAGCACCCCAAAGAGGTCCTTGCAGGGCTCCGGCGGCTGCAAAGTGCGGCACAAGGGGCAGAAGTCCCCAACCCAATGGGGCAATGCAGCTCCAGCAGTAGCAGCGGGGCTTCTTGCAGGAGCACAGAGCACACCACCTTGATCAACCTACCTTATGGCACATTCTGCAGTGGAGTGAAGTTGGCAGCAGGCAGCCCTCGCTAGGGTTTCCTCCTCCCTCTGCCTAGCTCTCCGCCTCCTCCTTTGCTTAGGCTCCCCGCTGGGTTCAGGGGCTTCTGCCCCTCATGCCATGCTTTGCTAGCATGATGCAGACAGGCAGGGGAGAGATATATATATATATATATATCAAGTGGCAACTGGGCAGGTGGGGGGAATGAGCAGGGGGGCAGGCCAGGCCATGAGAGGTAGCCTTCCGGTACTGGGCCTCTGGAAGAAGGGATCCGGAAGGCACAGTAAATTTCAGCATCTGGTATGGCCATACAGGTCCCTACCAGCTGAAACCCACCCTTGTTATGGAAAGAGACAAATTAGCAAAATGCTTGGCCACTGTGGAAGGGTGCAAGAAGAGGATAATTTGTTTGATTTTTTTCTGAAACCCAGCAATAATCTGGAGTCTGCTAGTACTTTATAGATTAGATTCATTCATTACATTAAGCTCTTGCTTAAGTTTATTTGACAAAACCAAATGATGCTTTGTAAATAACTGGTTTCCCATTGTTCTGACCCAGCCTTAGCAGAAGCAAGAAACAGACTCCTTGTCCCGAAAAACCCTCTTTATTTATCCCCTGTGAATTAATGGCATTCACATGAAAAGTCCAGGCAATAATCCTTCAAAGAGTTAACTGCAGTAACAGTTAACTGGGAGCTTCTAGCCACAAAGCTGTAAATTAAGTGCCGGCAAGCAGTCTCTGAGGCACGAAACATGATGAGCCGAATTTTCCAAAATCCAAATGGTTGTCTCCTACAACCATCACTCCCCTTTCCTTCTATTTATTCCCCAGCCAGGGAGGGGCCATTCAGCATCCACGTATGGCTTGCTTCCCGAGTTGACTCCTTGTCCTCAGTTGTTGTCCTTTCCTAACAGTTCTGTGCATACACACATCTGGAACAGGTCCCAGCTGTTCTTCCTCCCCACTTATCTCAGCTTCTGAAGGCAGCTGCCTCTCCCGTGGCTAGGAAATTTCGGGCGGCCCTACTCTATCTCTGCTTCCAATACAGAGCATCCATTAGAGCCTTCCTCAAACTCCAGAACTGGCCCAAATTCCTCCCCAACCTTCTCATCATCTGAGGGGGCCACAACACCCATGTCATGTTAAGCTGTAAGCCACAATGGTTGAGTTCACACATCATACAAATGTGAAAAACAGGCAAACATGTTATCTTTTAGTGAGATCCTGGAAACCCATGAAAAATGTGTTTCCTGTTTCCACAAATTGCATTCATTCTCTCATCTTCTTAAGCATTTCCTGCTCTAATATTTTCTAAGCTCAAGATGACATAGGATAAAAAGCTAGAAAATGGGAAGGGGAATCAGTGAAATCCCTTCCCTTTTTATTATTTATTTCATTACCAGGTTTATCTTATGGAACGCTTTCTCATATTCATAGAAGGGTCCAATTAATCTGATTTTATTGATAGAAATGTATAGGAAGTTCTGCTTCTAAGACTCAGCATTGTAATCCCTTACAGGCCAAGGTGTTTCATAATTTTGTCTTAATTATTTATTAAACATATACTGTATAATTCTATAATTTGCTGATATTGAAACAAGTTGCTTAATAGTAACTCAAATCAATGGGATCTAAATTTCTTAACATTAGTTAAAATATATTTTGGATAATTAAATATATATTTACTGAAAGATGTGAGGGTATGTTGATTCCACCTGACATTAGCCCTGGTCAAGACCTATAAGATTAAGTAAAAAGATAAAAGACCCCCGCAGATTTTATTCTGCTAGTCATAGCCGACCATAAGGGGCAGAACTAATCTCTGTTTCAAGGTCATTGAGCCAGTGCTGCTCAAGAATGTTTTCATAGTCATGTGGCCAGCATGATATCATGAAGTGCTGTTTCCTTTCTATTGAAATGGTACCTATTTATCTATTCGCCTTTACATATGTTCCAACTGCTAGAATGGGAGTTCACTCCATCACGGGGTACTCAGGTCTCAAAGCTGGGCTGTCCAGCTGACAAGCCCATTATCTTAACTGCTGAGCCATGGAGTTGCCCATAAGAAAAAGCCCCTGTAAGATTAAGCTTCAACAATTCCCATGTAACAATTCCTTAATAATTTTTAAAAGAAATGTATGACATTGGCATTCTTAAGAGGAGCATCATACACAACACAATCATATCATATACTGGATAAGGGAATTTGGACTTATTATTGCAGAGACAATGAGAAGGGAAGCTTAATAAGAAGAAAAAAATAATCACTTATTAAGTCTTAAAATAATCCCAAAGAAATACTGATAGATGAAACACTCAGTGGCATTTCCTGTTACCCAAATAGAACCAGAAGAAGGGCCATAATTCCTATACGGAAAGCAAAAGTTTAGAGATACTCCACTACTCTACTGCTGTCATTTCACGAATCCAAATCTTTTGAAGAGTCAATGATTTTTACCTTTACCGGCTCATTATCTTCCAGCACAACAAAGTAGCATTACATTAGATGAAAAGGCCTGCTAATATGAGCGAGGGTAGAATGGGGTGGGTAACAGCTACCACTATAATTACTGAGAAGCCACTGCTTGGTTTCAATTAAAGGCTTTGCAAATATTATCTTAGAATGAACAGATGTGTGTGTAAAGCACACTTCTCTTTGAAGTAGCAACCTTCATACTTTTACATCAGCTTATTATACTTTAATCACACAAACTACAGGATCCAGGCATTCTTCAAGTGTATTCATAGGGGTGCTGCGGAGTTGCAGATGACAAGTTCACTGATCAGTGTGGAAAGTTTGAAGGAAAATCCTTAAATGCAGGCGACTGCCCGCAATTGGAAACTCTGTGCAACTAAATCTCCTATGACACGAGTTCTAAACAGCTTTGGATCAATTCTCCAGGTTAATCATGAATACCAAATGTGCCAGTCTTTTCAACTAATTACAACGTGCTGTCTTATGCCTAAAAAATGCAAAGAATCGGGCACTGTCTGGCCTTTTATGCACTATATATTGATTTATGTCTGGTCGTACACTGTGGCTTTGTTTGGGCCCATTAAGTTGGGGTGATGAAGACTTAGAGCTTAATGAGAACAAGCAGCATGCAGTGCACTCTTGCTTGAGTGACTCCTTTTGGCTCCTCCTTGTCTGTTCCAGTAGGAGTGGCTAAACAATTGGCCTGCAAGTTGTTTAGAACGATTGTTCTTTCTGTTTTAATGAGTCAGAATATGAAGCCTGAACATTCTGACTATGTAATGTACTTAGTTGATGTGCAAATGATTTGCTTATTTGATGCAGAGTTGAAAGAAATTTTGTGACAATAACATTTCCCCCCCAATATTACAGCCCTTCCCCCTGAACAGTTCATTTTTATATTCTTTGACATAAATAAAAAGCACATATAGTGTTTTTTTAAAAAATAATAATGATTGCATGGCATATTCTATTATCGCTGGATGTATTCTAGCATCATAGGCCCTTATGATTTTGAGGAAATTTAATGATCAACCATGGCAACCAATATGGTAATAAATGTTCTTAATAACATGAATTTGCCAAAATAAATTGTCAGCTTCTGAAAACGTATCATTCTACTGCGCCAAATAATCTGTAACTTGCGGGTTCCCATTTATTTACCATATCAAATGAATATTAAAGGAAACTCTCATGACAATAACTTTTAAATGGCTAAAGAGTCTTGAGAATGTTTGAGCTTACATGTAATGCTTCAAAAATAAATCAGGCTGTTCTGAATTTTGTTAAAAACTTACATCTTCCTATTTGCCCATTTGAGTAAGTCCATATATATCAGCCAGAGCAGAATAGACACTTAACAATTAACTGTATTTCATGTCCATTTAAGGTGGTGTGTGTGAGAGAGAGAAGGGGGAGAGAAATATATTTTAAAAGGGAGGAATTATAAAAAAAAAGTGTCATCAATTTTCCTAATGAACCATAACTGGGGAAGGCATTAAATACAAAAACTGTTTCACTTTTTAATCATTTTTCCTTTGGGCTGTTACTTTGATAGATGTCTTCCAAATTTCCTTTTGTCATAAATAGAGGAATAAGTTCTATTATTAGGATACAGATCAGGTTTCCCTGTAAAACAAAGAGGGATTTTGAATGGGAAAACAATATCCAATTAAGTCTGTCTTCACAAGAAGGTCAAATAAGATAGTCATCATGATCATACAACTCACTCCTTATTTTGGGAAGGGAGGGGTCTAGAACAACTCAGTGTGGCAAGCTTGGTAGAGCCAGCTTCGTGCAGCCAGCTTGCCAATACCATGTCACTTCTGCCAACTCACTGTGACCAAGTCATTTTAGGACATCTCTACATGGCCAATTTGTCACAGGTACAACTCTCCATGGGCAGCCAGAGGGAGATCTGGATGGGCAGGCAGGCGAGCAGGTGGGCAGAGTGCAGAACAATGATGGTGGCTGGGGGGTTACCACTGGAGGAAAATCCAGGAAGGCACGCAAGTGAGTGAATGGGTGGGCAGTGCACAGAGCAGTGGTGGCAGTGGCCGGGGGCCTCCCATATTCACATAGCCCCTACCGCTACCTCCACTGCTGCCATGACAACCTCTGAGCCATTTGAAATTTGGCAGTGGTATCTGTGTTTGGGCCATTCAGAGGAAGTAGCAGTGGGGCAGGTGGTAGGCAGGTGGCAGAGACTGGGCACATCCCATTAGGACTGTGGTGGTGCAGTATTGGAATGCAGTCTTCACAGACTGATTCTGCTCACTGCCAGGAGGTCAATCCTGACCAGCTCAAGGATGACCTAGCTATCCATCCTTCTGAAGTTGGTAAAATGAGGATCCCAGATTGTTGGGGGCAATATGCTGTTTCTATAAACCACTTAGAGAGGGTTGTAAAGCATTGTGAAGTGGTATACAAGTCTAAGTGCAATTGCCATTGCTATTTTCATGGGACGTTTGATGGCAGTGGTGTATGGACCATTCAGGAGCAATGGCAGTGGACTGGATCAGCAGTGGGGAGGTAGCAACAGCCAGGCACAACCCATTTTCACACAAATTTACTGCTGCCACTGGACTCCCTGATGGGACATGCTTGATTGCCTGAGTCTCTCTTCCCGTGACCCATCCTGCCCACAGCTACCTTCCTCAATGGCCCAAATACCCCTGCTGCTGCTGAACAGACAGAACTCCAAACGGACCTAGAGCTCAGTATGATGACAGTGACAGCAGTGGACATGGGTGTGTGTGAAAATGGGAAGTCCCGGCTGCTGCTGCCACCATTTGAGAGGTGGTATTCAGCAGGTTCTGACCAGTTCTGGAGAACCTATAGCGGAAATTTTGAGTAGTTCAGAGAACTGGTAAATACCACCTCTGATTGGCCCTGCCCTCCCCATCTATTCTCTGCCTCCCAAGTCCCAGCTGATTGGGAGGAAATAGGGATTTTGCAGTAACCTTCCCCTAGTGTGGGAAGGGAATGGAGATTTTACAGTATCCTTCTCCTGCCACGCCCATCAAGCCATGCCCACAGAACCGGTAGTAAAATTTTTTGAATCCCACCACTGCACCATTCTATGCTCTGCCCTCCTGTTTGCTCGACCACCTGACTGGCTCTCCCTTTGTGTGCCCACAGCGAGTTGTCCCCACTGCAAATTGGCTATATTGAGTTATCCTGCAATGACTTGGCAGCAGTGAATTGGCACAGGTGACTTGGAAATGGCGAGCTGGGTATGGTGAACTGGCCATGCCAAGTGGTTCCATTCTGTTCGCTTTCACATCTGTCATCTTGATCCAAATCTAATGCAGTTTCCTATTACTATTATTATACCTTTATTTTATTTTATTTTAAATGTGTGAAAGTCACGTTTTAAACAAACTGGCCAAAATCTATCTTCAGATAATATTTGTTTTTAGTCTAAAAACAGAATAGTTTGATGAACAGCCCAGATCCTTTTAAAATGTATTAAAACTTATTTTTAAAAAAGATAAAAAGTGATGCAAACTAATAAAAATTAAGGAAGAAAAAAGAATGCAAGGAAAGACAAAGCAAAAAGGACAATAAAAGAGAAAAGTTAAACAAAAATAGAAAAGAAAGAAAAAAGATGCAAAACAGTGACTTCTGATATTCTTCACAGCAGGTATAAGTACAGTTATACCATAGTCTCTCTCTCTAAAGTTACATGATAATACTCTTCATTCTAAAATCTCTCTTATCTAATCATGACAACCTTAAATCAAAGGTTTGGGTCTCCCCCCCACCACCATTTTTATACATAAAGTCCATAAGAGGTTTCAAGTCACTAATAAATATAGGTACTCTTTTTTCTAGTCAAAGTTAGTTTATTCATCTCTGCAAGATCTGTCAATTTTATCAGTCATTTCTCCATGTGGGTAATGTTGAATATTTCCTTCTCTGTGCCTATTATAATCTCACTGTATAATCATACATTGTAATACTCTTCCATGGCCTTTTTTTAACTGTTTATCTATCAGAACTAAAAAGAAAAGTTTTGACTGCAATTGAATATTAATCTTTAAAATGCTGAAGAATGTAGAGTTTTTTATAGGTATTAGTAACAGCTGCAGTGAGAGGCAGACCTTATCTGATGAGAGGATTATCCCTGTATTATTTTTAGCTATGCCATAAACTCAAATCTTGATCAAGATACATGCAGACATACATATAATTTTTAAAACTAATTTTCTGAAGCACATGTGTAGATGTACCCAGCAGGAACTTCAATAATAGTTTCTCTCCATTTGTAACTTGATTGCTTTTATAACGTTGAAAGGTTAGCCAATAACAAAAGAATTTCAGCCCAGTGAATAGAAACCTGTGTGAGCTAATAATAGGAAAACATTAACTCTGCAAAAGCTTGGTGAACTTTCAAAGCAGACTTTACAGTGTGATATCAAGTTGATAAAAATACATGTGGATTATGTAGTTTGAAAAGGCCAGGGAACTGTGCTACTTCCTGCTTGGATGCAGCTGCTAATATTTCAGGTGTTTTAAACAATGTAGTGAAATGATCCTTTCTTTTTATTTCAAAGACTATAGATCTTTTAAAGACAGGTAGAGAATTTTGTCCACCCTTAAGTGTCCAATTTCTCCATTGTGCCCAATTTGAGAAGAATGGAAGGGAGACAACACCTATTTGGTTACTGAATGGAAAATATGCAATTCATCATTACTGTATAACAGAAGCGTAATTCATTAGCAGTTTTTAGGACCAGGATGCTTACATCTGACCTATTTCTATATTTTCCTAAGATGTATTGGTGCCTTTTTATTATTCTTTGTATAATCCTTTGCCTCCCTTGCACTATGACAATAGCAGGTCACAGTAATCATTAAGTAAATATTTTGAAAATTGATAATGGGAATAGTTGGGGAAGGATTATATCAAAAGCAGTGTGTGCATTCACTTCCATTCAAGCTTTTGTTCATCTTCAATGCTGGGGTCAGCTTTTGTACAATGCTCCTTTCCAAAGATTGCCAAAATTGTGCAAGATTTCAGTGAAGTCATACATCACAACATCAAGCCAGGGGCGAGCTTCAAAAATTTCAGCAACAGGCTCTCTGCCTGCTTGCTGGGTGGGTGTGGCCATGGTGGGCATGGCCTAGTTGGCCTTCACATGGTAGGGAGCTGTTTTTGCCTTCCCCAGGCTCCAGAGCCTCTAGGACAGCGTAAACTGCTTCCCCCAGGTTTCGGAGGCCCTCCGGAGGCCAGAAATGGGCCTGTTTCCGGCCTTCTGGAACTTCCAGGAGGCCTGTTTTTCCCCCTCCCCAAGCCTCTGCATGGGCCCTGCACTTACCTTGCATCCAAAACAGGTTGTGTAGAGACTCCTGGGAGGGATGGGGTGGAGTGGACAGGTCCAGCCAGGGGGGGTGGGATTTGGAGGTTCTCCAAACCGGCCATAACGTTAGTTACGGGTTCTCCTGAACCCTGGTGAATCCGTAGTAGCCCACCCCCTGCATCAAGCTCTCATAAAGATTTTGCATGAGATCGTTAACATTTTATAAAATTCTTGCATGAAGCTCTCAAATTGTGCCATTGGCTGTTCTTTTTGTACATTTCAAACTATGTGGCAAGGAGAGTAACAGTAGCAGAACTTTCTGGACAGAAGAACACATTTTTTTTGTATCCACTCTATTGTTTCACTATAATGATTAACTCCGGGTGAGACACAAAAATTAAAGGGAGAAATTAAGGGAGAATAGCAATCAAAAATATTTTAAAGGGATAATCTTGGTCCAGGCTATGAAAAAGCTTAGCACTTTTTTGACTGATCTGTGCTGCATTTTAAGTTGTTCCATTCCAGGATTCTAGGGAGATTTAAGAAAATAATGTCCAGACTGAATTACACTTTGAATGTTTAATCTAGAGTTAAGATATCCTTCCATTGACCAATTATTTTGGTGCTGCATGCTTTCATGTTATTTCCACTAGGTAGATCTTATTGGATGTGTGTGTATCTTACATTTAACCTATTTCTATTATATTTCTATTATAATAAAATAAACAATCCTTTCTTAAAGAAATGCTGCAATATCATATTAAAGGTATTGCTTGCCTTGTCAATAGAAAGTTGGTAGTTCAAAAATTAGAATAATGTTTTTTTTAAAAAAACACTATTTTTCTTTCCCTTAGCTACTTACTTTTTTCTGTGCTTTACTACAGTCCCATTATTTTTTCCAGTAGACAAGGGTTTAGGATTTCACCCATATATTTCAAATATCTCATATAAATGCTACAGTTATTGTTCTCCCAATAGATGACAGCATTTATATGTTTGTAGTTGCATCTATGATATACTCTATGCCCTTTTTCTCTGAATAAAACTTTCCTGCTTCCTTGTCCCAGTTACGCAGAAAAGCACATGTGGACTGTGCGCTGTTTGTTCTGTGAGGCTAAATACAGAATTTCTAACACTATATTAATGAACCCAAGGGACTTTCCTGCCTCGGCAAAGTAGCTAATGAACTGCTGGTGTTAGCCTGGAATGTAATAGAATATTTATTAACAAAATAAAAGGTGACTTAGGGGGTGGAGAGACAGTACTTTAAAACCATATCAAGAAAACGTATTTAGAGTTCACCTTTATGATGGCAGGGAACTGAGTTCAGAATGATATCACTCATTCCTCTTCTCCAGACCTGATTGCTGGCTCATTTTTGGACAGTTTGGATAAGCCCTTAAGTAAAATGTCTCTAAACTAAAAAACAAAAACAAGTGTACTGAATTTAAACCTTATTTTGTAGCCACTGAGCCAATATATAATTAACTGGGTACTGAACATTCTGGCTCACCCCAGGATCTAGTTGTGCCTTTGAAAGAGTTAGATAAATAAAGTATTTGCTAGTTTTATTAGCAAGCTATAAACATCCTTCTTCAATTACCTCTGGGCAAATCAGACTGATTTTCAAATAAAACCTGTTAGTGTTTTAATTTGTTCAGGGAACAAAAATGGTAAATCATTGCTATTCATGCAAATGCCTTTGTTCGATTTAGACAAATAATTAAATGAACAATTATTGCCAAGTGCAGTGACGAAGCTTAAAGAGCTATTCATTCTATCAAAGCCAGTGAGATCTCTTTCTCTTTTCTGTGGGTGCAAATGGAAAATAATACATTTTACCCTCTAACCTCTGGATTTATATTTGAATGCTTTCCACATTTAAAAAAAATGTCTGGGTTGTAGCTTAGATTTCTTCCTATCAAATTGTTTATGAAAATGCATTAAGTCTTTTTTAGATAAAAGAAGATCTAGAGATAGTGTCATTGAATAAAAGCTATTGTATTGCTTAAAAGAATGGCTTCCAGCTCTCATCTCTTATTTTAGAATATATGTGGAACAAAAGAAGAGATCATTAATTAAGACTTAATGGCAAAGGACAGCAATCTCTAAACATGATTGTGCAATCTCAGGTTGTGTGTGAATGTGCATTTGTGGCTCTTTGTGTATGTTTGTGTAAGAAAGAGAGTTTTTGTAACATACTTCTATGTGTAGCACACACAAACACTCCTAAATTTCTTAACATATATGTTTACCCTCAAGTTTCTTCTCTTTTCTTCTCTCTTGTTTTCTTATTTAAATTCTAACCTTATTTAGTTTTAGTCCCAATGCTTCTTGTGGTCAATTTAAAATATGAACAATGTTCCAAAAAAGTACATAAAGCTGATGCTCCCTGGAAGCTATTTCAAATTGCTACGCTTGGCCACTGCTCCAGAAGATAGCCATTCAGGGCTGTGCAAAGATTTGATAGCATATTTATTTGGAGACTGCACAACCTATCAGGCAACTGTCCCTGGGCCATTGCAAAACAAATAACTATCTGTAGTGATTAGTTTATTCTAGGGGGATTCAGAGAGGACTCTGAATGCATGGAACTCTACTATGAATTCTTATCTGGGACATGCAAGAGAGTAAATTTCTTTCCCAAATGTATATTTCAAGGAGACATAAGAACCCCAGGCATTATTTTTAAAGTCTCTAAACAAGCAACAGGGTACAGCTTTTCTCTCCCTCCTCATAATCCACATCTTTATCATAAATTAAATGCAGGGATCTATGAATACAATATAAGTATTCCTATTTCAGAGACCTTCAGGCATACATATGTTTGAATGTTGGTTGGTGAGCAATCTTGAATCCCAAACTTTCAAAATCTCATGCTTTACTTTCAAAAACCAAAGCCTATGTAAGGTAAAGGGAAAGGTTCCCCTTACACATATGTGCTAGTCGTTCCCAACTCTAGATAAATAAAAAATAAAAACAAGACAGTTAGAACAATTAATCAGTGGAACAGCTTGCCTCCAGAGGTTGTGAATGCGCCAACATTGGAAGTCTTTAAGAAGATGTTGGATAGCCATCTGTCTGAAATTGTATAGGCTTTCCTGCCTAGGCAGGGGTTTGGACTAGAAGACCTCCAAGGTCCCTTCCAACTCTGCTATTGTATTTGTATTTATTTGTATAAGATTGCAGGATTGCATCCATTTAAACATATGACTGCCATCTTCACCTTGAGCAAGAGTTATGAGTCTAGAAGAACATCCAGATTGTGTATTGGGTCAGTCTGGGGTAGTGCAACTCATATAGAATCAAAGACTCAGATGGCCTGAAAACTCAAAGCCATCCAATCTTTCCAGGGTTCTATTGAACCTGTTGTTCTACACAGACACACACAGACACACACAGACACACAGACACAGACACACACACACACACACACACACCAATCAACCTCCAAGGATAAGACATCTATACCATCACGTAGTTTGTCTGGGCAGATATGTATAATTGGGTCTCAGCAGCATACTGATGATACCTTGCCCTATAGGATATTTCATTTATTTCCTACATGCTGTCTTGCTTTCATTATCTGACTAATGCACAAATGAAGTATATGAATGTATGTCTAACAGAAGCTGACAAAGGGCTACAGTTCATTCCAAGGAAATGATGATTGTGGAAATGTTGTAGCATACAAATGAAATATTACTCTCTGATATATCCAATGAAAATAAGAATGGATAGTTCTAAATTAATCAGAGGAATCTTGTAAAGTTTAGAATGTAATGACAGCAATGTAATGACATTGGAGTAATTTTTAATATATGAAATTAATTGCACAAATATTTTTAGATTTTGATACTTACCTATAAGTGTATGCTCTGTATTTCAGAAAAATATTCTAGAAGTGTTCACATTTTAATTAAAAGCATCCATGATAAACATTGTGTTGGGTGTCCATAAGTTGAGAAAGGGTCTATGTTGTGATCACAGCATTTGATTTCATTGAAAGTAAATTCAATCAATCAATTTGTCCTTTACTGTCAGGAAAATGGTTTCAAATTTAATTCTATAAAACAGGTAATAATAAAATGGGCAAGGAGTCAAAAACAATCAATTAAATTAACAGGCCCAGAGTAGAATATATATCATTTGTGGACTTTTCACATTTAAAACAATTGAAGTTATTGACTGTGCATTATTTCTGAGGTGAAATTGTGAAGCATGCATGTTGTGTGCAAGCGTTCTGTGGAAAAACTGGCATACTAGTTAGTTCCACCACACATCTGTTGTTACCTTTGGTTTACTTTCACAGTGAAGAACCGTCTGATCAGTGGTGAAATTAAATTTTTTTACTACCAGTTCTGTGGGTGTGGCTTGGTGGGCGTGGCAGGGGAAAGATACTGCAAGAGCTCTATTGCCACCCCACTCCTGGGGAAGAATACTGCAAAATCCCCATTCCCACCCCACTCTGGGGCCAGCCAGAGGTGAGGTATTTGCCGGTTGTCCAAACTTCTCAAAATTTCCGCTATTGATTCTCCAGAAGATAGAACCTGCTGTGAGAACCTGCTGAATTTCACTCCTGCCTCTGATCATTCTGTGCAGGGAGTGGCAAAGCTGCCCATCTGATTTTCTGAAAGAATGAAGTGATGGAAAAGTCAGTGAGAAGCCCAAAACCTTGGGTAAGACAAACATTTTTGCTTAAGGAAATCATCCTGAAGATTGAATAGAAACACTGCAAAACGTTTGTACTAGTGCAGAAACTAGGCTGAAAATTAATAGGTTCCATTTATAGACCTCTCTGGAAGCCTCTTGATCTCATGGGGATATAAAAGCTCACCATTCATCTCTGTCCACTGGTGCAGCCTTGTGTGTGGGAGGGGACCCAAGCTCTCCAGCAACTTGATGGGAATGACTGAATAGAAAGATACTGAAATCTGTTGTATTGTTTAATGCATTCCATTTCTCCATTCTGGAGAGTGTGAATGACTAAGGATGGCTAGGTTTAATTTCCATCAGAACAAAACTGCTAGGGGCGTGCTACTGTTTTATAATAACTATTATATTTTCAGGTATAATATTCAGATTAAGTGAAGTTGAAGGCTCTAACTGACAGACCAACAGCTATGCCAGATCTCAGGGGAGAAAAAAGCTAACATTCAAAAAATACAATTCAGTTAAAAAGCTACAAACTCAGCCTTTTTCTGCCTCCCCTCAAAAACTTTTTTTTTTCCAGAAACCCTTAGCCAAGGAGTTAGAATGGGCAAAGGCAATGGTTTTTTTTTTTTGTTTGAAAAATTGAATTCCACTTTCCAAAGGAATCTCCAGATGTTTCCTTCTAGTTAAGAACATACAGTCATTTTCCTACAAAGGAGTTACTACCCGCCTTGTTAGGACCATTAATTCAGGTCCCAAGTATACCTTGGCTCCATTAAGTTACTCCAGTCCATCCTGCCATTCCCTAATCTTTCAAAAATAATCTTATAACAATATTTAAGATTCTTTCCAGCTATACAAATATGTATATAACACTTTTCAGGTTTTTGCAGAGTGGCCAAAAATTTCTTATTATCCAAATAGTTAATAAATCAGTTCAAAAGACAAAATATATCTCCTGTTGGGCATGAAGGCCTAAATCCACACAACCTTCATTTATAGCAATCATTTATGATCCTGCTATCATGGACTTTTATATATCATAACAGACATTCTATAGTCTTTTCTTTGCCCCATTCATATTATATCTTTACCCAATATTTATTGCAACATGTTGGGTAATTCTATATAGCAGCATCAAATTGTCTTAAGCTGCTGATATTGGCTAGAAATGAAGTCAGTTTAAGAAATAGCTGTCTGGATTTCAAACTCTGACAATGATGATGGCCAGATGTCCTAGGCAGATGGTGACTACCATAGCCTTTAATTGCTGGATTGCCTGTTTCTTCACCCCTCTTGCTCATGGTCATGCCAAGAAAGCAGATACTAAATTGCTTTCCTTTCTACAAGCAGGTCTTTGAAGTTTCCATTCATTTGAGTAAACAATATCAAACAGCCATAGAATTGTAGAATAGAATAGAATCATATTGCTTGAAGTGAGTATAGAGGTCATCTAGCACAAACCCCTTCTGAGCACAGGTGAATGCTTGCTCATAATGAACATTTTGCCATTCCATCAAAGAACTTGTGGGGAAATGGGGTGGCAGAACATATAATCCTTTTACTGTGTTCTTGCTGTCATTTGAGCAGGAAAGAGATGGCAAAAGCTTGTCAACTTCACCCCAGCTTTTGCTCTCTATTCAGGTAATTGACTTCTCCATACTTCGCTTTGCAAGTTACTGGATTTTAATCCAGTACTTCACTGGGAAGCACATCTGTAATGAAAAAGAGGGGAAACTGATTTTTCTCTCTTTCTCTTAAGTCTATCAGGAAAGTTTGGAGAGTGGGATTGTTTGTTTCTTGCTATATTTTCCCATATAAGTGTATACATACAGAGACACATGCACACACAGAGAGCTAGACAGATGCAGACAAGATCATTCCCTCCTTGTCCTTTCTGTTCTTGAAACCTTCCTTCCCTACCTGCTGATCACCTCCATATTCTTATCTCTAACCATTTCCCTACTTTTAGATCATTTCTAGGTGGCCACTTTAAAAGAAAGAGAGTAAGACTAAAAAGAGGCTTACTGTTTTGCCAATCCAGCAGTCTAGGACCAGAAAACCATGAAGATCAGCACAGGGCTTTAGAAGGGAGGAGTGTGCACCCACTGGAACACACACTAACCAACTGGAGTAGAGATACTGACTGGTTGCAATGAAAGGAAGTACAATGCATAAATTACAGGGCTGCTTTTGCTAGCACTGCTTACAAGCATGAATTTTTGAGGCAAGAGAAGCAACCTAGAACTAAGGAGAAATTTCCTGACACAACAAAGAAATTAGAACAATTAACCAGTGAACAACTTGCCTCCAGAATCTGTGAATGCTCCAACACTGGAGGTTTTAAAGAAGAGACTGGACAAGCATTTGTCTCAAATGGTACAGGGTTTTCTGCCTGAGTAAGAGGTTGGACAAGATAACATCCAAGGATCCTTCCAACTCTGCTATTCTGTTTTTCTGAGACATAGCAGAAAAAAGACAGGTAGAGCCAGGTGCCAAAAGGGTTTGTGCATATATGACTTTATAGAGTTTATTAGTGGGCCACTCTTGTTCCAGGGAAAGCAGGACATATGGAGGGACTATAAATTGCCATGTCTAGCCTGCTCTTCTGATTTTCCATAGGATTTATACAAAATAAATAATAGGGCAATCAAAATGTTTTATTATGTTAAATTATAAACTTTAATTTAATTAAACCTTTAAAACTTTAAACATAGCAATAGCACTTAGACTTATATACTGCTTCACAGTGTTTTATAGCCCTCTCTAAGCAGTTTACAGAGTCTGCCTATTGTCCCCAACAATCTGGATCCTCATTTTATTGACCTCGGAAGGATGGAAGGCTGAGTCAACCTTAAGCCTGGTGAGATTCGAACTGCCAAATTGCAGGTAGCTGGCAGTCAGAAGTAGTCTGCAGTACTGCCTTCTATCCACTGTGCGACTGTGGCTTCTTTTTAAATGGTGATATAATAAATTTGTATCAGAAAGAGCCATTTCCTTGAGTGAGCCACTACAGCATCAGATAGAATATATCTCAAAATCATATTATGTTGGTCCTCTTATTGGTTAGGCGCTTTTTCTTGTCATGCATATTTCCCACATAATATAGTATGTTGAAATTCTTTTGTGAGGAAAGGCAGAATCATCCCATCCAGTGTGACTGATGAGCATTGTTTTAGTGCTGTGACTATGTCTCTAAAGGATCATGTCTTGGCAAAATCAGCAAACCTTTCCCGAAACACCAGACTCTGAAGCTTTCCCGGTCTAGCTACAAATCTTCCAACACAGTATTTGTTTGACAGAGGTGGCCTTGCAGAATTTATGTAACATCTGTCAAATACTTTCTACTGACCTTTTTTTGAAGTTATACTAACCAGAGAGTATTGGTATTGATTGCCATTTGCCTGCTATCCCAAACATTTTCTTTTAGGCTCTCATAAGATTGTCTCCTTTAAACAGACATAGGAAGTTTGAGTCTATCTGCA
This sequence comes from Thamnophis elegans, assembly GCF_009769535.1. Classification (NCBI taxonomy): domain Eukaryota; kingdom Metazoa; phylum Chordata; class Lepidosauria; order Squamata; family Natricidae; genus Thamnophis; species Thamnophis elegans. The sequence continues at coordinate 41,042,521 of NC_045551.1, forward strand.
GTGTAATTTTAGGGAAGATGGAAATCTGGCCTCTGGATGATGGAATTGCTATTTTGAAATAGATAGCAAAAGCAGTAGGTCAGGAACAGTCTCTGATTTCAAGTGTATATTGAGAGTAGTGAAGAGAAAAAGCATCATCAGAATATTTGTTCCAATGATCTAGAATTCCATGCAATTTTGCAACTGCTGCTAATGGTGGGAGAAAGAACAAGTTTCCTTAGCCAATCAATACAGTTGAATTAATAAATTGGATGTTTAGGATATATTAAAATCTGACATTGGCACTTTCTAATCAAGCATTAGAGGCAGAGATGAAATTCAGCAGGTTCTGGAGAACCAGTAGAGGAAACTTTGAGTACTTTCGAGAACCAGCAAATACCATTTCTGGCTGGCCCCATAGTGGGAAGGAAATAGTGATTTTGCAGTATCCTTCCCCTGGAGTGGGGTGGGAATGGAGATTTTTGCAGTATCCTTCCCTGCCAAGTCCACCAAGCCACACCCACAGAACCAGTAGTAAAAAAAAAATGAATTTCACCACTGATCAGAGGGTCTTAACCTTAAGGGTACATGAATAGATTAGGGGGGGGCATACATCTGGGTGGGGAAAAAGTTAAATTAAAGTTTAACTGAAATGTAATTTTTTATTCAATAATGTAAATAAGCAATAAAGTAATCCATGTCCTCTAGACCAGTGTTTTTCAACCTTTTTTGTGCAAAGGCACACTTTTTTCATGAAAAAAATCACGAGACACACCACCATTAGAAAATGTTAAAAAAAATTAACTCTGTGCCTATATTGACTATATATAAAGTAATTCTCCCACGGCACACCTTACACTATGTCACGGCACACTAGTGTGCCACGGCACAGTGGTTGAAAAACACTGCTCTAGACTCTGCTAGACTTAAGGCGTTTATTAACTCCAGTGCATCTCAGTATTTAAAATTATATTTTAAATGTGTAACATAGAATCATTTCTTTTAATTCTCAAATCGTATTTGTGCAGTCAGCATGAGCTCAATATTCCTCAGTTCCAATTCCCAGGTTATTTTGGTCTTTGCCCAGTGGATGAACCCCCCCCCCTCTCTTTACAGTCAAATAATATAAATGATGAGGTGAAAACTTCACACAAATACCTCAATTTGTGACTTTTTAAAACTTTTACCACAAGTGGCACTTTTACATGATATCCTGCTTCTACATAGGCCTAAGAAGGAGCACAGATTGCTCCTTAGTCATATAAAGAGGACTAAAAGGGAGCCTAGAGATTAAAGTACAATATCCTCAGATGCTTGTATGAACTATTTGGTATGTGTGTGTCTCAAAGCTTTTAGAAAGGAAATACAGTCCATTTCAAAGAGATTTATGGATGGGTAGATGGCTTCTGATTCAGAACAGGTCTATATTTTTAAAAATTAATTTGATTGTTTTCCCTCAGTAAAGCATTATCGGGATTGTTAGAATATTTGCTGAATCTGTTCTTCTCCTCTAGAAGAGGCAAAATATTTCCTGACATCTGCTCTGAATTTGTTTTTTCTTTGATTTCTGGGTGCGCCTTCTCCTTATAAGCTGTCCTGAAATATTTGACTATTTACAGTAATGGTATTAGCCATTTACCTCCCAAGATATGCCAGCATGTGGGTACTTCTTGGGCCCAGTAACTCTCATTTCTTTGTTAAAATTGGCATGTGCTACCTAGGCACGTAATGGTTTGCGTGACAAGAAATGAAGCATATATGTACGGCTAAAGTTGAAAAGATAGCAGACAGAATTGGAAGTTTTTCCAATTCAATAAATAAATAAATAAATAATATATGACACTCATTTGAAAAATGGCCTTCCATGGACTTTAAAATTAAATTTAATCTTTACAGTTGCTTGAAAAAAAGAGAATGCTTTGCGGTTTCTTGATTACTACTTAGACTGTCTATTTTACTTTTAAGTTACATGCTGTTTAAATATTATCTTCTAAGTGACATATAAAATGGTAAATTATACTATGTAAAACCAGTAAGAAAATTGAAGGATAAAAGCATAAAAAGACAACAGCAGAATATTACAGTTCATACAGGTTTTCCCTCTCTCTTTCGATAGATAGATAGATAGATAGATAGATAGATAGATAGATAAAGAGACAGACAGACAGACAGACCTTCCAACAGACTATATATATATATATATATATATATATATATATATATATATATATATATATATATATATATATATATAAAATACAGACATATATATATGTATTTATATATATGTATATGTATTTATATATATATATAAAAAATGGCTTTCTGCCTGAATGGCTCCCAGAGTGAGCCGATAGACAGAAAAGGGAAGCAATATGCTCCCTTCCATATTTGGGCATACCAGGCGTTTTGAGACAGACAGACACACACACACACACACATGTGTATGTGTGTGTGTGTGTGTGTGTGTTTTTTATTTGTGCTGATAAATAAATAAAGGGAGACTAGTATAGATCTATTTCAAGCTATTTAGCTCTCATCAGCTAGCCATACCCTTACTGGGATTCGAACCTGTGCTGTATTGCATCTTATTGCATCACCTTTATTTATTTATCAGCACAAATAAAAAAAACACAAATATAAAAAAGGCAACAGTAAAAATATTGGGTTTCTGTTGTGATGGACTCTTGTGACGAGCCAATTGACAGATGATGGAAGCAGTTAGCTTCCTCCCGTAATTGGGGCTTACCAGGGGTTGTGACACTAAATATATATATACAGATCAGAGCCTGTGGCTTAATGGCTAAGACGTCTGCTTAATATGTAATATAGCCAAGGTTCGAATCCCAGTATGGGTATGGCTAGCTGATGAGAGCTAAATAGCTTGAAATAGATCTATACTAGTCTCCCTTTATTTATTTAGCAGCACAAATAATATGTATGTATGTATGTATGTATGTATGTATGTATGTATGTATATATATATTGTCCAGAATGCTTTACATACTCATCAGAAAAAAAATCCTAATGAATGAATTACCAAGACGAAAATCATACTCACATCAGCACAGGCAGGACAAGCTACTATATGTTAACAAGGAGCAAGCCCCACCCTTACTCACAATGCTTGTAAACAACCAAGCTCCGAGAGCATCAAGAACTGCACAGTTATATCAGTTTGATTTTAAATTGGCACTGAGTTCAGATTTCCATTTTCCTTTCTTCCACCATTTTTGAATTGCCAGATCTATGCAATTTATGATAGCTGTCAGGTGATTGGGCTAGTTTATATCTCTCTACTTTCATTCATGCCTATAAAAAAGCACTGTAAGAAGCAATTTTATTTAGCTGCATTCTCCCTGTTTCTCTTAGGTCATAGACCACACAACACCTGTTTTTCTTTCTTCACTTCAATTTCACACAATGTATCATGGATTAATTCAGAGTCTGTATTATCGACTCTTACACCCTAAACCACAATCTTCCAAATTCCATGATCAGTACTAAATGGTCTCACTGATGATTAACCTCTACCTGTCATCATGGTTTTGATTAATCCAGGTGTTCATATAACATTATTTTTAGTAAGGTAGTGGAAATGAAGACTATTATTAACCTTGCCACAGTCCTGATTTTCCATAACAATCTAAATATTTCCAGTAAGTTTTGAACAACTTTGCCCAATACACAATATAAAGAAACATATATGTGGTTTACACACACACACACACACACACACACACACACACACACACACACACACACACACACACATATATATATATATATATATATATATATATATATATATATATATATATATATATATATCAGAACACATCCTCCCTAACACCTTACACTGAGATCTGCAAGGATTAACACCAGATAAAGAAACACATATGTGGTTTTTACACACACACACACACACACACACACACACACACACACACACACACACACATATATATATATATATATATATATATATATATATATATATATATATATATATCAGAACACATCCTCCCTAACACCTTACACTGAGATCTGCAAGGATTAACACCAGATAAACAATCAAGCAGAAAAATATGTCCTCATCAGTGAACTACTGAGGAGAAAACCCTACCGCCACCAACACTGGCTGGGTAACCTACTGTATATAAACAGGGAGTAAACTCCAAAGTAGCATTACCTAGTTGGGTAATGAAATGTCTGCAAGCAAACAACTAAACTCAGAGAGCACTAAGAACTCCACAGTGTGATTGTATGTTAGAATTGTGACCAAAGCCCAGTCTTCTAAAAAGCATGTTCAAACACCTTATTTTCTGTAAGGTACAATCTCTAATCTAGACACTATATTGCAAGAGGCAATACCGTTGCCTGCATCTCATCAATGAGGAGGTCAGTATAGTGTCACAGCATCAAGATCTAACAATCTAAACAAGGTTTCAGCAATGTAAATCTAAAAGAAGTTTTTCTTAAGTCATATTTTTATCCCCTGTCAAACACATGCCTTGGCAAAATCCTTACCAAATAACTATGTTCCCCGATAAATACAGTTTGTTGTAGGAATTGTTTTCATTCTATGGTGTCAGTATCATATACTTTAGCAAACATTGCAAAACAGATTAGTCTTCTAAAGTAGTCACAAAAGAAATGCCGAATACTGAATGTGTAAATAAACTTTACTGCAAATTATAAATGCAAATGACATGTCAGAAAACAATTGTACTGGAATATAGAAACACAATCCAATATGTGATAGAGTGAAGAATAAATGAACATGTGATTTGAAACTCCAGGGAAAAATCAGTGAAGCTAAAATTTGAATGAAGTATCAAAGTTGGAGAAAATAAACATTAAATATATTTTTCTTTAGAAGAATTACACAAACCAATGCTTACAGGGTACTTCTTGTTGCAGGGACAGCTTGTTTTGAATATCTCTGTCCAGCTGTGTAAACAGAGATGAGTGCAGACTGATGAATAGTAAGCAATCACTTTTTTGTTTCTATAGTTTTATGACCCCAAGAGAAATATCACCACTGACAGAATAAGATATGGTTACATATGATATATTGTTACTTTTGTAGACGTTCTTTTGACAAAGTATTGTAAGAAAACAAATTCTTAATCTGGGGAGTTTGTAGAGATAATTTATTACAATTAAAGCAGAGGTGGGTTGCTCCCGATTGGTAGTGGCAGTGATGGGAGGCCCCGCCCACCCATCTGGACACTTCTGCACATGTGCAGAAGCTTCTGCAAAATGCGATTCCCGATCCCCTGACAGCGATCGGAGGCAGGGAACATGTGCAGACTCACGCACGAGCAAACTAGTAGTAAAAATAATGGAAACCCACCACTGAATTAAAGGTGGATATTCTTCTATGGTCAAGATTATGTTTGGCTTTAATTTTGTTCTCATTCCTATATTACTGTGTACAGGGAAGATAAGTTGTTATGTACTGAATTATTATGGAAGTAATATAGTTATTTTATTTAAAAATTGCTCGGCAAAGTATAGGTAGTCCTTACTGTATGGCCATAATTGGCACCAGAATTGATTACCATTGATATACAGGATTAAGTGAATTGCACTTCGGTTAATGTTTTTTGCCGTGGTTGTTAAATAAATCACTGCAGTTGTTAAGTGAATCATACAGTTCTTAAGCAAATCTGGTTTCTCCCATTGACTTTGCTTATCAGAATCCATCTAGGAAAGTTGTAAAAGGTGGTCACATGACCTTGAGATGCTGCAACTATCATAAATACATGTCAGTTGCAAAGCATTTGAATTCTGATGACTGTGTGTATGCTGCAATGCTTGTAAATGTAAGGATCATTTTTTTTCAGTAAATTTCAACAAACATTAAATGAATGGTTGTAAGGATTGCCTGTATAATTTACATGATTTAACTTACCATATTAATACAGATAAAAGCATGTTTCATTATATAACTACATGGTGAACTTGAAGTTATATATTGTATTTCTGTATTTCAACACATTATACACATAATTTTTAGAGGAATTGTAAACATTCAATTTTTGACATAAAGTTTGTTTACATAATGCCACAGCAAGTAGCAGCAGGGATGTGCAGTCACTGGAGGCAGGGGAGGCGGGGCCTCACCAGTCTCAGGAGGAAAAGGAAATAATTTTTTAAAATAATTAAAAAGGCCAAGGTAATTGCTGCCAGACTCCAAGTCACAGTGACTTTGCTTAGTGTTAACTGTAGGGGGAGGCGAGAGAACTATGGGCCTCCTTTGCATAAGGAATTTTTTGCCTTTTAAGAGTTAAGCAAGGGTTAAAAAGTGAAAAATTTCTTATGCAAATGAGGCACGTGATTCTCTCGCCTCCTCCTGCAGAAGGCTTAGAGGCTTTTTAAAAACATTTAAGCAGAGTCATCCACGTGGTGACTCTAGCAGCAGCTATCCTAGCCTGCCTGGCCCTGGCTAGACCAAATCTTGCATTTTTGATGCAGCTGGAAGGTATGTGGGTCAGAGGGTGGGGGCAGGAGGGAGGAATTCAAAATTATTTGTAATGTAAGTAATTGTAATTTGTTTTTATTGTGTGTGTGTGTGTGTGTGTGTGTGAGACGACAATGAGATCCTTTCTTAAACCAACGAGCCATTTGAGATTGGGGATGGGGGAGAAAGATATCCCAACATGACAGTAAATTTAGGAGGTAGGCCTCCTCTGAATTCCATCCGCCAGTCAGTGCCGACTGGCGACTATGCGGAGGAGAGCCTTCTCAGTTGCAGCTCCGACGCTATGGAACAATCTCCCCGTGGAGATCCGCACCCTCACCACCGTCCAGGCCTTCCACACGGCCCTCAAGATCTGGCTATCCCGTCAGGCCTGGGGATAGGACTTTACTCTCTCCGCGCCCGAATGCTGAGTGAATGTTGTGCTTTTATTGTTAATTATTTTTTACTCACATTTTCTTTTATGTCTTGTCTTGCACTCCCCTCCCTCATTATTGTAAGCCGCCCTGAGTCCCCTCAGGGAAAAGGGCAGCCTATAAGTGTTCAATAAAACTCTAAAAAAAACTCTAAATTTAGTAATCGTTACATGGGGAATAACCAGACCTCAGGTTAAAGAAGAGCCCGCATTTATTGCTTAGTTTAAACTCTATCAGGATTTTTTGCAGGGGCGAAATAGCTCCGGGCTCAAGAGCTCAGCTGCTGCACCAAGTCGTCCGGTTCCGATAAGGAACAGAAATCGTTCCCTTCCCTTCTCCAAAAAAGAAACGCTTCGAAGCCCCTTCCTTTCGTCCCGCAGTCATTCCTCTGTGACATCTGAGCCAAAAATTAGGCGTTTTGCATGGCTGGAGACGTCTCCAGAGCCCTGAAGCCCTTGCAGGGAGATGGGAGTGGGTGGTAGAGGGTCAGCAGGGTGTGGCATGCTGCCCTCCCCTAGAGACAACCCCCTAACCTAAACAAATTCAACTGGCAAGAGAAGGAGGTCCGAGGCGACTTGGCGTCTAAGTAAATCCTCACCCACCCCGGAGATAGTCAAGTTTTTGCTCCCAACTGCAGGGCATTGATGATCAGGACCGGGGAGCTCCTGGCGTCCGGGAGCTCAGACTTTTCCTCCTCGATTGGCAACCTTCCTTTGCCTGCTTTTCCAGGTGTCCCAAGAAAGCAAACTCTTCTTGGAAGTATCGCGCCTGAAGAGCCACTCCGGGAACGCCAGAGTCCCACCACCTTCCAATTCCGACGGCTGCTGATCTGCACAGCCACATGGACCAAAAGAAATATGAAAATGGGTTTTTATTCCCCAGGCTTGTTTGTACAAGAGAGGTACAAAAACTTCAAACCCAGGAAAGCAAACTTTTTCCCTTCCACCCCTTGTACACACAGGGGGAGAGAGGAAGGTGGGAATGTGATTTTTGTTGGCAATAAATCTGGAGCGTTGCCTTTTTCTGTGCTGGAAACGGGTTTTCTCTTGCTTCGGCAAGGTCACTTTTTTGGCTGCTTTGGTATTTGGGTTTAAATACAAGGGGTTGACAAGCATGTTTCCAATGTTACCGCGAACGAATCCCAGCTTATTTATATTTCTATTATGAAATAAAAGGGGCAAAATGCGGTTCCCGATCCCCTGACAGCGATCGGAGGCAGGGAAGACACTCGAAAGGGCAAAAGAACGGGTGAAAGAAACCGAAAAAGCCGCCGGGGGAGTTTGATTTTCAAGCTGGAGCGGTTAAATACTTCCCTGTGAAGTATATACCCTGAAAGGGCTCGATGCAACTAAAAAAAAAAAAAAAACCTGTCTGCAAAAGCAAATTTACAGAACGATCTCCGGGAGATTCCCCCCCGCCCCAACTTTGCCCACCCACGAACTGGAGTGATCCCGCTCTCCTAAATACGTTTGTCGGGTTGCAATTGTGGATTTCCACGCGCCTTTCTCCGTAGAAAGTCGGACACTGACTTTCAGTGGCCCGAGTCTTTTGGAATGTCCTGCGGCAGGGACGGAGGAGGCGGGGGGGCGAGGTGGCAGAACACAGCAGCGGTGAGAAGCAACACCCCTGCTGCTGTGTCCGACAGGCGTCTCATGTTTATGTCCACCATAAATGAGAGACGCCTGTTGGACACAGCGGCAAGGACGTTGCTTCTCGCCACTGCAACTTAAAAATGGTTTTGTATGTATCTGGGATCTGAGAAATGTTTAATGACTGCTAAAATAATCTTACCATTGCAAATGAAATATAAGATATGAAACATTAACCAAATGCTTTGGGCTTGCTCGCTATTGCTTACAAGTTGAACTGAAATCCACAGAAATGACTTAAACCAATCCTTGAGAGCCAAAGTTGAACAGACTCTTCTTGAATATTTCCCTATATGTAATATGTAGTATGTAATTCAACATACCTTCTAGAATTATGGATTTTTCATGCACAGTGAATTATTGGCTGTAAAATGAGGGGGCACTATGAGGATGAGCTAAATCCCTTGATTTGAAGCCCATGACATTTTCTTGAAAGTAGCAGTGGCCATTACTTACTTCTTCCAGGATGTTTCTTTGACTTTAGCCCTGGTAGCCCGGGGTTCAAGTACTTTCTTCCCCAAACCCCCCACAACTTTAACTTTAGACTGTCTACTGTTGATCTCACCCCACTCCTAAGAGGTCTGAAAGGGGCGTGCATAAGTGCACCAATGTGCCTATCATCCCTGTCCTAACAACCCCATTTATTCATATCCATTTCATGTATTCATAATCTTGTATATACTTATATCTTCTATCTTATACATGCTTGACAAACAAACAAACAAACAATACATAAATAAATAAATAATAGGAAGATACAAAGTAATGGGAAACATGAAGAGAAAGAAGCAGCTTGCAGAGAGATTCCTTGATGAGACACCGGCCTTTTCAATATGGTTTTGCAAACAAAACATTTTCTGCAACAGCTTTCCAGCAGCTCTTTTGAGCCCAATCACAATAGTGACAAGATGTCAGTGATGAGATGCCAGAATTGGTGTCAAGGATGTAAAAAGCACTACACCTTAGCTAAAGTTGTGAATATTTCCTTCCTCGGAGACAGATCTGTTTTCACTATTGTCTCTTGTCACCGGCCTTCAACTACCTTTTTAGTTTTTCACCAGATTTGAAAGTACAATGCTCACCTTTCAACCATTCATTTAGTGACCATTCAAAGTTATGGTACTGAAAAAAATGACTTACAATGGTCCTCACACTACCATCATATTGTCCTGCTGGTCATGTGATCATGAATTAGGTATTTGGCAACCAGCATTTATTTATGATGGTTGCAGCATTCTGGATAAATGTGATCACTATTTGTGATCTTTTTAGTTGCCTTCCCATAAGGAAAATCAATGGAGGAAACCAGATTTTCTTAATGACCATGATAAAATTGGTCATAAAATCAAGCACAGCCACATGATGGATCACTTATGATTGCATCACATAGCAATGGAAGATCCAATCCCAAATCTGGGCATTAAATAGAAGACTACTTGAATTATAGCTTTTCAGAATACATTCTGAATTATTAATAAAGTTTTCTTATTGCTGAGTGAAACAGATCTGAGGAACTTGTATGAGTCTGATTTGGGGTCTGGTATGAGGGTTTGGCCAGATCTCTCCAGCATTTATTGAGTATGGTTGGGTTGCTTTTTTCTGCTAGCTCAAGACCAGCTCTTCAATATGACTGCAATCTTGCTCTTCTAGAAGACACAAAGGTCAGTTGGTCTTACCTGAACTGCATATCTCGAGGGTGGCGTGGGAGCAGGCACTGATATGGTATTGTTACGGCCGAATTGCCTGGAGACTGAGGTAAATCTGAGGACACTCCCTCTGCTCCTCCTTCTGACTCTCCAGATTAACCGATGGTCCAGAAGAACATGGGAAGGAAGGGACAGAGACCCCCCAACTCCCTTTCCGGTCCCCGGACTGACCTGTAGCTATCTACTCAGGCCCGACGCAAAAGCGCCTGAAGGGCGGGAAGTGACTGCTCCCATGCCATCTTCGAGAAATGCAGTTCAGGTAATACCACTGACAGTCTCCGAGGTGGGACGGGGGAGGAGTCACTGATAGGGACATTCCAAAGCTAGATGTCCATGGGAGGAATTATTGGGCCTGAGTCTCCCGAGTATACAGAACACCCTGAAGGAACCTCCTCCTGAATTATTTCTCAGCCGAGGCATACGTATCTAGCCGGTATGTCTGATGAAGGGTGAAGGTGAGGACCAGGCAGCAGCTCTGCAGATGATGGGAGCCTGGGTGGCCCAGACCACTGAGGTGGCAGCACTCCTAGTGGAATGAGCTGTGATGCCCTGCAACATTGGTAGCCCTCGAGCCTCGTAGGCCTTGGAGATGGCTAACCTGATCCATCTGCTGATGGTAGTCGGGGAAACCTTAGTGCCCCGAGCCAAGGAATGGAAAGAAACAAAGAGAGCCTCCGAACACCTGAAGGGGGCTATGCACTTGAGGTAGTTGCGCAGAGCCCTTCTCACATCCAGGTAGTGCCAGGACCTCTCTCTCTCTGTGTTGCGGGGGAAGAACAGAAATTCGGGAGGATTACCTCCTGGCCCCTATGGAAGGGAGAATTGACCTTGGGCATGAAGGCTGGATTGAGCCTAAGCACAACCCTGTTGCTGTGAAAGGTGCGAGGTCCACCTTGGTAGAAAGAGCATTAAGCTTGGACAGCCTCCTGGTGGAGGTGATTGCCACGAGGAAGACCATCTTGAGGGTGAGGAATTGAAGGCTAACCTCTCTAAGGTGTTCAAAAGGTGCCTCCAGAAGAGCCTGGAGCACTGTGGGTAAGTCCCAGAAGGGAAACCAGTGGATCACTGGAGGCTGAAGGTTAGCTTTCCCCCGGAGAAATCTCTTAATGAACGGGACCTGGGATAGGGACTGGGAGCCCCCCCCCCCCCGAACGATAGTGGCTAGGGAGGAAACCTGCCTACGGAGGGTGCTATGGGCCAGACCTTTCTCCAGACCACCCTGAAGGAATTCCAGTAGCTGAGGGACTGAAGCCACTGATGGATCTATCTGAATAGTCTGACACCATGCCATGAAGGAGGTCCAGGTCGCATCGTAGATGCGGGTGGTGGATCTCCTCCTAGAGGCCTCAATGGTCCTGACTCTAGAGGAGAGTCAAGCGCCATGAGGTCATCTGGAGCCACTCTGGGTCTGGATGATCCAGACTCCCCTGGTGCAGGGTCACCTCCCCCTGTGGGATTCTCCAATGGGGCAGAATCGACAACTCCACCAGATCGGTGAACCAGGGATGCCATGGTCAGTGAGGAGCCACTAGGATGATCTCTGCCCTCTCTACCACTAGCTTTCTCAAGATCCCTGGAACGAGGGGAAGGGGAGGAAAGGCATAAAGAAGGCCTGCCAGCTATCTGCAGCATAGGGGAGCCAATGTCGATCGCCCCCTGCATTGGAAACTGCAAGATGAATCTTGGAATTTGGGCATATGACGGTGAGGTGAAGAGATCCACATTCGAGCGGCCCAACCTCTGCCATATCTGAAGATGTTGGGGTGAAGTTGCCACTCCCCATGGTCTATTGTCTCCCTGCTGAGCCAGTCCGCCTGCTGATTCTCCACTCCGGAGATATGTTCTGCCTGGATCAACAGGAGGTTCTGCTCCGCCCAGCATCCCAGACATCTTGCCTCGTCACATAGAGCCACGGAGTGAGTGCCTACCTGCCTGTTTACGTAGGCCTTGGCTGCCATGTTGTCCATCAGCACCAGAATGTGATGTGGATCACTCTGAGTTCCAGCCAGTTGATGTTCCTCTGGAAGTCCATTGGCGTCTACTGGCCAAGGGCCAACTGGGACTGCAGATGAGCCCCACCCCCAGCTGAACAGACTTGCATCTGTCATTAGGATCAGCCTGTCTGGCTCCCTGAATAGGGAACCCTTGGCTAGAGCCAGGGACATCCACCAGCAGAGAGAGAGAAGCACCTGGGGTATCACAAGGACCTTGAAGCTTGCATCACTTGTCCCGTTCCTCTAGTGGGGAAGGAGGAACCACTGCAACTCTCTGTCATGAAGATGAGCCAAGAGAACAATTCCGATGCAGGAGATGAACTTCCTGAGAAGCCTGGAGAGTAGAGCTATGGGAACAGATTGAATCCTGCGAATCTCTTGAATCAATTCAACAATGCTGTTCCTACGGTCCTGGGATAGGAACACCTCGCCCTCCAGCGAATCAATAATGGTTTCCAGATGCTGAAGTCTAGTGGAGGGGACTAGATGGCTCTTCTCGAGGTTAATAGACAACCCCAGAGACCTTAGGGTGCTAATGGTGGTACGGAGATCCCGCTCTATTCGAGCAGCCGAGGAGGCTAGTACGAGGATGTCATCAAGGTAACAGTGTAAGTGAACCGGGAAGGAACAAAGGTAGGCCACAGCCGCGGTCAGCACCTTGGTGAAGGCCAACCCGAAAGGGAGAGCCCTTTACTGGTAATGAGAACCCCGGTACAAGAACCTGAGGAACATGCGGTGATTAGTGGCAATCATGATGTGAAGATATGCCTCCATGAGGTCAATGGAGGCTAGGAAGTCCCCTTATCTGAACCCCTCCAGGATGGACTCGAGGGAAGCCATTTTAAATTTATGGTATACAATCCTGGAATTTAATAGTTTGGGATCCAGGATGGCCCTCCACCCCCACCCCCCGAGCTCTTGGGGACTAGGAACAGGTGGGAATAGAACCCTGACTCTTTCTCCCCCTCCGGAACTGGTTCTACTGCATTAATCTCCAGAAGATGATGAATGGCTTGCGCATAAGAGCGTGCTTGACCGGGTTCTTGGAGGAGGGAAAGGTGCAGAATCTATTGGAGGGTTGGGAATGGAACTCCAGGTGGAGCCCCGATCTGACTGTCTGGAGGACCCAGGCATCCGTGGTGATGTCCTCCCAGTGGTCAGCAAAGAAGGAAAGGTGACCGCTGATGGGGTGACCCCATCCTGAATCACTTAGCTCTGTGGAAGGGGCACCCCCCCCCTCAAAAGGGCCACTTGCCGGGCTGCTGGAACCTATATCTATCCCTGGAAAATTGCCTATCCCCCTGTCTGGGATACCTGGGAGCAGAGTATCTCTGCTGTTGGAGGTCCTGCTCAGGAAGACGATAGGAGGTCTCCTGGAGTAAGGTGCCGCCCGGTGGTCTGCGCATCTGGATGTGGACGGGAAGACTTTCCTCTTGTTCTTGTCCTCGACAAGGATGGGATCCAGTGAAGGGCCAAAAAGCCTGTCTCCTGTGTACTCTGCTTCCACAAGATGCCACTTCTCCCAGAATTCGGCCTGCCAGTTGTGAAGTCATAGGAGACATCTTTGTATTGTATTTATTGTCATTTATAGGCCGCCCTTTTCCCTGAGGGGACTCAGGGCGGCTTACAACTCATGGGAACGGAGTGCAAGACAGAACGTAAAATAATATGTGGGTACAAATAAAAATAGCAGTAAAGCACAACATTCATTCAACATTTGGGTGGGGTGTATGAAGATCTTATCCCCAGGCCTGACGGGATAGCCAGATCTTAAGGGCTGTGCGGAAGCTCTGGACTGTGGTGAGGGTGCGAATCTCTACGGGGAGATCGTTCCAAAGGGTCAGAGCTGCTACTGAGAAGGCTCTCCTCCGCGTAGTCGCCAGTCGGCACTGACTGGTGGATGGAACTCGGAGGAGGCCCACTCTGTGTGATCTGATGGGACGAAGGGAGGTAATCGGCAGAAGGCGGTCTCTCAGGTACTCAGATCCACTACCATGGAGGGCTTTATGAATGGAAAGTAGCACCTTGAAGCGCACCCGGAGATCAACAGGTAGCCAGCGCAGCTCGCGGAGGATGGGTGTTATGTGGGCGTACCGAGGTGCGCCCACTATCACTCGCGCGGCCGCATTCTGGACTAGCTGAAGTCGCCGGATGCTCTTCAAGGGCAGCCCCATGTAGAGCACATTGCAGTATTCCAGCCTAGAGATCACAAGGGCTCGAGTGACTGTTGTGAGAGCCTCCCGGTTCAGGTAGGATCGCAACTGGCGTACCAGGCGAACCTGGGCAAATGCCCCCCTGGTCACAGCCGACAGATGGTGGTCAAAAGTCAGCTGTGGGTCCAGGAGGACTCCCAAGTTGCGAACCCTATCTGAGGGGTGTAGAATTTGACCCCCCAGCCTGAGCGATGGAACACTGGCCAAATTATTGGGAGGGAAACACAACAGCCATTCGGTCTTGTCCGGGTTGAGTACCAGTTTGTTAGCTCTCATCCAGTTCTTAACGGCCTCAAGACCCTGGTTCATCACGTACACCGCTTCATTGAGTTGGCACGGGGCGGACAGATACAACTGCGTATCGTCCGCGTATTGATGGTATTTTATCCCATGCCTCCGAATGATCTCGCCCAGCGGTTTCATGTATATGTTAAATAGTAGGGGGGATAAGACCGAACCCTGCGGCACCCCACAAGTTAGGGGCCTCAGGGACGATCTCTGCACCCCAACCAACACCGACTGCGGCCTGTCCGAGAGGTAGGAGGAGAACCACCTGCAAAACAGTGCCTCCCACTCCCACCTCCCGCAGTCGTCGCAGAAGGATACCATGGTCGATGGTATCGAAAGCCGCCGAGAGGTCAAGGAGAACCAGGATGGATGCATGGCCTCCATCCCTGGCTCTCCAGAGATCATCGGTCAATGCGACCAAAGCGGTTTCTGTGCTGTAACCAGGTCTGAAGCCGGACTGGAAGGGGTCAAGATAACTTGCTTCCTCCAAGGTCCGTTGGAGCTGGAAGGCCACCACCTTCTCAACAACCTTCCCAAGAAAGGGGAGGTTGGAGACTGGACGGTAATTGTTAAGAATGGCTGGATCCAAAGATGGTTTCTTCAGGAGGGGTCTCACCACCGCCGCTTTAAGTGCGGCGGGGAAGTGCCCCTCCCGAAGGGAGGCGGTTACAACCGCCTGGATCCAGCCTCGTGTCACCTCACTGCTGTTGGCAACCAGCCAGGAGGGACACGGGTCCAGTATACAGGTGGAGGCACTCACAGCTCGTATGGCCTTGTCCACATCCCCAGAGGCAACATCCTGAAACTCAACCCAGAGATGGTCTGCCAAGCTCTCCCCCTGTGTCTCGGCTGGATCTGCAGAGATGGAGTCCAGGTCCGACCGAAACCGAGCAATTTTGTCCACCAAGAATTGGACATATTCCTCAGCCTTACCCTGTAGGGGTTCGCCCGCATCCCTCCTATTTAGGAGGGAGCGGGTTATCCTAAACAGGGCGGCTGGGCGTGACTCGGCGGATGCAACCAAGGTGGCAATATGTGATCTTTTAGCTGTCCTTAATGCCCTGATATATTCCTTGGTGCATGTTGTCAGGAGTGCTCGGTTCGATTCGGACTTATCGGACCTCCATAGGTGCTCTAGGCGTCTCCTCCGGTGCTTCTTCTCCCGGAGCTCCTCGGTGAACCAAGGAGGTCTCCGGGATCCGCTGACCCGGAGGGGCCGTAGTGGCGCAATTCGGTCAAGGGACTCCGATGCCGCCAAGTGCCAGGCAGCAGCCAGAGTCTCCGCCGAACTGTGGGTGAGAGTATCAGGAATAACCCCAAGCTCTGTCTGGAACCTTAAGGGGTCCATAAGACGCCTGGGGCGGAACCACCTGGTCGGTTCCTCCTCCCTACAGTGGGGGTTTGGCCTCCGGAAGTCTAGCCTCAGTAGGCAGTGGTCTGACCACGACAGGGGTATGATCTCACTACCCCTCAGACCAAGATCACAAGTCCACTGCTCCGAGAGGAATACGAGTCGAGCGTGTGACCCGCTGAGTGGGTTGGGCCCCGAATTACCTGGGTCAAGCCCATGGCTGTCATGGAAGCCATGAACTCCTGCGCTCCATCAGAGTGTTCACCGAGCGATGGCAAATTGAAGTCCCCCAGAACCATAAGCCTGGGGAACTCAATTGCCAGCTCAGCTACTGACTCGAGGAGCAAGGGGAGGGCTGCTGCAACGCTGTTGGGAGGCAGGTACGTTAGCAGCAGACCCACTTGACCCTTGAGGTCCAGCTTCACCAGCAGGGACTCACACCCAACAAGCTCCGGAGCAGGGATCCTACGAGGTGCTAAAGACTCCCGGATAACAATAGCCACACCGCCACCCCTTCCCTGGGCTCTCGGCTGATGCAGCACCTGAAATCCGTCTGGGCACATCTCAACGAGGGGGACTCCTCCCTCCGTGCCCAGCCATGTCTCAGTAATACATGCCAGGTCTGCCCTCTCGTCTAAAATTAAGTCCCGGACGAGGGGAGCCTTGTGAACAACAGACCTGGCATTTAGCGACAACAGCCTGAAACCAGGGTCCTGATTCCTCGCACCATCTGACCTCGGAGTGGGACTCATAGGGCCGGAAGGAGGGATCTCTGTGATGTAGCGAGCCCTCCTTCTCCGGTAATGGCCAGCCCTAAAGCCCCCACCGTATCTGCCCCTCCCTGTTATGACCGCAATGCTCCAACCCTCTCCCATAGCCGTAGTTCCCCCAACCACCCCAGTGACTCCCGCATTCCCCGGCAGGTCCTCCGAATCAAACATACTCAGGCACTCACACAAACAATCCCCACGCTCTAGTTAAAACACAAAAATACAACAATAATAATAATAAAAGTGGGTCATTCACACTATCACATACAATCCCATACACTCAACATACCAATTAAAAATTTGCGCGGGCACACAAAGTCTGTACTTGGCTTATGTTGACTGCCAAAGCCAGCAGAGAGTCTGGTATACTGCGAGATGGAAAATATAAGTCTGGGGGTGTCTTCCACCCCCCCTGGGGGGGGGGCGCACCTTGAGGAAAGCTGAGTTAAATGGAGCAAAGAGTTCAGTACAATCCAAGGAAGGGATGGCTGAGGAGTAGAATAGTTCCGAATGTCCGTTGCAACAGCAGGGGCCGGGAGGTTAGCCATGATGAGCAAGGACTAATGCGTGGTCAGATGGAAGAAAAAAAGTGGGGGGGCGTTCCATTCAGTGGTCGGGCCTAACGATCCCAAAGGGCCCCAACGACCCAGGAGTCCAACGAGCCACAGCAAGCAAAGGGTGGGGGAGATCGAAAATCCCCTGATGGTACAACCACAAATCCCAGAAGTACAACGGCCCAGCGGCAGCGGGCAACGGCAGAAACAAAGAGGGGGTCAGGCTATGATGTTTAGATGGTATCAATAGCCAGCAATGTCGGCGATGTTAACAGCCAGCAATGTCGGCGTCCTTCGGGGCTGGCAGCTCGGAAATTTGAATTTATTCAGTCCGCTGCCAGCTCTAAGTCACTGGGTGTTTTTGCTTTTTTCAATCTTTTCAAGCCTCCACGGGTTGTTTCCACTCAAGCCGCTCAAGCTGCGATGTATTTACAGCACTCTCCACAGCCCACAATGCCGACGTCTTTCAGGGCTTTTCGGGGCTGGGGGCTTGGGGGGGGGTGTCGAATTTTCCTAGCTCACTGGGCGTTCTTGTCACCCCTAACTCCCCCGACTCAATCCCAAGAGCTAATTCTCTCCCCGGCTTCCTTTTGCGTTTTCGATCTTTTCCAATCTCCGCGGGTTTTTTTTTTCCCCGTTAAAGCCGCTCGAGCCGCGATGTTAGGCGGCGTTCGCGGCATTCGTGGTTCACAATGCCGGCGTCTTTCGGGGCTGGGGGCTCAAAGGGTTCGAATTTTCTGACCCACTGCCAGCTCTGGGATCGCTGGTCGTTCGGACGGCCTCACCTCTCTTGGGTCAGCTCCAGAGACCCCAGTTCCTCCTCTCCACAGATTTTCTTTCAATACAAGAGCCGAGCGGCGAGCTCGGCAGCCATCTTTCTTGCCCATGCGCACATCTGGATCCCACTGAGGATAACAAGGCCCTGGAAGAGTACTTTACCATGTCCAGGGTAGCGTCTGCCGAGAACTGGGTAGCTGCCATCAATTTCATAATGTCCTGTAGAAATCTCTTGTCTGATGCTGGTGTCCTGTCCTGGATCTGCTCCAGCCATAAAAGGGTGGACCTGTTGCAAAAAGAGGCGGCTACCGCCACCCTAATCACCCATGAGACAGCCTGGAAGGTCTTGCACATGACCAGCTCGGCTCTCCTGTCCTCTGCCTTCAGGCAGTTATATTCCCTGTCACCACAGCAGAGGAGGAAGCCAAGGCTGCTACTGGGGCATCCATTGGAGGAACCTGTAAGGCTTGAACGAAAGAGGAATTCAGGTTATAAAATCTGCAATCATTGCTCTCTGGGGTGGGAAAGGAACTGGGCTTGGACCACTGGGACTTCCGGACCTCCAAGAAGAGGTCTGGGGTGGGAATCTCCTCCTTCTCCACCTGAGGCCTGTGGAAAGGGTGTTTCTTATTTCCCCCGGTAGTACTGGGAGTAGTGGAGTTTGCAGTTGGAGTAGCGTCCAAGTCTGCCCTGGCCTTGGCCTTGCATAGCAAGGAACTGAATAAGGCAGGAGGGAATAAACCCATGATGGTTGGGACCTCTGGGGCTATGGCATCCTCGTCCTCTGAGAACACAATATCCTTCTGCTCCTCCCGCTCTGATTCTGAGCCCTCACTAGCAGAGGAGGGTGAGGAGGCTCTGAAGTCCCTGGGAACTGAGGACTCGGGCTGGACTGTTTGCTCTCGTGGAGCCCCATGAGTAGACCTGTGCCTGGCTCCCTGGAATTGGTGCTGCATGCCTGAGGCAATGCCATCCACAATAGCTCTGGTTATCATGTTTTGGAAGCTCTCAGAGAGTTCTGGGTAGGCAGGAGAGAGACTTGGGGGCTCCCTGTTATCTCTGATGCCAGGAGATTGAGGGGCCAAATGTTGCCTGGGGGAATTCATTGCCCTGCGGCCAAAGGGATCACCCCTTGCTCTTGGGGAGTGAGAGGGTGATAAGGGAGGGTATAAGGGGCTGCCCTCCCTAGGGTCTCTCACTGGGCCTAGAGAGCCAGGATCCTCAGCTAAGGGTGAAGGCCTGCGAGGGGAACGTGATCTGGCTGGGGAAGGGCTGATGTTGTCCCTGGCCCTTCTTCCAGCCGCTCTAGTTAGGGGAGCCTCCTGCCTGGGCCCCTCCCTCCTGGAAGACTTGGAGGAACATTTCCTGGGAAAGGATCTCCCCCTAGATGCAGGGCCTACCTCCCGAGAGGTTCCCTCACCTGGGTCTGAGCCCCCTGGGGAGCTTGGAGCAGCCCCTCCTCTGCTCCTGGTGGTTTCTGCCATCCCAGTACTCACAGTTTGTAGACTCTCTCTATCTCCTCTCACTAAAACCTCTGGTCTCCCTTCTATCGCATGGATTCGGCGCTCCTTTGGATCCGCGCTCCTCTCAGCCACCTGCCGATCTGCGGGTCAAAATGAAACCAATGCACCACTACCAAATGGGTCCTCCCCAGATTACCGGTGGAACACAGGCCCAATGAGTCCTCTCGGCAAATGAGGTGCTGAAGCTCTATGGTGACTGCGACCAGTGCGCCTCCTTGCTTCATGCATGCGCCCTCGGTTCCAAAATGGTGACCACCAATCATGTGGTCCAATAGCCTGAGACGGCTCCAACTGAGCCGCTCCTCCCTCACCGCAATGCCTCAATTGGAGAATCCTGCTGTCTTCGATGGATGCTGGTGAGAACAGTTGTGGCGCCTGGGAATCTGGGTCCCCCCCCACCGGTTGCCAGTGGCTCAGGGCCCGCAAAGTTACAGAGAGCGCAGCTCATGCTTAGGCAGGTAAAAGTGGCACAAGAGAAATAGGTAGGAGATTAAGAAGAATAGGAAGTGAAACAATAGAATCCGGAGAGTCACCAAATAGCTCCTGTTAGGCTGAAGACTGGGGAGTCAGAAGGAGGAGCAGAGGGAGTGTCCTCAGATTTACCTCAGTCTCCAGGCAATTGGGCCATAACAATACCCTATCAGTGACTCCTTCCACGCCCCACCTTGGAGACTAAGAGTATTTCAAAGGTGGTTCAAAGAAAGCTGAGCAGGGGAGGGCAACTTCCAAGCTGTGTTATGCAACTTTCTTTTTAAGCATGGCTTTTCTTTATCTTTTGAGCATGATGTCTGGAATGCCCTGCAGTTGGAACAATAATACATGTACAGCTGGATGTCTCTAGTATAGGTGATCTGGCTTAGAGCCTGCTGGTAGCTAGCAACTGAAAGATCTGTAAGATGATTAGTTTACCCACAGCTGTTCCACAAAATCAATACAAAGCAAGGAAACTTAAGAGAGGTAAGAAGAATGGAAGATACTGCAAAGGGCACAGTGCAAATTCCTACTTCTTTCCTGTCCTCTCTTAAAGCTCTAGCTCCCCTTTAGAACTCTGCCTTGGGGTGAAAGTGAAGTTCAGAGAAGTTTAAATAATGGATAATGGATAATTCATTGCAGCCAAATATTAAATGAATCACATTGTTGGTCTTCCTTCTCCATTCTATTCCTTATGTACTACATAGAAAACAGCTGGTTGTTGCTTTGTACTGTCCATACTATTGCTAATTGAAACAAATTCTAAGCCTCTGGAACTGCAATTCTTATTACTTGCATCCATCACTGTTTTTGTCTTCCATTCTTCAGATCTATCTCCTGTTTGTTGCCCTTACTTGTCCCCTATCTAAATCTAAAGCCCAGTCCCCTGGCTTTGCTTGTGTATTACTGTGCTATATACAATTATTTCAAGTTCTTTCCAGAGAGGCATCCAGGGCATTTGGCCTCCAGTGACACACATTAATTCGGGAGATCTGAAGTTCCCAGGATGAGGAAGTGTTAAAAAAGAAGCCATTACAAAAGCTTCAGCAATAATAATATTCCTCAACTTCTTCTAATTTAGTTCTGAGATGGAGGAAGATTTTTTTGGGGGGGGGATCTAGGAACAGTGAGAAACATATTCTAGTTGTGTAGAATTGTTTTCTCATGGATCTTGTTGGGATTTGGATCTAAAACGTGACCCTCTTTATGACATAAAATCCAACTCATGTTTAAATGTGAATCAAATCCTAACAGGCTTCTCGGGAGTTTCTTCTTTGCAGCACTAACTGGACAAATCACAAGACATGCAGAGGAAGAGAGGGAGGGAGGGAGGAAGGGAAGAAGGGAAGAAGGGAAGAAGGGAAGAAGGGAAGAAGGGAAGAAGGAAGAAAGGAAGGGACAAAGGGAGGGAGAGGGAAAGGAGAAGTACTCAGTGAAAATGGCTGCATGCTGTTGAGGAGCTGATTCTTAAACTTGATTTACTCTTTACTGTATGTTTGGATATTGTTAAAAATTTGGATGTAAAGCCAGAGTGGAATGGAATTTTATTTAAAGTCCAGGCACCAATTCCTGCCATACAGCAATAAACCACTGTACCATATATGGTAGTAACTCAGTCTCCATACATATAGTACCTTAAATCTGTTATAGTACTTGCTTCATAGCATAGCTAGCTTTTGAGAAATTGGCTTTCACTTGTCTAGCACATATATCTAAAAACCTAATCAGGTTGCTGCCTTTTTCATATTTTGGGGATTGGAACAATTAGGAACAATGGCCAGGTACCGTTTGTGAGATACTATTTGTTTTCCCCTCTATTAGCAGGAAGCAAATGGTATTGGCAACTGGATGTGCTGTGATCTTTGTAGACATTTGACGTTTTGAGAATCAGGTGGGGTTAGGATTTAGTCTTTCCAAAATGATCAAAAGGTTACAGTCATTTTGTCACTATGGTGAGACAGTTCCAGGCTTCTGATTAGATTTTATCCTTTCATCAAGAGAAGGACTTTTCTGATAAAAAAAATAAATTGGTAAACTCTAAAATGATTTCTCAGATGGCTTGGCCATCAGAGCAGACGTTAGGCTGCATTCCATTAACTTAGTTGACTGGTGTAAAATATCATTCTAAAATTTCATTAAAGACAGAACTAGAGGACATGAACTTGGACCGATGTAGAACTACATGTGTTTCATTAAAAGTGCATTTATTCAATTAATGTACTGATTAAAGAGAACACATTTGCAAATCAATTAAGGATGGTAGAGAAAGCATGTCTCTTCTTCACGCATTTCAACAAAACAATTAAGTTCTTCCTACCATTATTTATAAACATCTAAGTAAGCCTTTATAAACATGGAGACATTGTAATATATGCACATCATATTAAAGAGGTGAAATTCAAAACTTGTGCTGGAAAAAGAAAGAAAAGCACTGCTGAGAAAAATATTAACTTCCCTGCATATAAGGAGTGGTGTAAAGCGGCTGGTAGCCTTGATTTTAAGCCTGTTCTTCAGTCAGCATTAATTTAATTTGAAAGCAATGGCAGCAAGAATCATCTTTGGTCACAATGAAATGAAGTGCTTACTGGCATGGCTTCAAGTATGAGGTTGATTTTTTACCAAACAAGACAGTATAAAATGGAAGAAATCTGCTCATATTTAGTGGCAGATGAAAATGACAAAGGCTACAGTTTTATGTACATTTATTTTGAAGTAAATTCAATTGAACTGAGTGGATTTTTTTTTCTGAATAGGCTTAAACAGAATCCATGAGAGAAAACTTATGCATGATATTTGTGTCCATTTGTAATTCTTTTTTTTTTAAAAGAAAAATAATTATATATATTTCAGTACTGGCTAAATCATTGGGAGTCTACTGATGGATTAAGCACAAACATAAATCTTGTTATGTCACTCTCTTGATAGGCCTCAAATTCTAAAACTCTGAAAAATATCTTAGTTTATTCAGAGGCTATAACAAGATTTGTCATGAGCTTGATCAGTTTATTAGATGATACTTATTAGGACATCCCATTCAATCAGGCTTTCAGATGAGATGTGAATCCAACACCTGATAACTGATCTCTGCTGGAAGTCAAAGATTTGGAGCCCTGGTTATTTCTCTTGGCAGCTTTCTGTAGGGCTGACTTTAATAACTTTCTGGATTGCTTGGCAGGGATAGACCTGGGATGCTCTTTGTTGTGTTTGTCCCATACATTTTTGTCATGTCATATTAAGAATCTTCTCTTCCCAATATGACATGACATGGTAGATATTCAACATTCTATCAGCAGTATTTATCCTGTTCTTTGTGTTATTTAATATACAGTACATGAAGCTCCAGGGAAGGATTACTGAGGGCTTGGCGCATGTATTACTAACATGATAATAACATTCAGCTTCACTTTCCTTTGTTACCTAATACCAGGAAAATGATTAATAACCCTGAATGTGATG
This sequence comes from Thamnophis elegans, assembly GCF_009769535.1. Lineage (NCBI taxonomy): Eukaryota > Metazoa > Chordata > Lepidosauria > Squamata > Natricidae > Thamnophis > Thamnophis elegans. Next base: position 41,066,155 of record NC_045551.1, read on the forward strand.
TGAGTTTAATACCTGGCTGGATATGTGTGAATAAACTGAGACTGAATCAATACAAGAAACAGGTGTTGTTGGGGGTTGGGATGATCTGAAAGAGGTTACATCCCCAGATTGCTTCTTGATCCTAGGTGATGCTGAGATTTTTAGTCGATGGCAATGGCAAGCTATGGCCCACACATTTGCTGTGCATTGACCAGCTGCAAGCTTTTCCAACTTGGTCTAATTGCATAACTTTTGCTCTCTTATCCTGCAATTCAATTATGGCAATGGGCTCAATTAGGTATCTCCCTGAACAGTTTCAGCAAGTTTGAATTGGAGCAAAGCTAATGGCTAAGGGGTTCACAGGACTAATAGCCTCTCACAACAATATGCCAAATCTCACGCAATTGCCAATTTTTGATCCAGGTTCAATTTAAAATACTAATTTTCACATCTCATTATGAACCTATCAAATTTCCAAAATTGACATTTTGGGGACATAGTTGTCCATTAACAGGCACTGTACTTTGGCTCAGCATAAATAATGTATAGGGAGAAAGAATATCAGGAGTGCAATATTTGGAAGAAAGTATAAACGATACTGGGAGAGAGAGAGAGAGAGAGAGAGAACACATTTAAAATTTAAAAATAAAATAACATAGTGATGGGAAAGCCTTGAATTACTTAAGTTTGTGTACAGTCAAAAGATTGTGATGTGCTTTCTTCCATTGTGGAAAAAGAGAATGAAGTGAAAATTTGAACTGCACAGGTCAAAGACAGAAGTAGTACCTATCCTAAGAGAGGGAGGATGCAATATTTGTTAAACCAATACAAGGATCATTACACAATGCAAGTATATTAGACGCAGAAAGGAAATAAGTGTCCATTGGTCCTCTGTTAATTACCATTAATCTGTGGCTTCTGGTGAATGTGATGTGAGTTTAACGTGATGTGAATAGGTTTACAAGTGCTGAAAGCCCCAATAGACTCCATGAAGGAATTCAAAATTTAACAGCCTTCCTAGCTTAGTCTGGGTAGAAATTTATTTCTGAGTGTCATTAGTAGAGAGGTGGATGGTTTCTTCCAAAGGTTTCATAAAAACTGAATCTTGGAGGACTGCAAAGCAAAAGCCCAATAAGTTGAATTCTTCCCGACCACTGTTTTAATGGTTTACCACCAAAAAAAAAAAAAAAAAACCCCAAACCCAAATGTGAGTTTTAGCTTTTTAGTAATTTACATTGTATATATCATACAATGGTACTTTGGTAGCTTCACAATATAAAAGATAACATATTAGTATAACTAATAGAAGAGAAATCCAGACGTTTTACTGAAATAAACCAGCCCGTCATCTTTTCACGGATGGTAGGAGGAATTTGTAAAATAATATTTCCCAGGCGACCATGGATTTGGGTTATGTGCCAGTCATATATATTGATGGAAGTTTTTTATATAAGTCCATAAATTTAGGTTTCTGAGGCAAGAAATATAGATGGTTTGAAATGTGATGTGGGTTAAATAGATACTGTAGATTCTACATTGGAAAGATTTAAGATTATTGCAGAATTTCCTACAGATGCTTATTTTATGTTCTCTCTCTCTATTGCAATATATTTAAAATAGTCTTTACATTTGTGTTGCTCTAGCTGCTATTCCCAGCATTGCCACCTAAAATTCTGCACCCTGCCAAAAGTCAAAAGCCGATGCTATGGTGATGGATTTAGTCTTCTATGAAAGAATCTGTCCCTAAAGAACAAAAGTATTTGGATTAAAAAAAACAAGAAATTCTGACCTGAAACACAATTTTACATAACCCTTATGCCGACAATGTCTTTCCCAGTGACGATATGTCCAGATAAAATTTAGAAATTAAAGAATGCCAATCCTTCCATAATGTTTAGCTTTTTGATTTTTAAATGATAATAGATGGAAAGGAATATTGTGCATTGTGGGTTTATTTATTAACTTCTTTCCTTCAAGAGATTTCAATCTGCAAACTGTTAAAAGCAATAAGCCCTGTCTTTCTGAAGAATTCAGTTCCGTAATTTAATCATGCCTACAAGCAGAAAAGACACAGACAAATAATTATGTTGATCTCATTCAAGTGTGAAATCACAAGCACAGCCTGAAATTTAATTTGAGCAAACTTCTGACGCTTGGTCCAGTTTTGGACAACTACAATTTCACTTATCACTTATCTACAAACAGCATTTATGAAGTGTCCCAGAATCAGAAAGTTTACATGCTTCTCTGCTCTCTAATATAATGTTGCCTTGTCTCTTTACCAAATCACAAGATAAATAACATTCTAGGACTTCTACCAAGGCAAGCATCTAATAGTTAAGTATATTTATAAAATATAAGTATACATTTAAGCATTCTATTAGTTAATGTTATGGAAATATTGTTATGTAAGAATAGCCTTATTGGATCAGGCCAGTGGTGGGTTCCAGATCCCGGTGCAAACTGGTACAGTGCAACGGGCCCCGGCATCCACCACATGAATGTGTGCAAACCTGCACAGCACGCACATGTGTCCTTACCTCTTGTGACACCTCCATGAGCCTCCACGATGCTCCAGATGCTTGGCAGAGCATTGTGCAGGCACCGTATGTGCCGTGCATGGGCGCGGAAGCACCGAAGAGCTCAAATACAGGTAAGGAGGATGGGCGGGCAGGTGGGCCCTCTGGAGCACCATACCGGAATGGTACCCGGTGCCCCCAGCAGGCACCATTACGCCCGTACCGGGGCTTACTGCCTGCAACCCACCACTGGATTAGGCCAATTTTAGTACAGTATTTTATGTCTCATAATGGATAAAATATAATTCTGGGATTTTCATGAAAAGGAGGTAGAGATACATCTCACTCCCCCCCCCCCCATGTATAGCATTAGAGGCTGTACTAAAGAATGGCTGCAGAAATTAGGTATGTCTAGCCTAGTGAAAAGAAGGTCTATGGGTGACATGAGAGTGGTGCTCCAATGTTTCAGGGACTGCCACAAAGAAGAGGGGGATCAATTTATTTTCCAAAGCATCAGAAGGCAAGACAAGAAGCAACGGATGGAAACTAATCCAGGGCAGAACCAACCTGGAACAACCAGAAGTTGTAAGTGCTCCATCACTGGAGGCTTTTAAGAATAGACTGGATAGACACTTGCCTGGAATGTTATAGAGTCTCCTGCTTGAGCAGGGGTTTGGACTAGAAGACCTCCAAGGTCCCTTCTACTTGAAATCAGAGCTAACATTAAATGTCGAGATTAAGATGTTTTTGACAGAACTGTCCTCAATAAATGTGTTTGACTCATTTAAAGTAATCAAAGTTACTGATAATCACCATGCCCTGCGATCCTGAATTCCATAGATTGTTAGTTGTAGGAAGGAACAACTAACCAAGGAACTTTCTTGGATGATACATTGTCGCACAATTTGAGTAAGGCAGAAAAATGTCTCCCTATACACATTCTTCACAATATTATATCCCTTGATCTTGTCCTCCTCCAACTACCTTTTCTTCTAAGTTAAATAATAATGCCAAATGTTCTAGGTTTTTTCCCCTCATAAAACCAATATTTAAGCCCCTGATAATTTTGATAATTTTAAGAGGTCTCTTCTTTACCTTTTCAGCATTACTCTATCCTTTTGCAAATATCGCAGTAGGAACTTCTCATAGTAGATATGCCACAGATTTGTATTGAGGACTTTACAAAGCAGTTTTATTGCCACTTCCTTTCCTAATGATCCCTGGGATGGAATTTGCTTCTTTCATGGCTGTCACACACTGTACCAACGTGTTCATTAAGCTTTCTATTATTTCAAAGTCCTTTTTTATTAGTTATATACAGCTCAGTCCTCCTCCCCCTGCCCCCTCAATATGTATCACTTTATGCTTAAACCGAATAATCACTGAGATGGAATAACAACCAGACATTCAAAAATACTATTTTAAACACCCATTAAAATATACAGAAGTTTTTTTGTGGGATTTCTGTTGCTACAAATTCTGAATGACTGCTGTATATAGAAAAAAAAAATTAAAACTTACAAAAGGGAAGATTTAATTTGAATATTAGGGGAAACCTCATATGGAAACTGTATAATCCTTGGTTGAGGGATTTTCTCACATGAGTATCTCAAGAAGTGTTTAGATTGCAGCTCTCAGAATTTATAACCAGCAGAGTCAGTGGCTACATGAGATGATCATTCTAAAAATTATACTAACACATCTGGAAAGCACCAGGTTGCCTGGGCAAAAGATTCTACATATGGGTTCTGCAAAACTGTTAACATTTTTTAAAAAAAATATATGCTTCTGGCTGTTCCTGCTTACTTCAGAGTTCTCAGAAATTATTGCTGCTATCTGTCATTATAATTATCTTAAATTATATGCCACCTATCTCCCGGTGATATTTGAGAGATTACTATGGTAGAGTCAGAAAACTCTCTGGTCCACTTTTCAGCCATTGAAATTCACTGGACACAAATTCTCAGCCCAACCTACATTGCAGAATTCTTGTGAGGAATATAGAATAGAATAGAATTCTTTATTGGCCACGTGTGATTGGACGCACAAGGAATTTGCATATGCTCTCAGTGTACATAAAAAGACAAGATACATTTGTCAAGAATCATAAGGTTCAGCACTTAATGATAGTCAAAGGGTACAAATAAGCAATCAGAAAACAATATCAATATAAATCGTAAGGATACAAGCAACAAAGTTACAGTCATGCAGTCATAAGTGGGAGGAGATGGGTGATAGGAACGATGAGAAGACTAATAGCAATAGTAATGCAGCTTTAGTGAATAGTTTGACAGTGGTAGGGGAATTATTTGTTTAGCAGAGTGATGATGTTTGGGAAAATACTGTTCTTGTGTCTAGTTGTCTTGGTGTGCAGTGCTGTATAGTATCATTTTGAGGGTAGGAGTTGAAATAATTTATGTCCAGGATGAGAGGGGTCTGTAAATATTCTCATGGCCCTCGTTTTGACTCGTGCAGTGTACGTGTCCTCAATGGAAGGCAGGTTGGCAGTAATTGTTTTTTTCTGCAGTTTATCCTCTGAAGTCTGTGTCTGTCTTGGAGAGAGCACCCAGCCCTGGGGGGGCTCCTGTGCTAATTGTACAGGTATCTGATGTGATTTTGCCTAGCTTCACCTGCTGCTTCCTGTCTGTTAGGAAGCTTGTGATCCACTTACAAGTGTGTTCAGGTACCACTAGCTGATTTAGTTTAGTTAGAAGAATGTCCAGTATGATGGTATTGAACTCTAAACTAAAGTCTACAAAGAGGCCCCTTGCCTAGGTCTTTGGAGGTTCAAGATGTTATAGGATGTAGTATACAGCCATATTAACAGCATCATCTGTTGATCTATTTGCTCGATATGCAAATTGAAGGGGGCGGGTCTAACAGTGGATCCGTGATGGTTTTCAAGTGGGACCTCACTAGCTTTTCAAAGGTTTTCATAACTACAGATATTAGAGCAACTGGTCTGTAGTCATTCAATTCCTTGATGGAGGGCTTCTTTGGGACTGGAATGATTGTGTAATGTTTGAAGCAAGAAAGAACATGGTACATCTTAGTGATTTGTTGATGATTTGGGTGAAGATGGGGGCCAATTGGTCAGCACAGACTTTTAAGCATATATATGCTTAAAATATATGGGAGGAAAATCCTCAACCTATGCAACCGTGAGCCTGAAAGATAAGTAATCTGGTAGTTATATTTTCAATGGAATCTATGAGAATGTTCTTCTACTTGTCTTGATCAAGTTCTCCTTTTCTCTGCTCTTTTTTAAAATGTGCTCAGATGCAGTAGTTTAAAAATTATAAATTTTGTCTGATTTCTATAATTATAGAATAGAATAATAGAAAAGAATGATAAACATAGTTATTCATTAAGGCCATCTTCTCACCAGTCTAGTTAAATTATTTGAATCCTTGATAGAGACATGTTATACCATGACTCTAGGAAATACTCCAGGTTTCATATATCTACATATGCAAAGTAGTTGTATAACAATTGTTTAGAAAAGTTGCTTCTTAATGATACCATTGAATCTGCTCTTGGACACTCACCAAAGTCTGGCTCTACATCTTCCTAAGTAGCCAATATTTCCACTGTGTGTTTTTTTCAGTGCTCAGGAATATAATAGATAACATATTTTCATTTTCTCTCACATGGACTCAAAGTCAGGGGGACAATCCCAAACACAACTTTTATAAAGCGCATTCAGATGAATTGATGGATTATTCCAAACAAATAGGTTTAGTATGGACCCTTTATATTATCATCACTGCTTTGCTGAAACCTCTAGAAGGTTACAATAAAGACAGTGAAGACCCAGATTTAGCTTTGCCTGCTGGCAATATAAAGTCTGAATGATTCCTGCTTAGTAACTGCAGTGGGGGAAAAAAAAGGTCAGTAGATTAAGGGAAAAACCTTATTTTGCTCTGACAAGACTTTTGCAAGAAGTTGAATTGTTTCATCCTTAGTAGAGCAAATGCTATTTAATGGAATGCTATAACAAAAAAAAGATTGTATATATTTATGGGAGTGCTAAGGGCAGCAGGTTAAGGAAGTGAGTAACATTCTTATGGATGTTTACTTCAATGGAAGATAATGTCTGCCTGAATGAATTTTCCCTCTTCTGTCAGACTAATCTCAAAAAGCATCTCGAAAACTAAAGGGCTGCTAAGGGCAGCCTCACCTCTCTGAAGAACTAATAGCTATGGCTTGCCACCTCTGCCCTACACATGTGAAATGTTTAAAATATTTGGCAGGAATTTTTCTTCCCACATTGGCCAGGTTTACTCAGTGAACCCAAAGTGAGGTAATCTACAGCAATTCAGGTTCAGCAAAGGTTGAAAAATATTAGAACAAACATAAGCCTTGCTGGAAAGCTTCTTTGATCTTCTGATTATCCAATGCCCAGTTTCTAATTGAACAACTTTTTAGTGGCAAAACATAATATCCAAACATTCCTCTTTTGTCATAACAGTTTACCTCTTAAGAATGTGATTTAAAAGCAAGGAGGAATAAATGGTTATAGCAAGACCAGTAGAGAAAAGAATTCTGCATCAGAGACCTAGGTGTTGTTGTTTTTTTGCGGGGTGGGGGGGGAATAGAAGGACCATCAAATTGTAAAACTAAATGCTCATGTGGATTGGCAATACCAGGTCATACACAGGTCACGTTTTATCAAATTTGCATGACTTTGGAGAATTGTACAATAGATGATATAAAAAGAACTTCACTCTAAAACCCTTTCAGCTGGTATTTCAAACCTGCTGGTATAGCATGCAAGATAAATAATGTCTATTGCAATAACATGGTTTCATTGCCCGGAGTCCTTCGGGATTGGGCGGCATATAAATTTATAATAATAATAATTATAAATAATAATAATTACAATTTGCTTAATTCATAAGAACCAGAAAAATACTTTGATAGGCATTTAGCAACCCCCCCCCCCCGCGAGGTGGTATTCAGCAAGTTCTGACCAGTTCTGGAGAACCGGGTAGCGGAAATTTGAGTAGTTCAGGGAACCGGTAAATACCACCTCTGACTGGCCCCACCCCATCTATTCTCTGTTTCCTGAGTGCCAGCTGATCGGAAGAAATGGGGATTTTGCAGTAATCTCTTGAAGTGGAAAAGCAATGGAGATTTTACAGTATCCTTTCACCTGACACGCCCACCAAAACATGCCCAACAAGCCACGCCCACAGAACCGGTAATATTTTTTTTTGAATCCCACCACTGACAACCCCTCCCTCCAGCCTAGCACTGTTCAAATTTGATGAATGGAATTCCAAAATTCCCAGCCACTTCCCTAAATCTGTAAGTTGGAAAGCTGGGGAAAAGCTGTTGTGAAAGATTGCAACAGAAATTAAATTAAAATGAATCTAATTTTTAAAAAGATCCACACTATATTATTTGTATATATACAACCTGGACACATAATGTAATAACAGTGATAGATAATAGAAACAACTCATTATATACAGAGAAGAAAAATCTTAAAATCTAAAAATCTTAATGGGTTAACCCATTAACCTGAATCAGTGGTGGGTTCTGGATCCTGTTGCAACTGGTATGGTTGCAATGGGGCCCGGCATCCTCCACATGAATGCATGTGGTGCATGTGCACATGTGCGCAGCACGCACATTCATCTTACCTTTCAGTGATGCCTCCGCAAGCCTCCGTGATGCTCCAGATGCTTGGCGGAGCGTCACACAGGTGCTATACACACCATGTGCGTGCGCGGAAGCGCCAAAGGCTTTAAAGGACAGGTAAGCGAGGACAGGTGAATGGGCCCTCCGGAGCACCATAGTGGAATGGTACCCATACGGGGGCATACCACCTGCAACTCACCACTGACCTGAATTTTCAGACATAATCAAAATATGACTCTATATCTATATCTATATCTATATCTATATCTATATCTATATCTATATCTATATCTATATCTATATCTATCTATATCTATATCTATATCTATATCTATCTATATCTATATCTATCTATCTATCATCTATCTATCTATCTATCTATCTATCTATCTATCTATCTATCTATCTATCTATCTATCTATCTATCTATCTATCTATCGTGCTACTTAGGGGACTGTTTCAGTATTAATACAAAAGTGTCTTGTGTAGTTTTTTCATAGTGATTTAGGAACCACAGAGTGTTTCGACTTCCAATTTCGTAATTACTTGTGGGAATGGGACACTCTTTAGAATGGTCTCTTCCCAGAGATTGATGGGCTGATAGACTATACTTAATTGAAACCATAATTCTTACCTCAAGACATGGTATTGGCCATTTACTTGGATAGTTTTAAAGGGTGATTGAAGAATTTCATGGAGAGCAGGTCTATCAGCCATGGTTGCGGCAACTTCCAATAACAGCCCAGAGGCATCTGGTTGGTCGCTCCCTGTGAAAAACAGAATGCTGGACAAAGATGTCAATTATTCTGATATTCTTGCTACAAATTTGTTGAGGACTATTGAAAAGCCTGAGTGGTGCTCCTAATGCCAGTTTCTCTTCCTGCTATAGAGGAAACTTGAATTTCTACACTCTGCTCCTCCTCTAACTTGAGAAAATGGTGACTAGCTAAAACAGGCTAAATAGGAAACTTGCTGATTCAGGCTTAATAACATCACCGAGCAGGTCATAAAGTAATATGGTAAATGGTAGACTAACATCCCAATTTTAATTCTGTTTTCAGTTGGTGATGTTCGTCCATCGTATTCGAATAGGACCATGACATCTGGGATGTCAAGACTTGAGTGTGAATTGGATTAAGTGAGGGAGAGGTATGCAGAGTCAGCCTCATCTCTCTTCACAGATTCCATCTTGCTCCAATAGCAGGACAAGAGTCAAGGTAGTTGGAGATGAGTTGGGCGCAGTGGTTGACCAGGGCTCTTTTGTGTCTTGCCATGCTCTTAGTGTACCACATTGCTTGCAGAGACCTCTGTCATGACTGTTGCCCTATTCTAGTAGGTTATGGCCAACAGCTACTCTCAACCTGGTTTGGCCAGTTTGTTGAAGCTGTTGCCCAGGGTGTGGCTGCTGCACATGCTATAGCTACTAGAAGCCACAGGTGAGAGTTGAGTGACAGGTGGGGACCAAAGGTGGATAGGCTGGCCCAAAAGCTGCCCTAAAATGAGCTGCCCTAAAAGGACATGACATGCCCCTACACCAGAGGTGCTACCCCTCCCTAAACACCCCATACACCCTACTCAGTTAACCTCAGTTCAGCTGCAGTAAGGCAATGCTTCAGATTCTAAGGTAAACTACTGTAGTATGGAACAGTACTGAAAAAAGTGGGAGGATTATCTGAAATTCTGGCATATGGTATTTATGGAATTCAATATTAAAACATTGCAGTAGCTTGCTGTTTTAATCATGTAAGAGCCGAGGTGGCGCAATGGTTAGGGTGCAGTACTGCAGGTCACTTCAGCTGACTGTTATCTGCAGTTCAGCGGTTCTAATCTCACCGGCTCAAGGTTGACTCAGCCTTCCATCCTTCCGAGGTGGGTAAAATGAGGACCCAGACTGTGGGGGCGATATGCTGACTCTGTAAACCGCTTAGAGAGGGCTGAAAGCCCTATGAAGCTGTATATAAATCTAACTGCTATTGCTATTGCTATGTATGTATGGATACAGATTGGATATAGACTGGGGCTGTCTTTGAGGATGAGGGAGAATCTGAAATACAGATATGATTCCCTGAGAAACTTGCACATATATTTATTATACTGTAATGGGATTTCCAGAAAAAATGCCACTGCATTAATGGAGAATTCCTCAAGGGATCCTGAAATAACATAGGAAAAAGGCTAGAATCTGCAGTTAGCTTTGACAGTTGCTCCTGTTCATTCCATCACCAAACCTGAAGTCCAGAATGCCTCAGCACATTGCAGATAATGACAAGAAGCCAACTTCACTTTAAATGGAAGTTGACCATACTGAATCAATCTTTAGCAAGCTTTTGATTAAGGGCTTTGTTCCGCTTCTGTTCTTTTCAAACAGAAACCCTTTTGCCACCTCAGAATTTCTGGGACTACAGCTGTGTAATCGGCTGTTCTATTTACCTGGAAGTCGGTCCTGTTGAGTTCAGTGAAGCTAACTTCCGACTAAAGCCCACAAGGCTCATTTCCAAAGGATCGTGCAGCACCTGTGGTTGGAAATAGCACCTGAGCTTTTAAAATCCCTGTGAGGAAAAAAAAATGTCTTTCCCTGAATCCGATTCAAAACGTGATCGGAGTTTAGAATTTAAACCACAAAGTGGTTTCACAAAACCTTCTCGGTTGCTTGATAATAATATGCAAATATTAAACCGGTAAGCATCTAATCTTCTGAATCAAGCACAATCAAAGGAGAGAATAAAGGCGATCAACATGGATGAGAGAACACTTAAGTGGAGGTAAGCTACAAACACCACACACACAACCACACACATCCTGACCCAAAGCTTTCCAAATGGTGCCAACACAGCTGTTTTGCAGTCAGCCAAATGACCACCTTCGGCTGCCAGAGAGAACATAGGGAAAGCAGTTCAAGCTCTGGGCCTTGCAATTACTCAGCTACAGTTCCAGATCTATTGTTTCCATTTTTTAGGCTATTCTTCTGGAACAGATGTTTTGTTTCTGAATTATCAGCATGGTACTATCTCTGGAATATTAATGACTGCCAACAGAAAAAGCAAACGGCTTGCTCTTTCTCTCTGCCAAAGTCCCCTCACTGCATCCTTTGCCAACATTGCTGGCTGTTCGCAGTTTTATTCTACTTGATTATTCACTGTTCTTTATCTCCCCATGTAAAGCCTTTTCCTGATCCCACCTCCCCCACAAATCTACCTATTCACCTCTCAAGAGAAGGGTTACCTGCATCTAGACATGCCTGGACATGAGAGGGTATTTCTTCCATATCAGGAAATATAATCTTTAACCCTATCACCCTATTCAGCTTCCTATATTACATTATATTAAAAAGGTAAAGGTTCCCCTCGCACATATGCTAGTCATTCCAGTCTCTAGGGGGCGGGGCTCATCTCTGTTTCAAAGCTGAAGAGCCAGCGCTGTCCAAGATGTCTCTGTGGTCATGTGGCCAGCATGACTAAATGCCGAAGCCCCATGGAACACTGTACTTTACCACCAAAGGTGGTCCCTATTTTTCTACTTGCATTTTACATGCTTTCAAACTGCTAGGTAGGCAGAAGCTGGGACAATGGGAGCTCACCCTGTTGTGCGGTGTTAGGGATTCGAACTACCAAATTGCCGACCTTTCTGATCGATGAACTCAGAGTCTTAGCCACTGAGCCACCATGTCCCCTTACATTATATTACATGTACTTAATACAGTTAACAGTGCACTAGAGAAGGAAATCAGCTATATATCATTTAGGAAGTAGAGATGACTTTAAAAGTTCCCAACACGTGTCTGAAGAACACGTTTCTGAGAGTCGTTAAAGTTGGGGTTCTTTCTTTGGGTCACTCACCATGGACTGAAGTGCGAATATTCAGCCCAGGAGATGTATACCAGTAGAATGCTACCTAACTGTCCAATTCTACTTGGTGGCCCTCTTGAGGTGTGAGAGGAAAGAGGGCAAGTTCTGAGGAAACTGTATAGTTTCCATCTTTCTTTTCAAAAGGGTCCCCAACATTTAGTAAGATGATACATGGAGTAGTTATGCCCACTATGAGGCTTCATGTTCTATTATGACTGGCCTTTCCCACCTCCTTAATTCTCCATTGCCAGAAATGCCAAGAAACAGATTAACAACTAAACAGATATAGTTCCTTTTGGCTTGGGAGAATAAACCCCAGAACTGAATCTATTCCAGCACTTTGTGTTTCTGTAAGCAAGCAATCTAATTATAAAGAAAGTTAGTGCCAACATTAGTCTAGTTACCAAGAATCCCAGCTATATCAAATGCCACCAAGTGTTCTCTTTCAAGTAGATTGCTTGTTTATTTAAATTTTCAATCCATTCCATTTTGAAGTTTAGAGTAGTTAATATAACAAATTTAAATAAAATATCTTAGCTATGGAAACTGGATTTAAGTGCATTTTTAAAGCTGTTACTCTCAATGCTATTAAATTAACATTGATAAAGTTATTAAATGCTGATATGTGTGTGTAGCAATTTTTTATAAAGGGACATTCTCATTTTTAAAATAAACACTGTTCTGCTCCCAATTTTCAGGTCACCAGAGAAAAGAACTTATAGCACATCTCAAAAGATCTCAATAAGCAATTACGTGTTTAACATATTACAAGTGTTAAGAGATAAGGGACTAGTAATCTGTCTCACATGTAATCTTCATCTACATAACCATTTGCCATTTCTATCATCTCATCCCAATTTAAATCTACACCACTCTAGCCATTCTACAGTATGGGACGGCTGCTATTCACAAATCTTATCCTTTAAATGTGTTAGCTAGAAAAGATGCTACCAAAATGATTTTTACCATGGTAGACTAGCGTGATTCTTCTCCTGCATAATAAGTCTTAATCGTCTTCGTGAAATGGGGAAAAAAACCATATTATAGACTTTTAAACAGCGTTTCTACAATGTAGGACTGCAAGAAGCAGCTAAAAACACTCTGGAAGAGAACTTTCACCCATTTTCTGAATTACAACTCACAAGATTCTTTGTGAAAAGCATTATAGTTAACATTCACTGTACTGTAGGTCTCTCATCCAAACACTAGCCAGGTCAATCTAACTTAGCTTTCCAAATCACTCTTCATCCTAAAAGAAAACCTTTTAAAGCAAACAAAAAAATGAAGAGTTGCAGCTTTCCAAATTGCTTTCCAGAGGATTTCTGGTTAACATTGCTCTGCACCCTTGCCAAGAAAAATGAAACTAGCTGCAGCCGTCCAACAGCTACTGGATGAGAAAGCTTTGTATATAGTTTCTTTACGAAGAGGTAGTTAGCAAATGCCAAACTATAGCGCAGCAAGAAAATGCAGTGATCAAGAGAGAGGATAGCAGATAAACTCTACAAAGCCAAAACACTTCTTTCTTTTGAAACTTAAAATAAAGTGCTGCTTGTTGGCAGAAATGTTTTTGATAAGTTTAAGATCAGCTCAACCTCATACCTGGTGAGACAAACTAATTGTGGCTTGTGCTTCCAAGAAAAGGGAGTTTTTAAACAGCATTAGCAAATCTCACACAGCTGTATATAGCTGGATTACAGATGCTGCAGTAAGAGTTCAGAATTCTGATTAATGGAGCCCCTGACCCTAGAAAAATCACTTGTTGGAATATACAGATGTGCCTCCTTCAGCACATGTCTGCCAGCATGCCTGTCTACTATGTTTTAAACTGTAGGAAGTTAAAACCCACCCTTCTGCTAGAAAAATGAGATATCCTAGGAAATATTGAAAAGGCAGAATATTATATTTCCCTGGATCAGAAATGGAGAAAAAAGTTTTTAGGCAGGAAACAGACTCACTCTTAATAGCCGCACTTTTCTTAATGGGCCATTAAAATGCCTGAACCAGTCTAGTCTACATAACAAAGAGTTTCCCCTTCAGCTCCAGGGTGATGGGATTAAGGGATGATAGTATTAGCCCTTTACCCAACTCACCACATGGCCTCTGGGAACTCAATCAAACTCAAAACACATCCTAGAGAGTTGCCCCTGCATGGCACCATGAGAGTCTGACAACCAATCAGAATACATTTCTTACACAGGAACAGGAAACAGAGAGGTGGGGCCAAACAGAGTGTAAAAACCCAGCCAGTCCCTTTTTCTGCTCTCAGCATCTGGAAGCATGTGGTCACCTTTTTCCCCAGGACCTCAAGCCATGTGGTCCTGTCCACCATTAAATCATCTTTCCAAGCAGCCGCCAAGTTTCCAATGTCTTTTCCCTCACCTAGAACTGAACCCAGAAGGACATTTAGTCCAACAAAACCACCATCAGAAAAACTTCATTTTGTGTTGGCAGCATAAAAAATTAAAAATAATTAGTACGATATGTGCCTTTCTTTTGGAAGGAAAATAATCATAAAGCAATGGCCATTTTGTCAACTAGTTTTTGATTATATGCATCATAAGCAAAATCTTCTATACATTGAATATAGATAGGATTAATATAATCATTATTAAGAATTATGCAATACTTACAGTTTATGTCCAGGCATACTTATTTAAAAATGTACCTCTGTTGCACTAGCAAAGTTGGAAAAAGAAGTGTTACACTTATTTCCAGAAACAGGTAGAAGATATATAAATCTATTGGATGATGACAGTATTGTAAGGTGACCACAAAGTTTGAATGTGCATTGAACCTTAAAAAAAACCTAATTGTTACTAATGTTTAGAAATAAGACTTTTGTGCCATCATCAAAATATGGGGTGTGACATCCTACACGAATCAATAAAGGAAATGAATGGGCAGAATGATATTTTGGACCCATTTAAATCCTTAGACTTGAATTGAGTAAGAAGGGTTTCCATTCTTATAGAACATTTAAATAACATTTAAACTGACCTTTAGTTAAAGGCAATTTTACCAGAGTCAAACACTCCTTTCTAATGATTACGTGTCCATGTGGTTTCATGGCAACAATAATGATGTAGTATGTGTTTGCCTTCTTTCAGGAAGGGTTATTTTTAAAAAAACTTTTCAACCCCATTTCTGATTTTCCTTCGTAATCTTCCATCCAAGTATTCTTTAGTCTGAAAGAGCTCAGTATTCCAAAATCAACTATCATCATCTAGCTATTTGCCATGTATCATTCATTTACTACTCTTTATAATCTAACATATCTCTAGTGAAATCTTTCAGGGAGAAATTGTCATGTGATTTCAACTTGTGAGTTGCTTTCATTTAAGTTAGTCATGACTCACACTGACAGCTACATGATAGATGCAACATACATCCAGCAACATATACCAGTCTGAAAAAGAATGAACTCTGCATTGAGTGACTAGCTGGCATGCTCATTCTGCTATCTCTTCTTTACAATATGAAATTTTCAACAAGCACCTTATAGGCACTGAGCTAGAAACTGGAAGTTAATCCAGTTGGAGGAGGCCAATCATTCTCTCTCAGCCCAAGGAAGAATGGAATAGCAAACTGCTTCTGAAAAGTATTGCCAAGAAAACTGCATAGACTTATCCATGTGGTCACTGGGAATCAAGATTAACTCAAAGTCATATACACACAAACACACTATCTGGTGTATTTCCAGCCTTTTTTTAAATACCTTGCTAAATTCTCCCAGTTCATGGTTTACAATCCCTATTGTACTTAGTTTGGTTGGTGATATTAAAACAGATTGCTTTCTTTTCTATTCTTTCCCTCCTTTGCACCTTCCTCTGTCCTTATTCCAATCTTGGATATTTCAATGAAAATGTTTAAATAAACGTATGGAAAATCTGCATACCAGCATTGTTTTTAATTGACAGATTTTTGCCTCAGAGCAAAGTGATAGGGAAAGATGATTAAGCTGGGGTTTTAATCCCACTTGAGTAAAAAGCTTCCACATAAAGTCAGCACCTTGGATGATCTTCAGGCTGTCAATCTACAACATTCTCTCAAGTTGTGTTCTAACATTTTTATTTTAAGTGAAAGTCTAAGCTTTCCATGAGATTCTTTGAAAACGCCTTTGTTCATCTCACTATCACCACTATTTTGATCCCCAAACTTCTGTTAAACAATCACATTAAAGCCCTCCTAGAAATGGCAAACAGCTACCATTTTTAAGCTTCATAGCCAATAGAAGGAGCAAAATAATGGAACAGATGCAGATGAACAATGATGATGTATGTTTAAAGATCTAGGTCAAAAGCAAAATCTAGCAAAATGCCAAAATCTGCAATTCTGCCTTTTCTCCCCTGACATTGTAAATATCTGTTAAACTTTCTTAAAACATATAGTAATTTATGCTTAAAATAGCTATTATTAACTCATAAATCTTGCTTGATTGCTGTCACTTTTTTTGTGTGGAACATTTGACAATGTTTCACTTAAATAAAAGGAACAGAAGAAACAATCTGCCCTTTCTTTTGAAGAAAGTTAGCACCCACCCCCTCCTAGAATAATGAAATATTTTAGGAATATTAAAAAGGCAGAATATTTCCTTGGATGAGAAAAGAGAAACATGCTTTTGGAAAGCAGCCCCCCACCTTTGTTAATAGCCCCAGAAAGACTGTACCTTCTTATCTACAAAACAAAAGGCCTTCAGCTCCAGGATGATAGGATTAGCCTTCACTCAAGTTGCAAACCAGGACACAGCCATTAAGCCATAATAGGAATTGCCCAACACAATTTCAGCCTTTTCATTACATCCTCACACAGCAAGATTCAACCAAGCCTGGGACACAGACAGTCTACAAGGTTAGCTGAACCCCCCCCCCCCGCATAGCCCCCTGGGAGTCTAACAACCAATAGGATACCTGCTCTTGCCACAGGAACAGGAAGCTCAAAGGAAAGGCCCAAAGAGGGTATCTATCTATCTATCTATCTATCTATCTATCTATCTATCTATCTATCTATCTATCTATCTAATCATTCTTCCATGTGGTCAGCTACCAGGACTTCAAACTCATGTAGTCCTGTTCACCATTAAACCATCCTTCCAAGCAGTCTCCATGTTTTCAGTGTCTTTTCCCCCCACTTGGAATTGAATCCAGATGGACATTTCTTCCAAGACTTTAAAATGAATTTTCTGTGCAACAATATAATGACACTGAGCAGCAAAAGAAACAGTTTTTGTTTTTTTAGCAGTGGCATCTAGTTTGAATTTCCTCAAATTTACAAAATACCTCAGGACAAGTCTGAGTGAAAAATATACACATTCTTCCTTCTATTGCTCCCAAACATTACTTCTACAAGAATGAAATAGCTGATAAATGGTCGTTATAAAATACTAGCGGCTCATGTATTTGCTATCAATGTAGGATATTAGTACCTTTCTATATACTAAGCAGGAATTAAAGTTCAACAGGAAGATTGAGTGAGTCATATTTCCTGGTTTTTAAATCAGCTCTTTGCAAATAAATGAAATATTTGTGCTAAAATTCAATAGTCTTCAGAGCATGGTTACAAATTAAATTACACATATCCACATGTTATAATTTGTATAATTCCTTATAATTTTGTTTAAGAGTGTATAATTGGGTAAAGAAATTCTCATTCCCTCTTTGCTTAAAAATGACTAGCTTGAAAGCCAATAGAAACCAATCAGTAACAAATGTGTAGAAAATTTATACAAGCTGAAGATGTACTTACTTACAACAGCTTTTCATAGCCAAAAGTTTCAATCTGCACTGGGGTCAAAGACATAAACACTCAAAAGAGATTTTTGCTCTGTTTTGTTGGGTAATAAATGATGAATTCCACTTGGAACTGAGAAATGGAGAAAGAAAAATAATGTTTCATGACTCTAGTTGTCTCTTAAAAAGCCCATTCTGTAGAAGAATTATGCAGTGCTGTGGAGGCACAGCTTTCTTAAAGAACCATACAGCCTTGCTTACAAGAGCATTTGGGTGTCTTTTTGAAAGCAACCACAGCCTAATTAACAGAATTTAACAGGATAACAGAATTGGAAGGGACCTACTCCTAGTCCATCCCCCTGCTCAGGCAGGAAGCGCTATACCATTTCGAACAAATGGTTGTCTAATCTCTTGTTAAAAATCTTCAGTGTTGCAGTACCCACAGCTTCTAAAGGCAAGTTGTTCCACTGATTAATTGTTCTAACTGTCAAAAAATTTCTCCTAAGTTCTAACTTGCTTCTCTCCTTGATTAATTTCCACCCATTGCTTCTTCTTCTGCCTTCAGGTGCTTTGGAGAATAGGTTGACCTCCTCTTCTTTGTGGCAGCCCCTTAGATATTGGAACACTGCTATTATGTCACCCCTAAACCTTTTCATTAAACTACACAAACCCAATTCTTGCAACTTTTCTTTATACGTTTTAGTTTCCAGTCCTTTAATAATCTTTGTCACTATTCTCTGTACTCTTTCTATATTCCCAATCTGTTTTTGGCCATGCCCCCATCCCCCTAAAATCCTTTAAAATCTCTGCTCATGCGGAGGAAGCCTAAAAAGCCATTAACTTGGTTTAAACAAGGTTCAAATTGCCCCCATTAAAAATTGAATTGCTCCCTTGTGGGGCATGGGCCCCACATTGGGAACCACTATTCTAGAGTCTCAACATCTTTTTTACATTCTGTCGATCAAAACTAGATGCAGTATTCCAAGTGTTACCAAAGTGTTATAAGCTAGTATTAACACTTCACACGCTCTTGATTCTATCTTTCTCTTAATGCAGTTTAGGACTGTGTTGGCTTTTTGGGCAGCTTCAGTATACTGCTAACTCATATTTAAGTGATTGTTCACTAGGACTCCAAGATTTCTCTCACATTTATTACTCTTGAGCCATGTACCACCTATACTATATCTGTGTAACTGGTTTTTCTTGCCTAAATGTAGAATCTTACTTTTTTCACTATTGAATTTTGTTAGATAGTGTCCAATGTTCAAGTCTGTCAAGGTCCTTAAGCCTAACTCCTGCTAGCTTGGTGTCATCTGCAAATTTGATGAGTTCCTCTTCCACTCTCTCATCTAAATTGTTGATGAAGATATTGAAGAGTGCTGGGCCTAATATAGAGCCTTTGAGTACCCAATTAGTTTCCATTTCCCCTATATTCTGAGTGAAATGCTGCCCCATTATTTTTTTTCTTATTTTTTGGCCATGCCATTTCAGATTTTCTTTTCTTTTCTTTGCAGATGAGAGAGAGAGAGAGAGAGAGAGAGAGAGAGAGAGAGAGAGAGAGAGACCACAAGCCTCCTTTACAGTAACCTATCTGAAGATACAACATACTATTCGAAAGGTCCCTTAAGCTACTTCTGTTCTCTTAAAATCAACTGGATTTCTTCCATCACATTGCCTTAACCTAAATTATATTTCTGCATATGCCCTTTAATTTTTCCCCTACCTTTCAGTATATTTAGAGCTGTCAGCATCTCTTCAATGCTTGTCAAATAGTTTATGCAAAAATTAGCTACATAAGATTTTCAGATTTATCTAAACTGATTTTAAGTTTTGTAAGTATCAGAAGATATTTCATTTCTGAAAGTTTTTTCCTCCTAATATGTATATTTATATCATCAGCTTTAATCATAGCCTCTCCAGAAGTACAAATTAGGCGTGAATCTCCTTGTCTAAGCCCCTTCTTACTAATAGCACATATTTAAATTAGAAACAAGTGATTTTTGAACCAGCATGAATCTTATTACTCTTTTCAACAGCTTTTTTTAATAATCAAGAACATGTTTAATATTTTTCCTCATTACTTTTTAGCTTTTTGCTTTAATAGTTTCACATTTTACACACAATCAGAATTAAGGAGATGAAAAATATGCATTTTTCTTTGAAATTATTATATTTATAGAAAGGGCATCATGATATGACCTGAAAGCAGAGCAACAGGAGCATGTAAAATATTAGATATGCTTTATGTCAAAATGGGTAACTTTCGCTTGCTTTAGGAAAATGAAGAATTTATTTTCCCTTTTTCTTTGTCTGCTTGCTCCATCCTTTGACCTATTGTTTTTTTCCCCAACCATGCATTGTCTATATATAAGAATAGATGGGAACTAAAGGAGATGCCATTGAAATGAAATAATAGCATAGAAGCAGCTTCAGGGCCATAAATGATGACTTGTAGGACATGCTATTCTTCCTTAGCTTTTCACATATTAGAAAGAATTTATGTATCGAGAAAGCCTTTTTGCTTCAACAATTTACTATATAATTTAAAACTCTATAAAAGTTAAGGTTAAGGTTATTCTAAGCCTGGCAAATATGTACTAGACTTCTCATCTTAGGGCTAGTGGTGAAATGAATAGTTTAGATTTAGAAGGTTACAACATAGTCATGTTTGGCCAACATTTGTTGGAGTTAGAAGGCTAGATTTGTTGATTTGATTAAGAATCTCCTCCCTTTTCATTTTTACTTCGGTAAATACATTTGGGGGAAAAAGTAAGATGAGGTTACAAGAAAAAGAGAGGAGAGGAGAGGAGAAGGGAAGGGAGGTGAGGGGAGAGGTGAGGGGAGAGGAGGGAAGAGGAAAGGAGAGGACAGGGGAGAGGAGAGGAGAAAAAAGTGAGAGGGGAGGAGAGAAAGCAGAGGGGAGGGGAGGAAAGCAGAGAGGAGAGAAGAGGGGAGAGGGAGGGAAGAAATAGGACAGGAGGGGAGAGGGGAGGGGAGAGAAAGGAGAAGAGAGGGAGGGATGGGAAAGATAGGAAAGGAGGGGAGAGGAGAGAGAGGAGAGGAGAAAGAGGGGAGAGGGGAGGAGAGAAGAGGGGAGGGGAGAAAAGCAGAATCCCTGCCCCAGAGGTTGTGGGGTGTGAGTCTCTCCTCTTGAAGTTGGGCCTAGAGGTTCAATTGGGCTTGCTGTTGATGTACCTACCTCCCAGCTGTGTCACAACAGCCCTGCCTGTGCTGCTAGAGGCAGTAGCTGGTTTGGCGTTGGAGTTCCCCAGACTAATGGTACTGGGGAACTATAATCTGCCGTCTCTTAGTGAACACTCAGATGGGGCACAAGAATTCATGGCTTCCATGACAACCATGGACTTGACCCAGGTAGTTCAGGGTCCAACTTATAGAGCAGGACACACGCTTGACCTTGTATTTCTCTCGGGGCAGTGGAGATGTGATCTCGAGTTAAGGGGAATAGAGACCTTGCCCTTGTCATGGTCAGATCACTCCTTGATGAGGCTTGACTTCAGGACGCTACTCCCCCATTGCAGGGAGGTGGAGCCGATTAAGTGGTTCAGCCACAGGAGCCTGATGGACCCAGAGGGATTTCAGAGGGAGCTTGGAGAGATACCTGACTCCCTTGTCTGCAATCCAACCAAGTCTTTGGTCGCTGCCTGGAACATTGCGGCGGCTAAAGCACTAGATAGGATTGCGCCTTTGAGGCCTTTCCGCGGCAGTGGATCTAGGAGGGCACCTTGGTTTACCGAGGAACTCCGGGAGATGAAGCACCAAAGAGACCCCTAGAGCGACGTTGGAGGGCTAATAACTCTGAATCTGATCGATCACTATTTATCAGGACTTACCTAGTGGTGATACGGGCGGCAAAATGTACGCATTTTTCCGCTCTTATTGCGTCCGCGGAATCTCACCCAGCCGCCCTGTTTAGGGTGACCTGCTCCCTCCTGAAAGATGAGGAGGCGGGGGAACCCATGCAGGGAAGAGCTGAGGAGTTTGTTCAGTTTCTGTTGGATAAAATCACCCAGATTCGGACAGACCTGGACTCCGCTTGGGCAGTACCAGCCGAGATGCCGAGGGTTAATCTTAATCAGATTTTCTGGGATGAGTTTGAATTTGTCACCCGTGAGGAAGTGGACAAGGCCATGGGAGCGATGAGTGCCTCCACCTGTTTATTGGACCTGTGCCCCTCCTGGCTGGTTTCGATCAGCAGAGAGGTGACACGAAGCTGGCTCCAGACGATTACTTACTAACACATCTTTGCAGGAGGGGTCTTTCCCACAACCATTAAAGGAAGCAGTGGTAAGGCCCCTCCTCAAGAAGCCTTCCCTGGACCCAGCTATTTTGAAAAACTATTGTCCTGTCTCCAACCTTCCTTTTTTGGGGAAGGTTGTTGAGAAGGTGGTGGCGCTTCAACTCCGATGGACCTTGAATGAAGCAGATTATCTAGACTCCTTTCAGTCCAGTTTCAGGCTTGGGTACAGCATGGAAACCGCTTTGGTCGCCCTGACCGATGATCTCTGGCGGGCCAGGGATAGAGGACATTCCTCTATGCTGGAGTTTCTTGACCTCTCAGCGGCCTTTGATACCATCGACCATGGTATCCTTCTGCGACGCATAGGAGAGGTGGGAGTGAGAGGCACCGGTTTACCGTGGTTCCCTTCTTACCTCTCTGACATGTCGCAGTCGGTGTTGGTCGGGGGGCAAAGGTCGACCCCTAGGCCCCTCAAATGTGGTGTGCCACAGGGTTCGGTCTTGTCCCCCCTTCTATTTAACATCTACATGAAGCCACTGGGTGAGATCATGTGACAGCACGGGGTAAAGTACCACCAATATGCAGATGATACTCAACTGTACCTTTCTGCCCCATGCCAGCTCAGTGTAGTGGCGGATGTGATGTGCTGATGCCTGGAGGCTGTTAGGATCTGGATAGGGGTGAACAAACTTGTGCTCAATCCCGATAAGACTGAGTGGCTTTGGATGCTGCCCCCAAAGGACAGCTTACACAGTCCATCCTTAACCCTGGGGGGTGAAAATTTATGCCCCTCAGGGCCCACAATTTGGGGGTCCTCCTGGATTCGCAGCTGAAACTGGAACATCTTCTATCGGCTTTGACCAGGGGGGCCTTTGCCCAGGTTCGTCTGGTGCACCAATTGCGGCCCTATTTGGATCGGGAGGCACTTCAAACGGTTACTCACGCCCTTGTCAGCTCAAGGCTGGATTATTGCAACGCACTCTACATGGGGCTACCCTCAGCCTTCCATCCTTCCGAGGTGGGTGAAATGAGGACCCAGACTGTGGGGGCGATATGCTGACTCTGTAAACCGCTTAGAGAGGGCTGAAAGCCCTATGAAGCGATATATAAGTCTAACTGCTATTGCTATTGCTATTGAAAAGCGTTCGGAGACTGCAGCTAGTCCAGAATGCGGCCACACGAGTGATATTGGGTGCACCGAGGTACACCCATGTTACACCTGTCCTCCGCGAGCTGCACTGGCTACCAATTGGTCTCCGGATGCAATTCAAGGTGTTGGTTATTACCTTTAAAGCCCTACATGGCTTAGGGCCAGCATACCTTCAAAACTGCCTACTGCCACATACCTCCCAGTGGCCAGTAAGATCCCACAGATTGGGCCTCCTTCAGATGCCGTCAGCCAGACAGTGTCGGCTGGCGGACTCCCGGAGGAGAGCCTTCTCTGTGGCTGCTCCAACTCTTTGGAAACAGCTAACCCCAGAGATCCGGACCATACCCACTCTCATGGCCTTCAGGAAAGCTGTAAAAACCTGGCTGTTCCGGCAGGCCTGGGGCTGTTGACCTCACTGTTGAGGTCAAGCCCCGATTAGAATGAATGTATGTGATGTTGTGATTTTAAACTGTTTTTTCTCTCTTTTTTTTCTCTTTTTTTTCTCTTTTTGTAAGCCGCCCGGAGTCCTTCGGGATTGGGCGGCATATAAATTTTATAAATAAATAAATAAATAAATAAGAGGGGAGTGGGGAGAGGGGAGGAGAGGAGAGAAAGGAGAGGGATGGGAAGCAGAGAGGAGAGAAGAGGAGAGGGGGGAGAGGAGAGGGGATCGGAGAGGAGAGAAGGGGAGAGGAGAGGAGAGGAAAGGAGAGGAGGACATGCTCAGTTTTTTATAGCAGTTTCCTTTATTGTTCCTCATCTATAAACAGAAATCTTGCCAAACTAAAGTGACTACTTGCACCATTAAAAACATATTCTGAGAATGCTAGGGAGGAAGTATCTTAACTCTCCTTTTCCACCCAAACTTTGTTGTCTTTTGCTCCTCTGGAATGCACCCTGTCTCCTGAGAATCCAGGAGGCTACATTCTGTCACACGCTTCTCTTTGTTGAACAAAGCCTCAATAACAACCACCCTGGCATCAACATGGTAACATGTAACCTATGACATCATTATACAGTTTCAATTATAAAATCATGTTAGTGTTTAGTACAAGTATACAATTTGCATCAGTGGCATGATGACATCATGGCCACACATATTGTTATTTGTCCTTGCTGTGGGTATCCATTGAAAACTAATCAAGTCAAGGGGACATGCTAATTACTTTAAACCTAGTTATTTTAATCCTATCGATTTCCCATTAATTATCGAACCTCTAGGTCTGTAATCACTGGCCCAAAATCATTTTAGCTCTTTGAACAAACAATACAATTGTGCTTTAGGATTAATTTTTGAAGACTAGATTTACTCCCCCCCCCCCATTATCATTTTATCATGCACTTACTAAATGACCATGTTAGAAAATGGCATTTATCCACCTTCAAGAAGGAAAAAAGAAGTGGGGAGGGAGAAAGAGGGTAGGTTTACACTTCCTAGATAATTGCAACCTATGAATGAAGAAGGCTAGAAAGATAAGGCATTAAAAAAAGGCATTTTGACAGAGACATTTATAAATACAAGATTTCTTGCAACAATTCCATGGAGGGAGAAAGAAAATCCATCTAGGTTATTGCTTGTTGGGACAGAAATCTTCAGGATAAATGTTTCCCTTGGAGTCTCTCAGCAGATGCAGAAACATTCATTTAAATAACTACCAGGCAAACACAAAACAGTTAGCAACAATGCAGGGAGAAGAAAAAAAACCCTACTGTCTCTTGATCAAACCCATTTCCTTGCCCAGGGAAACACCATTAATTACCTTGAATTAACTCTGGCATTTTGTCCTGATGCAACTGGCTGTTCTTTCTCCTTTGCTGCCTCAGAGGCAGCTAATTTCCTCATCGATCTGCACTAAATAATAATAAAGGGGCAAAACATGTTAATACTTTAGTGAGAAAGTTTCTAGCACCACATTTTGTCGTGCAAATGTCATTGTAGTACCAACAGCATTTCTTTTTTTAAAAAAAAATTCTGAGTCAAACTTCATATTTTGAAGAAGAGACAGAGGTGATTTTTAATTTTAATTCTTTTTTTTGAAAAAATAAATATTTTATGGATTTTTCCTTCTGCCCCAGTAGTAATGAATGCCATTTGGTTTGATGGAGAGGAGTAAAATTCCTTCTCCCAAACATCTGCCTGGCTTACTCTGAATGTATGGTCTCCAGTGATGTAATAGGGAGAGTGCAGCTCCCATACCTCTTCAGAGCATAATGATGTCCTTTGCTGGAGTACTAGATAATTGACAGGCCTTTCTTTTAGCTGGTGAATGAATGGGGTGATAATAAGGCTTTCACATTTGACTATTGTTGGTGACAGCTTAGCAAAGAGATTTGTCAGAGAAGAGAATTAGCAAACAGATTGGGCATTACTTTTCTTTGATAGAATTTTTAGCTCATGGAAGAAACTTAAATTATATACACTGTTTGAATTTCTAATTAAAAGCCAGAGGTTGCATTTTAGCTGGTTAAAGATCTTTCATTAAACTTCAGAGATGTTCACAATTGAACCTTTTTGTGTTGGTGTCTTTTTCTTCCCAGCAGAATGCTTATGGTTTTACTAGAGGTAAAATAGATATGTTTATCAGGTGAAGTTCTTCTTTCAGAAGAATATGGCCCAGTAAGGATGTTTATTTGGGTGCGCCAACCAGGTGGACTTGGGACACCTAGCCTGGACTAGTTTTATGTTATGCACCCATAAAATGCCCCAAAGTGCTATTAAAAATCTTACCAGTTTGATTCTCAAGAACTAGTTCCATAGTCAAATGTCATGGCATCAATCTCACAGCGAGGGTACCTTAGGTTGAGATGGTACTGTAAATCACTTTGTTCTACAGCATTGCAAGCAGAAATGAGCTTCAGATCTGCTTCTTAAGTGTTGAATTTCCCAGAAGAGATCTTGCCATTTAGCTACTACCTTAAAGAGATCTTTTCTGACTCAATTTCTCCATAAATTGTTCTTTAATTAAAGTGAAGCTAATGGAAATTACTACGCATTTCTCAGCTCAGGTACTGTAACTATGGAAGCCTGACCATTTGCCTGTGCTCCCCACCCTCTCTATTAGAAATTACAGAGGCATTTGGCAAGCAGTGAAGGAAGAAATGGAAACCATTCAGAGCTTGTACCATTGCTGTTTAGGTATTCATGCCCTGAGCTTTATCAGAGATTGGAAAAAACAAATGACAATCATTAAAAAGGAACCTCTTATCAGATTGCTAAATCTTTATATATAAAAGCAAAATCCACTCACTCATCATGAAATATCCAGAACGGTAAAGCCTACGAACTTGAAATTTGGCATATATGTTCCTCTTGGCTTCTAGGTGCTCACTAAGAAAGGATTTTTCAAAATGACCATCAGATCATTAGTATTTCATATACAGTATATTCATATACAGTATATTAACATGCTCTGATGCTAAGGAGTTAGACATTCTACTTCCCCTCCCCACCTGAAAAGTTCTAACTGTCACTTGCCTCATATTCCGTTACCTCAGGTCAAACTGGCAGATATTCCACTCCTTCACTTGGGAGGGGTCTGGGGTTCCTTACAGTACTAAACATTGCTACCTCACCAAAATGTCTGCACCTTCCACTATGGAACTGCTTCCGAACTCAAGGCGGCAGGAGAGATATTCCCTTATGTGTTTCAATCACCAACCACCACTGAGCCAACAGATTGTGAACTGAATTTCTCCTGCATAGTGTCCCAACCCCAACTCAATTCTTACACTGATCTCCTCAGTTCAGACGAATCTGTTCCTTGTACTGCAATACCAGTTAAAGGGAAAAGACTGTCTTTCTGCTGCCCAGAAGTACAACAGATGCCTCAAAACGATGTCTTTTGGAGCCAGAAAGGTGAAGGAGGGAAATTTTATGCCAACATTCAAAGTTCAGGGGCAGGTCTACCACAGGATAGGGAGTATCATGGTGGAGCCTCAACAGCAGCCCTCATTTCTCCAGATATACTTTGTTGATAATGATGACAATGAGAGTCTGTCAAGACTATGGGGATGCTACAATGGTTAAGTGTGAAAAATGGTCATAAGTAGCGAAGCATGGGTATCCAGCTAGTTATAACATATGGAATCTTTCTCTGTCAGCTCCAGTAGATAGAGCAGAACAGCAGAACATCAACACTGTAAGAAGGCTAAAACTATTTTTATTGAGATTGGCTATACAGTAATAATAGTATATTGTAAGTGTATTGGTGTGTACCTCATTCAGTGAACCAGGAATGTGTTTATCTGAACTGCCTCCAAATATTAGCTCACTGTCATGACTTAAAACATGGTTTACCCCCTTTTGCCTAGGTATCGGTTCTTGCATATTTCTGTCAAGACCATCTTCTTTAATATTTACATTATCTTTCTCTAGCTTACCACTGGAAAGGAAGATACAGGTGTTTATTTGGCTCATTTTCTCCTTCTTTATTTAACTGCCTGTTTCTTTTTGCCTGGTGTTGAAACAAGACAGGAATCTTATGAGTTCAAAGAAGACAAGCCAAGATTATCTTCTCTTCCAAAAAGACGGAGAGTTCTTTGCGGGGAAAACTAACTGATTAGGCAATAATAATTAGGAATAATTCTACTGAATTCTCTAAAGTGGATGATAACTGGTTCCTGATAGCCAAGGGACAGAGTTAGCTGAGCAGTGGGAGGCAAGACTTGTGAGAATCATGCACTCAGAAATAGATTCCTGCAGGCAGGGGAGGAAACACATGCCCATCCTTATGCTTAGGCTCTGCAACTTCTAGGCTGGCAACAGCAGGCATCTTTAGTGGGGCTGCACTGTTGCCAAATTCCTCTATGAAGTGCACTTTCTGCCATGTCTTACCAAAGGCTGAGCAAAAAAGGTGCCCCATCCTTTGCAGGTAATCAGTTTCCACTTGTGACTCCTAACAGATGCTAGGTCGCTTCTCCACTCCACTAATTACTTTTTTTTAAAAGTAAGAACTCATTAGTATAAACAAAGCCAAGCTGGCTATAGAGGAACCCTGGATCAGAGGAAAGAAATCAGATGTCTGATGTGTCTCTGTGTTTCAATCAAGTTAAACATAATATTCTACATGGTATGGAGATAAAACTTCAAGTTCCTTCAGATGGATCCCTTCACCAAAAACATGGAGGAAGAAATATAATGAGGCATACAACTAACCCTACCTCTCTGAGCAGGTACCAAATATGTGGGGACTTTAGTTTTCACAATATACGATTAGTGGTGGGTTGCTGCAGGTAGGGCTCGGAACGGCACACTGTACACACACACACAGCATGTGGTTCCTGCGCATGCCCCAACAAGCAGCTGGGTGTCACAGGGGCAGTGGATTGTGCATGCATGCGCAGCACACGTCACACACTTACACAGCGCATGTCAGGCTCATGCACAGACAGACTGTGATCAGCGTACTGGTAGTGATGGTAAGAGCAACCCACCACTGAATATGCTGCTATTAACTCTGATATGCCACATCCTCAATCTATAAGTGCTTAATTGATCGCTGTAAAGGAAACTGTGTGAGCAGCAATAACAATAGCACTTAGACTTATATACCGCTTCAGGGTGCTTTAAAGCCCTCTCTCCTTAAGTGGTTTACAGAGTCTGCATATTGTCCCAATAATCTAGGTCCATATTTTACCAACCTCGGAAAGATGCAAAGCTGAGTCAACCTTGAACTGGTGAAATTTGAACTGCCAAACTGCTGGCAATCGGCAGTCAGCAGAATTAGCCTCCAATACTGCCTTCTAACCACTGTGCCACGACTGCACCACCACAGAGTAAACATTTCTATGGGTTTATAGGGATTGCCATAGGAGCTAGAATCCATGAGTCTATAGCTAAACTAGCACTGGGATGTTGTGACTGTTTCTGCTGCCATTAATACTGAAAGTATCTCTGTGTTGTCCTACCTATAAGGATTGAACACGGAACTGAGATGTGAGATAAAATGTGCAGTGTCTATAGGGGTCAGTAGTTTTCCTGTGCTTGGCATCATGCTCTAATCAGTCCTGAGATGACATATGTATGGGAAGTGCTTTGTTCACTTCAAATGTGGTAAGTAGAATGATTATTTATGCTCTTTGGCATTTTGCTGGCATGATGACAAGAGAAGTCCTCGAACTCAAGAAGAAACAGCAAGGAAACTGAAGAGTTGTCAGCACAAGATTATGAACATTATCGTACAAGACTGTTTCCTTTCCCAGGTTTAATTTGCAAAGTGGTAAGCATGGGAGTCCATTGCTATGGCTGAATCGGTGGCTTCCAGAAAACATTTTGTGGAATAAAGGTAACTCGTTAACATTGCTAAATCCTTCTCCATCATCCTTTCCCTCCTTTCAAATCACAGGAAGCCTTGACAAATTTAGTGCTCCTGCTGGTTCACCCCCATCCCACTTAAGTCAGTCCTGTGGCCTTGAAGGAGCAACAGCTCTCTTCTCCAAAGCTGGGAATGAATGTGGTAAACAAATGCACAAGACCCAGCAGCGATGACTTCACATGAAGATAAGGGCAGACTTTTCCCAGGGGCAACGTGGGAGAATATGTAACTGGGTGCAGACAGGACTGAACCACAGTCTGAGCTCCAGCAAGCAGGAGGAAGGAAGTCTCCAAATGGTGAGTTTACTCTGCCTCTTTAGCAATCACATTACAAAGCAGACAGGAGAGGGCTGGTCCCTTCTAGACCCTGCAAGAATCAATCAGAGGAAGCCTGATGCCATAGAACTGTTTCCTGTGGACTGTGTGGGAAAAAGAGTCAGAGTGCAAAGTACAGCCAACAATTAGACAATAAATTAAGATAAACAGGAAAAAAATTGCATTTCTGCTTCTCAAATGAATGGCTGGACTTCTGAAAGCATTCATAGTTGTGGCAAGTGAATAAAATTTAAACAAAAAGCATTGGATTTTAGGAAGAATGGGAAGCCTTATCTGCAAGACACGTTGCTGTTGGATGCAGAGTGAAGGATACTAGAAACTCTGTTAATAATTACCAGTAAAAATAAGAAGATGTCAGGAGGTATACCCTCAAAAGTAAAACTTTTCTGGGAGATAAATGATCTCTTGCTAAAAATGGCCTAGAGGTCAAAAGAGTTAACACTTGAGTCTTACTATCTAGAATAAGTAGTTACAGAAAGATAGGAAAGGGGAGGTTACTGCAGCCAAGATCCCTGATATGCTAGCTGCTGTAGAAGTATAGTACTTCAAGAAGATGTGTGGCCACTAAGATGTCTGGAGTTGCCCCAATGTTCTCTTGTCCCTTCTTCAGCCCTTGCCACAGAATTTATTCATTCCACTGTCCCTTTGACTCCCACACAATTTCTGCTTCATCTCCCTCTTTCTTTGTGCCACCCAATCTTTGCCTGATATTTCTCAGCCTGTCTGCTTTCCACTAATTGCTACATGCTGCTTCACACAACCCACCTTTTCCAGCCTCCCCACATATTTCTTCATCCTCTCCTTTCCCAGATCTCCCCTGCTCTTCTATCTTCTCCAGCTTCTCCCACCATGCTTTCTTCAAAAGGTTGCAGCTTTTTCCTTGTCCTTCCTCCCCCATGTCCGAAAACAATCCTGTGGCATTCTATCATTAATAAATAGGGCTATCACACTGAGATTCCTAAAAAAATAAAATCAGTGTCATTCGCTTTAGGATATGGCCCTACCTACTTTTGGAATAGAATCCTCAGGAAATAGTATAAATTTGTTAAAAATTGTCTCTGTGTTTGATCTTATAGTAGGAAATAAGAGTAGGATGGAAAGTCCTGGGACAAAGGTGTTCCAGAGTTAGATACACACATATTTTCAGTTTACATTGCATTGTGTTATGGTTTGCTTACTTAGAATTCTTCTGATACAATACAAGTCTAGAGAAAAACATGTTTAGAGCACATATGGCTATGTTATGCTTGCCTAGAGAAGGGGAAAGATTTACTCACAAAAGAATGCAAAACAATTAGTAAGGCTCGAAGCTGGCAATGTAAAATGTCTGCTCTGATCAAGCTTGGCTTATATCCAACTGTTTTCTTCTGTTTGTTCTTCTGAAACGCAAGAGAGAGAAAACCCATGCAACCTCAATGGCCTTGCCTTTCTCAATCAGATCCTAGGATCTGTGTTCACGAGTTCCAGGTGACACAATCCTTCATCAAAATTAAGAAACATTTAAATATACTGATTGTTCTCTTGGGAATTGATGGTAATGAGCAGTAAATCTGGCTTCCAGCAATGTATCAATCGTACTTTCCAAAGGACATTGATCAGGCCCCTTAATTTTAGAGCTACTCCCACATCGGGTGTTTTAATCAGTCAGGAGGAGCAACACTCACAGAAACAAGGAATGGCTTTCAGGTTGTCCAAAACTCTATCCATGCCTTGAGATCTAAAACCTGGGGGGTGGGAGGAATCCTTACGATAGGGCAAGCAATTGCCTGTGTTACTCATGACACTCCTCCAAAACTGACCTGAAATTGGGATGAGAACTTTCTCTACAAAAACCTCTAATGACAATTCGTTACAAGGACCATGCAGGAAGCCACCTGACTCCATTACACACCAGAAAAAGAGGTGATCTACCTCCTCAGAGATTTAGCAGCTGCCTGTATAAAAGTGAGAGAAAGTGATCTATCCATGACAATGGAGCTTCTCCACTTATAGATCATTGGTTTCAACCAGCCATTACATACATCACATCATGGGAGCCCAGGGTGGATGTGTCAAAATCTGCAATTTGGGTAATGGGGCTTCACTATCAAAGCATGCTTGTACATTGTGGGAAATTGTGGGTGGGAAATGATGCCTACCAATTGGTAACTTTTGAATCCCCCCTGATTGTTCTTCATTGCTTATGGAAGCATGAAATTCTGAACCTCTCTGAATGGCAATCTCAGTATGGGAACCAAAATCTGGACAATAAATCCAGGTAATGAACCAGTACATGAGAAATACATCAGGAAGTCCCCATAGCATGCCTAACTCATGAAAAGTCATCTTTTTTCTCTTTTTCCACCGCCCTTACTTAATCTGAAAAAT
Organism: Thamnophis elegans; assembly: GCF_009769535.1. Taxonomy (NCBI): domain Eukaryota; kingdom Metazoa; phylum Chordata; class Lepidosauria; order Squamata; family Natricidae; genus Thamnophis; species Thamnophis elegans. The sequence goes on from NC_045551.1 coordinate 41,098,294, forward strand.
GCAAAACACCCAGGTGGGTAGATTGGCACAGCACAACAAAATAAAGATGGCAATGTTTATAATGATAAAAGTGGAAATTAATCTGAAAAAATGGATGTTTTTTTCTCCCAAAGGTGCTTTTTAAAAAGGCAACTGGACTTTGTTTTGCTTGAAGACATTTCACGTCTCATCTAGGAAGCTTCTTCAGTTCATGGAGAATTGAAGAAGCTTCTTGGATGAGAAGCAAAACAAAAAAATTTTGGGATAGCCATGACCTGCATGACTGAGAATCTCCATAGACATGGATGTTTTTTTCTAGTAAAAGAAAGTATTTTTGCATCATCTAAGACCCATTATTTCAAAACCCATATTTCAAAACATGTTTATCTTCCTTGGAAGCCAATCCTTCTAAAGTGAGGGGGTCAATGTCATTTTTCTTTCAGAACATTTATTATGATTTCAACTTTTTTTGAAAGCCTTTCTATGGTTTTTACTTTATGCAGCAAATTGACCATGCAGCTAGAGTGGTAAATTTCTCTTCCATTTTCCATTTCTCACTCTTTAATCCCTTTCAAGGATAGGATGGGAGGCAAGCATTAGATTAAAATATTTGTGCCTCCTCTTTCCTATCTCTTTTTTGTAGCTCAGGAGTCTTCTCGGCTTTAAAGCCTTGCTTTTTAAACACAACTCTCAATCCTTGGGCTTCATTTGAAATGTTTTTGTGGAAGAGATCCCAGATTCACACAGTGACTTTATTCCTAGGGTAGAGAAGCAATTGCTGATACCCATTTCTGAAAACCCAACAGCCAGATGTGATTCATCTGTCTGTTGCCTTGGGCAAAACACCCAGGTGCCTAGATTGGCACAGCAACCAAAAGAAACATGGCAATGTTTATAATAATGGAAATGGAAATTCTGGACAAAAGGTGTCATCCAGAAGGAAATCAGCTGAAGCCAAATTGATTAGGGGGACTGGAATAACCCCCAATGCAAAATCTTTCTTCGAGTGGTAGAAGAGCATTTTTCTCCGAGAGTAGATTCTGCTTTTAATCATTTAATATATGGTGTGTTGGAAGCAAATAAACAATGCAACTGTGTTGGTCGATATTGAAAAGAAAACCCTTCCACACTTGGCTAATTCTTTAAATGAAATAGCCTTGATTTAAATCTGTCTACCCTGTACTTCTACTCTAAGTTATTTTCCTGATTCTGTGTCTTTTAGTGATTAAAAAACAAAAGTGGAAGAAATCTATCAATGCATGGTTTACACATGAACAACAGTTCTATGATTCCTTACCTGAAAATGCTTTGCGTGCTGCCAATACAAATAACTGAGCTGTAATAAATGTTGGTTTTATATTTGGCTGTGGATTAAGACTGTGATGATAGGCATACATAAATAACCTGTGCTGGCTATGAAATTCTTCGGGTGAGTTGTTTTCCATAAATACCCACTTCAGCAATTCCCAATATAACTATGCAATCCTCTGGATTCAAAGGTGAAAAGGTATGCATTAAAGTAGCTCTGGTTTTTCCCCTTGGATTGTGTGGTTGTACCCTCTGCAGCTGCAACACGACCCTGATAAAAGATGCATTTAGTTAAGGGTAAATGCTATGGATGCACCCTGAACCACCTTTTTGCCTTCAAAATAAAAGTACTTCTTAGTTCTAAATCATTGTATATTGATGTGAGAGAGCCTTTAATGAAATATGTAGTTGGACTGGTGGAAAGTTATAAAATCAGTAAGTACCTATTGGTTTTTTTTTTGCTAGATAATACAGCAGTTATGGGTTTTTATATTTAATTATTGGGGAAGAGGACATGTTATTATATAAATGTGCCCAGGATAAACAAAAAAGCATGAAAATTAGTGGCGGTATTTTTATGTGAACACATAAAAAAAGAGACTTTTATGGGACTCAGAGAATTCCCCCTCCCCAAAATCCTGGGGCTGGGCATTATATTATCTTTTTGCTCCTTATTCCAAGCATCAAAAGACCAGTTGAAGAGAACAAAGCAGATCATCTTTTCAGAAATGGACAAAATGGTGGAAACCTAGAAGTGTTCACAAACTCATACATGGGTTCTGTAGCACAGTTTCTATATATTTTCCATATCTATACATATTTCCCAGCACTTTCTAAAAATATTGGCAAAACAGTACATTTCAAGCTCAAAAAATATGTTTGTTTGAAACAAAGCAGCACGTTTTGTTCAGGGATTCAGAGACCACCATAGACAGAAAAAAAAAACCCCGCATCTAGAATTTGAATAATAGCAGTGGACTTATATACCGCTTCATAGGCCTTTCAGGCCTCTCTAAGCGGTTTACAGAGAGTCAGCATATTGCCCCCAACAATCTGGGTCCTCATTTTACCCACCTCGGAAGGATGGAAGGCTGAGTCAACCCTGAGCCGGTGAGATTTGAACTGCTGACCTGCTGATCTAGCAGTAGCCTGCAGTGCTGCATTTAACCACTGTGCCACCTTGGCTCATTTTAAAAATATGGAACGCTTCACGAATTTGCGTGTCATCATGAGATCATCAGTACCTGCCAAAGGTTGATTTCTTAGATATAGTTCTTATTTCCACACCATATTTGAAGCTTATGCTTCACACAGGGTTGTGTGGGATACACCAAATAAATAATGAGAAAGAAGACCTAAGTAATATGTGCTACCAATCTCCTAAATTTGTGGAGGCCAGGACGCATATCTTTCTATTCCACGATGAATCCTGAAAGACTCCAGGCATGAGGATGTAGGAAGTTAGCACCCACCCCTCCCCTAGGAAAATGAGATATTTTAGGAAATATTAAATGGACAGAATATTTCCTCTAAAAAGGAGGCAGAAACTTACAGACACACACCCCTTTGTCAATGGACCATTAAGGCCTGAGCCAGTGTATTCTACATAATAAAGACCTAGCTCCTTCAGGCAGAGCTGTAGTATGAATTGCCCAAAGCCCTTTTATTACATCATCATCCAGCAAGGCTCAACCAAGCTTGTGACTCTGACAACCTACAGAGTTGCCCTGCATGGCCCCATGGGAGTCTGACAGCCAATCAGAATACAAGCTGAAATTCAAAAGCCCAGAGAGGGCAGAAAACCAGGGCACTCTCAGCCTCTCTTTCCTCCCCCCCCCCCGCAGGACCTCAAACCATGTGGTCCTGTCCATCATCAATAAACCTTCTTTCCAAGCAACTTCCATTTATCCAGTGTCTTTTCCCCCACTTGGAACTGAACCCAGAAGGACATTTCTTCCAACAAGGTGATATGCGGTTGCTCTGTTTCTTCAAATATCCAAAGTAGATGTTCTAGTTAGACAATGGATTTCCTGTGGAGCAACACCAGAAGTATTTTGAAATAGAGTCAAGGAATCGAATATTCAGTAAACATTGAATTGATAAAAGAATACCCCTTGGCATCACAAAAACAAAAAAAAATGGTTAAAGATTATTGAATGGAAAAAGAAAGAAAATCTTTGTACAGAGCTTCATCTCTCTACTTCTGGCTTTATGGTCACTCAGTGTTCTGACATTAGTTTAATTCTGCTTGTCTCCTTGGTCCATTGCAGAGTTCTGTTCTAAATAATTCACAGTGTGTGCCTGATTTCCTCCAAATGAAGCCTGTCCTATCCTCTAGCCTTGATTAATAGACCTTAGTTTAAAAAAAAGCAAGCATGTTTTACCCCATAAGACAAGTGGTTTAAGCTTTTGCCTACTACATCAACCCATCCAGAACATCTTGCCATTCATGCTGCATCAGATATTTTAACAAATTGTAAAAAAGTTATGTATTTCCATTATCATGTAGAATATTTATATAGACGATGCTTAGTATAATCAGGGCTGTGGATCAGTCAAATGAAGCAAAAGGATTATATCTCATTGAATGGTGAAATTCTTTTTTTTTTACTACTGGTTCTGTGGGCGTCACTTGGTGGGCGTGGCAGGGGAAGGATACTGCAAAATCCTCATTCCCTCCCCATTCTGGGGCCAGCCAGAGGTGGTATTTGCCAGTTCTCCAAACTACTCAAAATTTCCACTACCGGTTCTCCAAAACCTGTCCAAACCTGCTGAATTTCACCCCTGCCTCATTGGGTTTGAGCTTGCTCTCATTTTTGCTCCACATTACTATGCAGATTCTATGTAGATCCCCAAATTTAAAGAATGAGTTGAAAGGTCATTTGCTGCAGTCCTGTATGAATCATAGGAATAACCATGGAAAATATTGTTTAATGCACAATCTTTTATCCTCCCAAATTTATGAATGATGTTCCTTTTTCTGGAAACATTCTCAGAGTAGAACCTACATACAGTAATTAAGCAAAACAACATGCACCTTTTATGCTGACTTTAAACCCAGTCCCAGCAGGCACGGCCAATTTAAAATGTCTTGAGTAACAAATGATGGAAAAGACAATTGTCTAAAAGTGAACATTGTTTCATGACAATACTGAAATCCATAGATAAATATTCTGATCTAGTAAATATTTGAATAAATTATTTTCCTAGGGGTCTTAAAACAAGGCAAATAAATATCTCAAGTTAAAGCTAACAGATAGATTTCAAGCCCAAGTAAGATGCAAATGGAGCTTTGTAAATGTTTCTTAATTTGCTACTGCTTTCTTCCAATACAGTCTTAAAACAATCAATAATCTGAATATCACATTTGTGACCCTTCCTATCTAGCATAGACTGACCTTTGAAAGCCTTCTTATTGATTTTGATAACATCTAAGGAAACGCCACATACTGAAATTTTATATTGAAAATGAAAACCATCTACAGAGAGGTGAAATCTAGCATCTAGGCAGCAAGTAAATCTGCACTAAGGATTATTAATTGGGCACAGTTAAATTGCAAAATAGAACTCGTATCCATCCATTTCACTGGCATTTACAAACATACATAGGAATCATAGCTATTAATTTGAACTTCATTCATACATATGGACATAAAAACTGTTTTTGAAGACAATATTTCCAGTGGTGACTGACCACAGAAAATAACTCCATTTCCCCTCTCCCCATCTCTTACTACAGGGGTGTCTAACTCACATTGTCACAGCAGCATAACATGATATATTGGGACTTTTTTCCCCTTGGCTAAACCAGGGGTGAGTGTTGCCAGCACGTGACGCATCTGGCCCATGGGCTGGGAGTTTGACAGCCCTGTCTAACTATCTCACAAACTGTCCCCAGAAAGAATATGTGAAAGGCAATAAGAACTGGGTGAATAAAAAGAAATCTGAATCTTTTCATGGCATCTCAGATGCATCCCAATCAGGGGTGGGTTCCTGCCAGTTCTAACCTCTTCTATAGAAGAGGTTCCACAAATCTACAGTGCCATTTAGAACTGGTTCCAGCTCCCTCCCCCCACCAATCCACACATCATCAAGATGACGAGTGAGAGGAGGAATTCTGAGAGTTGGAGTCCACAAGTCTTAAAACTGTCACATTTGAACCCCCCTGGGGGCTTAATCTAAAGGGTTAGGGGTGCAAGGGCCTTGTAACTTGACAGCTTTAAGACTTGCACACTTCAGTGCCAGAGCTCCTGAGCCAACATGACTGGAGGAGGAATTCTGGGAGTTGAAGTCCACAAATCTTAAAGCTGTCAAGTTTGAACACCCCTGGTTTTTTTTCTAAAGGGTTAGAGGTGCAAGGATCTTGTAACGTGACAGCTTTAAGCCTTGCGTGCTTCAAATGCCAGAGTTTCTGAGCCAACATTTTGGTTGCTAAGTAAGAGCATTGTTAAATGAGTTTCATCACATTTTACAATTTGTCCACGCCTACCCAGTCACATGACTGCCAAGCCACTCCCACTCAGTCACATGGCTGGCAAGCCACTCCTACAAAGCAGGCCATACCTACAGAAGAGGTTCTAAATTTTTTTGAAACCACTGATCCCAATATAGTATCTTTAATAGCCATATGCTCTTACAAATGTAATAAAGTCAGTCCTTCAGGTTGTGTACAACACTTCAGGTTGTTTGCAACACTTTAATTCACTAGGTAATAGATACAAAAGGTAAAGGTAAAGGTTCTCCTTGCACATATCTGCTAGTTGTTCCTGACTCTAGGGGGTGGTGCTTATCTCCATTTCAAAGCTGAAGAGCCAGCGCTGACTGAAGATGTCTCCACGGTCATGCGGACGGTATGACTAAATGCCAAAGGTGCATGGAACACTGTTACCTTCCCACCAAAGGTGGTTCCTATTTTTCTACTTGCATTTTTACATGTTTCCGAACTGCTAGGTTGCCAGAAGCTGGGACAAGTAATGGGAGCTCACTCCATTATGTGGTGCTAGGGATTCAAACTGCTGAACTGCGGACCTTTCTGATTGCCAAGCTCAGTATCTTAACCACTGAGCCACCACATCTAGTGACACTTAATTGTAACTAGTGCATCTAGTTTATATGGATGTGCATCTTATTCTAATAGCTTTTGAGAAGTGATTGCAGTTATAATTTGACTGGTTTTGCAGTGCTTTATGCCTTAGTATTTGAATGATTTATTTGATTGAAATTCCACAAATGCAAATGCTTAGAGCACCTTAAAGCTACCCCTCACAAATCCCAACATAACACAGATAATGAAAGAGATGACAGACTATTAAATCAGAATAACACTGTCCACCACATGTAAAGGATGCCTGCTGGAATGAAATGGCCTTTAGCAGCAGGGGAGAAGCAGTTCAGGTATTTCGTCAGAGCTGATTCTGCAGCACTAGAATAGAGGTGTTTTTAAGAAAAAAGCACATTATAATTTTTTTTTGTTTCCAAGGTAATTGTAATCTGTTTTACTGCATCTGCATAACCAACCTATTTTCCCTTTCCTTCCTTCCCTCCTCTTCCTACCGCACTCCAATTTAAACCCTAAACATCAGTTTAGCTCTCTATTCATCTAATGAAGAGGGCTGCAGCTCACAAAGGTTTATGCTTTGTTAAAAAAAAAAAAGTGCAAGTGAGAAAAGGTGCTTTCTATTTTTTTATTTTTTATTTGCCATAGCAGTAGGAGCGTGAAAGGATATTCCTGTTCTGGAAGCAAGCATTAATGCAATTGCTTGTCAGAAGAGGGCAGCATTATCCACGACTAAATGAAACCAATGCATTTATACACCCTCTGGGAACAGTAACTTTCAAGAAAAATAACTCTTGTTTGGGAACTTGATCCGTTGGTCCCACTTTTGTTAAACAAGGCCCTAGCTCAAAATTCCATTATGTAGAGTGCTTTCATCCCATTGATAAGCTAGGTCTCATTCTCATTTTCCTAGAAATGTATTATGCTCCCTTTGGAAAGAAATCTTCATTATTTCCATACTGCAGACTGTGTGCAATGCCAGAAAAGGATCTCACTTCCTACTTCTTCATTGTCAAAGAGAGTGGTGATTATATGTATGGCTGTATTCATAAAATCCCTTTGTCCTCCACTTATTTTATATCTTGGTAGAAATAGTAAGTAAGTCAGAATTTCCTTTCTTGGAGGAAAAAAATCAGAAAGTGAAGTACTTGGTTCTATTAAATTCGTGACTTTGTGTTATTAAGCCAAATATTCTTCCACCTATAGAGAAATATTTGGTTTTGCTTTCTAGCTTGCAGATCACTTTAAAAAAAAACACCACACTATATTTAACATTTTGCACAGCTCATATTATTGCTGTCTAGGAGCTTTGCACGCACTCACACAAACACATGTCCTAGAATAGCTCGGATCAAAGTTGAATGACATGTCCAAGCATATATATTATTTCCTGAACATCATCTTATTTTGATAGGGCTTTTTCCTTTCCATATTATGGTGGTAATTGAACACTAACTCTGTGGAAAAATCATCCCAGGCTTTTTAAATAACAAGTGCTGCAATCACATATGGCTCTTAGGTGACTCTGTTGACCGGTATATAATTTATATAAAATTATCAGAGTAATCTATTTGTGGGTTTTTTTTTAAATGTAAGGGCTGAATGAATCTTGTCCAAATATTGAAATAAAACGTTTATGGCAAGAGAACATGTCCAGCCAACTCAACTCTTGTGTTTTGCATGGTCTCATTCTTTGTGAGGTTGGTCTATTATTATATCCACTCTCTAATATTTCCCAGGGAAGGGCATTGAGGCTGGCTCTGGCAAATGCTCAGTAGTCTTTCCCCACCCTCCCTAGCAGCATTGTTATCAATCTGAACCAGCCTGATTCAACTCAAGATCTGGCCAAACCTGACACACAATTGTTGCTCATGATCTGCAAATGAAACCTACACAAAGAAAATAACAAAATGTATTGAACTTTTTTTTTAAAAAAAAAACAGTATTCATTGCATATAAATAAACTAGCAATTGCAGTTAAATAATGCTGTTTCCTTCAAAAATCTAATTGATATGGGTGAAATGCCCTAATTTCTAACTCATGTGAATCAAACGACTGGCTAGCAACCTTGGTTTCATATAAAATATGCAGACCAGAGCTCCTGTTGTAAAAACAACAGGAGGTAGTTTAATAATCCCCCCCCTCTTTTTTCCTAAGAATGTAGTCGAAGGACATTTTAAAGCCCCCCCTCCCCTGCTTTTCCTGGGAAAGCCAAGCTGGGCACCTCCTGTTTCAATAGAGCTTTGGGCATCTGTTCTATAGGAACTTGAAATGATGGTTGCCCTCTCTCAAAAAAGAAAATAGCTATTCCTCATTTGCATGCATTAATGGGTTTAAATCATTTATATTTAAAGTTGCCCATTGTCCAGCCTTGAGGCGCTATTTCTTTCTTTAAAAAAAAAAAAGCTGTGTTGATTGGCAAAAAGCAGGTCAGATGGCAGCCGTAATTGGAGTGGAGGCTATCAGACATTAGTGTGCCTATAGGTACATTCTACAACTTGCCTTTGTTTTATGCATAGTAGGAGTTGCTTCATCAAAGGTTTACAACCTGAACATTCATGCCCCCTTGACAAAGGAGCCAAGCCTAATTAATCTGCACCTAAATCTGCAGGGGATTAAAGAACGCATTAAATCTACAAGATGACAATGCTAACATATCCCTTTTCTAGGTTACTGGATTTTTTAAAAAAAAATGTATATAAGAGGCATGTGGGGATGAAAAATCCATGTTTTTCAATCTACGGAAGAGATTGCTCTGAGATTAGTCCTGAATTTACAGAGATGTAAAATAAACATTGCCTTGTCATACAACCTTCTTTTAAAAGGTGGGCCATATTCATTTACCAATTTCACAAAGATGAGGCTGCCTGCTCCTATCTATCTGCCATGACCAAGTCAAAGCATTCTAGATACACATAGAAATTTGGCATATATAGGCTATTCCTCACCCTAAGAGATATTTGAGAGACAATACTTTGTGCACCCAGAAAATATCAGAAATCTCAGCGGAATTTGTTTTGGTTATTGAAAATTCTGTAGATAAATGTTTGCAAGCTTCTATAAAGAGACTAGGGAAATTGTACAGGTATTCCTTAACATACGACCACCATGGAGCCCCAAAATTAATGTTGCTAAGTGAGAAATTTGCTAAGTAAGTTTTGCCCCATTTTATGACTTTTTCTTGCCACATTTGTTACGTGAATCACTGCAGTTGTTAAATTAGTAACATGGCTATTAAGTGAATCTGTTTCCCCATTGATTTTTGCTTGTCAGAAGGTCGCAAAAGGTGATCACATGACTCCAGGATACAGCAACTGTCATAAATACGAGTCAGGTGTCGAACCTCCGAATATAAATCACATGACCATGGGGATGTTGCAATGGTCATAAATGTGAAAAATGATCATAAGTCACTTTGTATTGTATTGTAACTTTGAATGGTCACTAAGTTGTAAGTTGTTGCAAATTGAGGACTATCTGTAGTTCCTGAAGAGAAAGAGTTTATTTAGATTGTATTCAGTTGCCTTGATACTTTATCTCACTCCCTGCTCCTGCAATCCTTTGGGGTAGAATATTTGGGCTGAATTATTAATGTTCACTTTTTCATTGGGGATTTCTGGAAACTATGACTTTCTATCTCTGGCTAATGTTGTACTCAAGTCTCAGTTGCCAGCAATCCAAACATCCACTTAACACTAGGGTAACACGTTAAATCAATAAAAGTTAGTTACAAGTGCGGTGTGCAATGAAAGGTTTTAAGGGCTTAGACTTCTAAGTTTTTCATCAAAAACATTCTTCCATTATTACAGGGAAATATTTGTAATAATGGGCCATTTAGTAAAACAGCTCATTATTGGACTAGTTCATTAGTCCAATGGAAATGCATACCGCAGAGCTTTATTACGGCAAAGTGCCATGCATCTCATTAAGAAAAAATGGTATTTGGTATTAAACAACCTTGCTCCTCTTAATCTCCCCCCCCCTTTTCTGGTCACAGATAAACAATTTTAACTTTAAAATTTTATCTGGGACTCGCTTTCACCCCAACACCCCCCCCCCCTCTTCCTAGAACAAAATGAGCTTAAGGATTGTAGATGGGAGAAAATGCTTGACTGGAGTGGAGTTGAAGTATTTATGTTTTAAACATACGTTGATGTGTTTCTTTTCTTTTTGGGGGGAAAGGAGGAAATATCCTTGTCCCTCTCCTCAATCTGGCAAGATCACTTTCCTTCCCCTTTTTGTAACATTCCCATCCCAACTGTAGCTCTTTTCTATGAAAGTGTTGTTTGTTTATTTAGCACTAAAAGCTACAACACAGCTCCCAGAAGGGTAGTAGGCGTAACTGGTCTGAAATGTATACTGTGCTCCAGTCGCAGATCTCTGTTGACATAACTGCAAAATACTGCTTACATCTCCTCTTAAACTGAGGACTCGTTGACATTAATAGAGTGTACAAATAGCACGTTTGGAAGAAAACCTGTAGAAGCGAGGATATTCTCTCAGCTCAATCAGCCAAGGGCCACTGCTTCTCTGTAGTATCTTCTGGAGGAAGAAAGTTACCATCGCTCTGAGAGCTTGATCATCTGTTCAAGCTATTAGAGTTTGACAATACTCTCCAAGATATGAGGTAGGGCTACCAAGGTGCAAAGAGCAAACAAGGAACCAAAATTAATTCTACCCATCCTGGAGTCTACAAGCAAACAGTGTAGGTCCTCACAGAGGCAACAGTGACACTGATGCTGTGGACTCTCAAAGCAATAAATTGCAGACAATAAGAAATAGAATGCAATTATAGCTGACGGTCAAAGGCCACAGTATCAGACAAGCACTGCAATAACCAGCTCAACCCAGGGCACAGCAAAACATCTCAGTCTTGCAATTAAGTTCAGAGAAAACAGCTAAAGTTCTTCAAGCAGAAAGCAGTTTGTATGACAAATTTATTTGTAATCTTTAATATGTACTACATAAAATGAAAGGCTAAGCTTTTGTAAGACACACAATGGGATAAGAGAAATGGTGGCACCCAACGATTTAGAACAGAATCTAACCATGTGCCACATTTTAAAAGTTCTTTAAATAAGTGACTGTATAACTTTTGGCTAAATAGATGACTTGACAAAGATGTTGCTACATATTGCAAACCACAGCTGATGCTTTTTTGTTTTTGTTTTTTAAATATTCATATGATACAGGCAAAATTTCAAAAGACTTTATACCAATAAACCACTCAGAATGCAATATCAACTTTTCCATTTTACCTTCAATGAAATATGTTCACTGCGTATCTAGTGCCACCAATATTTTATGTCTAAGAAATTATACTTCCAGTGGTGGGCTGCTGCATGGTCACGTGGGTTCAGGCAAACCCTTGGCTATGATTGCTGGTTTGGCCCACCCACCCACCCTTGTGCTAAGCTATCCATTTGTAATAACTTTCTAGCTCATTCCCTCCACCCTCGCTGCCCAGCTGAATTTCGCACCACCCCTGCTTTAGTCACTTGAGCTGCCTGAGTTGATTACCTGCTTCTTTGAAGTTCCGTTTCACTCCCAAAGGGGCGTGTGTAAGCGAAGCTAGTGCATGTGCGTGTGCACGCTTACAACCAGTGAACCACTTGTGAACATACGTGCAGACCTGCTCTGTATATTTCATACAAAAAGGCACTTTAGCAGTTCCATTTGGACACAAGGATGCTAATAGTTAATCCTTCTGTCATCATCAACGCATGGTGGGACTGGATTTTCTGGGTTTAGCGGATCCTGTTCGAGTGTGGATTCCGACTTCTTTTACTGCTGGTTCGCTCCGGGATGCGCTTCGGGCACGTGCTTGATGCACGTTATGCATGCATTTGCGGTACTGAAAAAATTGCACATGCGCAAAAGCAAAAAACAAGATGGTGGCACCATAGACACCACCAATAGAACCTGTTCGGATGCGTGGGCAGCCGAGTTACTACCTACTCAGCCAAACCGGTCCAAACCAGTAGGAACCCACCTCTGGATCTGTTGCATCTACCTCTAGAAACTTATAAATAGGCTTGGCTCTCCAGATATACTATCAATTACTTTTCATAAAATTAATGAAAACATTAATTAAGCCCTTTATACTTCCCAGTGAATGAAATGTCAAGTACCCCAGCTAGATCACCTTAACTTTTTCCCTACTTTTGAAAAATTTTGCAAAGTTCAACCACCATTATAGTAGGCATTTTATTTCTGTTTATAGTAAGAATCCAACCAGTGAGCTATTTTCTTATAGCACAGTCAGTTTTGCTATAGTGGAGAAATTTTATCATCTCTGGAGGAAATGGCCTAAATTTGGTATCTTAGTGTTCATAAAAATGTGTCTGATTAGCTGCATGCTGTTGATATTGTATGAAATTCAATAAACTTTTGTATGGACGTTCTACTGTTAGATCAGGCTTAACAAAGGAGGAATGTTAGGAAGAATCTTGTATTTAATTAAAGTGCAACTAATTCTACCCATGTTCACTTAATAAGTTCTCCTAAGTTCAACAGTGTGTGTGCTTAAGAATCTCTGAAAATATAGTGCTAAGCAGAAAGATGCTTTATCTCAGGCTGTTGCAACATATGTTCTGAGTTATACAGATGACTAAGATTGCAGTGTGCCAATCCCTGCTACTATAGAAAGTTCTGTAACAGATTCATTTCCTTGAACAGAAGTACATTGCATGATACTGTCTATTCCTATAGTTTATTTGATGAGCCGCGGTGGCGCAGTGGTTAGAGTGCTGTACTGCTGGCTACTTCTGCTGATCACTGGCTGCCACCGGTTTGGCAGATTGAATCTCATCAGGCTCCAGGTTGTCTCAGCCTTCCATCTTTACATGGTTGGTAAAATGAGGACCCAGATTATTGGGGGACATAAACCTCTGTAAACCGCTTAGAGAGGGCTATAAAAGCACTATGAAGCGGTATATACTTCTATTGCTATTCACTTATTCACTTATTCATTTACTTCCCAAACACTTATCAAACACTGAAGATTATCAATAACAGCAAAAATAGAAAACTATGTATACTATAACTTGCTGAAAGAATATTTTATCATACATCTGGTACAGGTGTATGATTAAACAAAAGTAATCTATTCATTCCAATTTTTCTATATATAATGCAGGGGTGGGTTCCTGCCAGTTCTAACCTCTTCTATAGAAGAGGTTCCACAAATCTACAGGGCCATTTAGAACTGGTTCCAGCTCCCTCCCCCTGCCCGTCCCCACATCATCAAGATGAAGAGCGAAAGGAGGAATTCTGGGAGTTGAAGTCCACAAGTCTTAAAGCTGTCACGTTTGAGCAACCCTGGTTTTTTTTTCTAAAGGGTTAGGGGTGCAATGGTCTTGTAACTTGACAGCTTTAAGACTTGCGTGCGTCAAATGCCAGAGTTTCTGAGCCAACATTTTGGTTGCTAAGCAAGAGTGTTGTTAAGTGAATTTCACCACATTTTACAAGTTGGCCATGCCCATCCAGTCACATGGCTGGCAAGCCACTCCCACCCAGTCACATGGCCAGCATAAAGTAGGCCACACCTACAGAAGAGGTTCTAAAAATTTTGAAACCCACCACTGATACAATGTGACTGTTTATGTACATGTACATAAGAGGATTAGAGAGGATAAGTTCCTTTGGGTTATGATTATGTTGTTCATTATTATAGAAGTGAAGTAAAATGAGTCACTGTCACAAAAACAGTCACAAAAGAGGACTAAAATGCCATCACTGGAAGGGAAAGACTCCAGCTACTACTTCTTCATTTTGTAAGTAGGAGTCCATCCTCAGAAAAGGATTACTTGGAAGAAAGGCAACTCCCTAGCAAGAGATTTTGTTTATAAGAGGAAAAGAAGCTGACTCTCAGAAATGAGGAAGATGGAACTTATTATTGCAAAGTTATTGTTATTTTTCTCCTACACACTTCTTCTAATATAAATGAAGAAAGCTACATGGAACCACAGATGGGAGATTTCAGGCTGGTCCTATAATTAGATAAACAGCAGTCAGGGCCATCAGGTGCTAGAAGACAGAGAACAACTTAAAAGTGTTGGAGGACAAAGCTTTATGCATCAAGCAAAACCTGGAAATGGAAGGGTCAGTTTATGCTACCAAGCATAAACTAATGAAATTGCTAGTTGGGTGTTGTAGGAGTAAACAAATCATATCTGTTTAACCATGTTGATAGCAAAGTCATTGTTATTAGCCATAACTCATCAAGCACTTTTGCAATGAACTTTCCATTCACATCATGGGAGGGTGGGGAACAATTTGAAGGAGCTAAAAACCTAACCCATGATGATTTCAGTGGGAGAGTTAAGAATATGTGTAAAGCTCTAGGTAGAAACAGGCAGCCCTGCCATTAGAATATATTTTGCTTTTTAATAATAAACCAAACGACATTTTTAATGCAAATACTACAATTTAACACCATGTGCAATTTATGAAAACATAACTTGGATACGTGAAAAATGGTGTGAAGATTTAGCATCAATTCTTTAATCCCAGGCTGGCACACTATGTTGATTATGTTGGGTAAGAATTTAATGTATTTATTAATTATTTAATAAATAATATTTAAATAAATAGTGATTATCTATTTAAATAAACAACCACAGTTTATGAACCATAATACTTCTAAGGAGACACAGAAAGGCTATTATTAAGCAGGCTTATTAAGCATTCACCAAACTAGTATTATAGCAATAGCACTTGGACTTATATACCATTTCATAGTGCTTTTACAGCCCGCTCTAAGCAGTTTACAGAGTCAGATATTGCCCACAACAATCTGGGTCCTCATTTTACCCACCTCGGAAGGATGGAAGGATGAGTCAACTTTGAGCCGGTGAGATTTGAACTGCCGAACAGCAGCTAGCAGTCAGCTGAAGTAGCCTGTAGTACTGCACTCTAACCACTGCACCACTTTGGTTCAACTGATATAATAAGATATTTTTGGTCTTTGGAATCCTTGGTGCTCTCAGAGCTTGATTGCTTGAAGACTTTTAATTATCCAACTAGGTAACATCATTGTACACAAATAGGTAACATTATTTTTAGTCTAGTGAGTGTTCTTGCAGAAGTTGCTTCTTCACTCCAGTCATAAAACATTGGATTATCTATTCCATCATAAATAAGAATAATATTGGATATAGTCCCCAGAAAGAATCAGAAAGAAAGTCTTCCAATGCAATAAAAGTGCTAGAGTAATAATTGTGCTTGATTTTTAAAGCAAAGCTTTTATATCATAGCAGTCCATCAGAACTGGAATATCAAGCATTGGGGTAATCTGAGAGTCTCTTTAAAGTTTTCAGAACTGCATCATTTGCAAACTGAGGAGCACTCAATGCACACTTGAACCGCAGCGAATACTAGGGAGAATACAATTAGTATTACCATATTATCAAAAATAGTTTTGCCTTTGGAGAACATATAAAAAGCGTGAACCAAAGGTCAAGAACATAAATTTATTTCCATGCAATGTACACAGTGTGTGGATGTTGGCTCAAGGAATATGTTGAATTATCTGAGAACAATACAGGAAATGGTCCTCCTGCTATTCCGAATAGATAGGTGTCTTGCAATGTAACCAATGCTTCAAATTACGTTCAGCAATAGTCAAGATCTTCAGCATAAGTATCATATAATCTCTATCTTGTTCTGGTTAGCAACCACATATGCAACTTCCAGACATTTTTGTAAAACACACTGCAACAGTAATTTAGTGTGCAGAACAATTTACATTGAACTATGCACACGTGCACAGTGCGTGTCTGGCACACGCACTCACATTGCGCGTGGGTTGCAAACCAGCAGTAACACCGGCAGCAACCCACCCTTGTACATACAGTATGCACAAAATAAGTAATGTGTTTTAATTAACAAGGGCAATTATTACTGTCTTTTTGGATAGAAAAATTAGCCAAGACAATGAATGAACACAGATTTACAGTAATCAATTAAGCAATAAAAACTACAGTAGGTGTACAAACATTTCACATGATTAACCAGGATTATTGTCCAGTCCAAAAGGGTCAAAGGGCTTTTTCTTTTGCTATTGCTTTTCCCACTGGTTTCACATTCCATCCTAGAGCTGCCCCCTCCCCCGCCCCCAGCGGCTACAATAGTCTCTCTTTTTCTTCTCCCAAGATTAAAAAGAGATGGTATCAGGTGGCCATGTTATGGTGGAAGCTAAGACACTTCATTTCCTGGAGTGCCGTAAAGTTAGCTTCAATGATTACCTTCTACACTATTGACTGTTGCTATCTGCTTTCCTCGATAGTTTTTGGAGATTTGGGACATGGTGGCTTGATAGGTATTGACTTCAATTCATTCTCTCTCAATGAGTGTGTGTGTATGTGTGTGTGTGTGTGTGTGTGTGTATGTATGTATGTATATATAAGTATATGTATATGTATAGGTATAGGTATAGGTATAGGTATAGGTATAGGTATACGTATATGTGTGTGGAGTGCTGGCTTTGTTGCTGTAAGTGGGTTGATTGGCTGTGTAGTTAATCTCCAAAACAGAACACTTCAACAAGAGAATAATTATGGAAGCCTTCGAAATAGAGAAACACCCCCACAACATGACTATACCTCCCGCCTACCAGTCATCGGGAAACCAGCCCTAGTCAACAAACAAACCCCACCCACCACACGGGTCATTACAACACAAAAGAACAACGTACACACAGCCAGCACCTCAGCCACACAGGATGATATGAAACAGCCGACCAATCTACAAACACACACACACACACACACACACACACACACACACACCCTACACATAGAGTAGAAGCTACAATTATGTCATTTTATATGTGATGTCACTAGAGGTGGGATTGAAAATTTTTAGCAACTGGTTCTCTGCCTGGTTGCTGGGTGGGCATGGCCATGGGGGTGTGGCCTACTTGGCCTCCTGCACTATGGCCGGTTGGGGGAAAATTTTTCCCCTCCACAGGCTCCGGAGGCTTTCCTTGAGCCTCTAGGAGGGCAAAAACGGCCTCCCTCAAGTTATAGAGGCCAGAAACAGGCCCATTTCTACACTGTATTGTAGTTATTATTTGCTAATGTAGTAACTTCATATGCTAATGTAGTAACCATATGCCACTATTGGATTATTTACATGTAACCAGTATTTTTCACTGTAGGGGATTTTTAACAGAATTCACGGAACAACCCTCTTTCAAATATACAAAGCGAAATGTGAAAATCTGCAGGAATTTGCACAGTTATTTTTAATGTTATTTTAGTTGTAATTTAAATAAGCAACTTTTACAGTCACCTCAGACAGCAAGTATGAGTAGGTGACATGAGGCATGTAGCTTTTGAGTGTCAGTACACTAGAAAAAAGCTACTCTGGCACGCAGGTGCTGAATGTATATAGGCAATTGGAGAGCCTCTTAAGCATATCCAAAAACAGTAACTGTGTGAGGGACATGGAGTCCAAGTGAATGATCATTTGAATATGAGCCAGTAGTATGCAGCAGCAGCCAAAAATTCCAATACAATCCAAGATTATATAAACAGAGGCATAGAATAAAGATCACGTGAAATATTATAAAACCCTAGTAAGACCACACCTGAAATACTGCAACCAATCTTGGTCACCATATTACAAAAAAGATGTTGAAACTTTGGAAAAAGTTCAGAGAAGAGCAATTAAGATAACCAAAGGAGGATGGAAGAAGAATTAGGGCCGACATGAAAACAGTATTCCAGTATTTGAGTGGCTGCTACAAAGAAGATGGGCTCAAATTATTCTACAAAGCACCAGGACAAGAAACAATGGTTGGAGACTAACCAAAGAGAGAAGCAGCCTGGAGTTAAGGAGAAACTTCCTAACAGTGAGGACAATTAACCAGTGAAACAACCACAACAGAAATCATGAGGGCTCCATCACTGGAGGTTTTTAAGAAGACAGTCATTTATCTGAAATAGTATAGATTCTTCTGCTTGAGCAGGGGCTGAAGACCTCCAAAGTCCTTCCAGCTTCTCTTCTCTTCTCTTCTCTTCTCTTCTCTTCTCTTCTCTTCTCTTGCCCTTCTCCATCCCCTTCCCATTCCCATCCCATTCCATATTGCATAATTTCTATTGCAAAGCAATATCTTTTTTCCCTTAGTGTGTTGATCTCCCTTTTGCTCAGTTTCTATGGAAGTGTGAATGAATTATTGAATGATTATAATTATGGTGACTTTGATGCTAATTCACATCACACTGGCTTTGTAACAGAATTCCTAATGCCTTGCAGGAACTGTAAACCAGCAGTCTTCTCTTTCTTCAAACTAATAGCCCTCCCCTAAATCAAAGCCTTGGTTGTGGATGAGCTCATTATCTTACAAGAGGTCAATCTAAAAAAGCCCGAGAAATTCAGCAGATTGAAAGAAACAAAGGTCTGTGCTCCTCTTCACAGATTTCCACAGTAAATGAGCTAAAGAGGGGAAGCTTGTTTAGACAGGTTGTAATGTGTCAGCTCCTCAGTTCTCTAATAGAAGAGCAACTTGCGATACAACTTATGATGAAGCAGTGTGGCATTTTATGCTTTCTCTACATTAGAAGCAATTTGACCCTCTAACCTTGTGAAAGTGATAATGGAGGTGATGATAAAATCACGACAGTGGGAAATGTTGGGAGTTGTCATCAGAGCTTGAAGGAGCAGGGGGGAGGCCCAGCTCATCATGCTTGATGTACCGGAACACAAAGCAACATAAGATAAATGACCAACATGCTTTTCCCATGGTATCTGATGGTAACTCCTGGTTCATCTAGTTGTGTTGCATCGCTTCACAACTGCAGGGTCAAGTGGTGAAATGCATGTGGAAATAAGCCATTATTTGAATCTAATAAGATTCACAAAAGTAGTGTAGGTTGCTACACTACTTCAAAAGAAGTCAATCTGTGGAAAAAAAGAATGAAAGGAAGGAAGAGAGCGAGAGAGAGATAGGAGAAGGAAAAGAAAGAAAAGAAAAAAGGCAAGTTATGTCTTTAATACTGTTTTACTGGAATATGAGAAAAAAAAGGAATTGTCCTCTGGCTTCTTAACTTGTTTCTTACTCTTAGTTATACTTCACTATGCTTTACTGACTTTATTGAATTTTCCTTCATAGTTAATTGCAATAAACCAGCAATATTAATGAATAAATATTAACATACACTGAGTATAACAACGGAATATAACAAATATTCAAGCAATGAAGAATCAAGGTGGATGTGAGTTGTTCCAGCACAGAAAGTTATGGATACTTGTAATTACTACAAGGTCCTTGAAGGTTAGACTAAAAGATAGGAGGAATATACATAACCAGAACTTCCAACATCATTTTGTTATCTGGATATACAATACTTTCATGAAGCTGTAGGACTGCATTTCCTTTGATCATCTTGATAGCTGACCTACAATGGGAATTGGATAATAAAGCCCCATTAGTTTTTTTAGGAGTCTCATTGACCCTTGATATTAACAATCATGATGTTATCTTCAGTTACATGGCAGACCAGGCATTGGTTGTTATTCTCCCTGAGATATTATGTCCTGAAGGTGGTAACGGATACTCAGATCCATAACATCTAATTGAAGTTGTCATACAGTACTCTATATGTGTGTTTTTGAATATAAAGCTACTGAGTTTGAGTTTGAGTTTATTGAGTTTATTGGGATTTATATGCCGCCCTTTTCCCTGAGGGGACTCAGGGCGGCTTACAACCACAGGGGAGGGGGGTGCAAGGTCAAAAACAAACAATATGTGCACAAAAAAAATAATAATAAAACACAACTTTCATTCAGCAATCAGACACTCGGGCGGGTAATTGGAACCTATCCCCAGGCCTGCTGGGAGAGCCAGATCTTGAGGGCTGCGCGGAAGGTCTGGATAGTGGTGAGGGTACGGATCTCCATGGGGAGCTCGTTCCACAGGGTCGGGGCAGCAACAGAAAAGGCCCTCCTCCGTGTGGTCGCCAGTCGACATTGACTGGCAGATGGGATTCGGAGGAGGCCCAATCTGTGCGATCTAATTGGACGGTTTAGGGAGGTAATCGGCAGAAGGCGGTCTCTCAAATACCCAGATCCACTACCATGGAGTGCTTTAAAGATGGTCATCAGTATCCTGAAGCGCACCCGGAGACCAACAGGTAGCCAGTGCAGCTCGCGGAGGACAGGTGTAACGTGGGCGTACCGCGGTGCGCCCACTATCACTCGCGCGGCTGCATTTTGGACTAGCTGTAGTCGCCGGATGCACCTCAGGGGCAACCCCATGTAGAGCCCATTGCAGTATTCCAGTCTAGAGATCACAAGGGCTCGAGTGACTGTTGTGAGAGCCCCCCGGTCTAGGTAGGGCCGCAACTGGCGGACCAGGCGAACCTGGGCAAATGCCCCCCTGGTCACAGCCGACAGCTGGTGATCAAAAGTCAGCTGTGGGTCCAGGAGGACTCCTAAGTTGCGGACCCTATCTGAGGGGTATAAAATTTGACCCCCCAGCCTAAGCGTTGGTATATTAGCCAAATTATTGGGGGGGGAAACACAACAGCCACTCGGTCTTATCCGGGTTGAGTACCAGTTTGTTAGCACTCATCCAGTTTTTAACGGCCTCCAAACCCTGGTTTATCACGTCCACCGCTTCATTGAGTTGGCACGGGGCGGACAGATACAATTGCGTATCGTCCGCATATTGATGGTATTTTATCCCGTGCCTCCGAATGATCTTGCCCAGCGGTTTCATGTATATGTTAAATAGTAGGGGGGATAGGACCGAACCCTGAGGTACCCCACATGTTAGGGGCCTCAGGGACGATCTCTGCCCCCCGACCAACACCGACTGCGACCTGTCCGAGAGGTAGGAGGAGAACCACCGCAGAACAGTGCCTCCCACTCCCACCTCCCGCAGTCGTCGCAGAAGGATACCATGGTCGATGGTATCGAAAGCCGCTGAGAGGTCAAGGAGAACCAGGATGGACGCATAGCCTCCATCTCTGGCCCTCCAGAGATCATCGGTCAATGCGACCAAAGCGGTTTCTGTGCTGTAACCAGGTCTGAAGCCGGACTGGAAGGGGTCAAGATAACTAGCTTCCTCCAAGGCCCGTTGAAGCTGAAAGGCCACCACCTTCTCGACAACCTTCCCGATAAAGGGAAGGTTGGAGACAGGACGAAAGTTGTTTAAGATGGCTGGATCTAACGATGGTTTCTTCAGGAGGGGTCTCACCACCGCCATTTTAAGTACGGCGGGGAAGTGCCCCTCCCGAAGGGAGGCGGTGACAACCGCTTGGATCCAGCCATGTGTCACCTCCCTGCTGTTAGCCACCAGCCAGGAGGGACACGGGTCCAAAATACAAGTGGAGGCACTTACAGCTCGAATGGCCTTGTCCACATCCCCAGAGGCAACTTCCTGGAACTCAACCCAGAGCTGATGTAACAAATGATCCTCCTGTGACTCAGCTGGACCTACTGCGGTGGAGTCCAAGTCCGATCGAAACCGAGCTACTTTGTCCGCCAAGAATTGAGCATAGTCCTCAGCCCTACCCTGCAAGGGGTCTCCCGCATCCCTCCTATTGAGGAGGGAGCGGGTTATCCTAAACAGGGCGGCTGGGCGCGACTCGGCGGACGCAACCAAGGCAGAAATATATGATCTTTTTGCGGTTCTTAATGCTCGGAAATAGTCCTTGGTGCAGATAGTCAAGAGAGCTCGGTTCGCCTCGGACCTATCGGACCTCCACTGGTGCTCTAGGCATCTCCTCCGGCGTTTCTTCTCCCGGAGTTCCTCGGTGAACCAGGGAGCTCTCCGGGATCCACTGACCCGGAGGGGCCGTAGCGGCGCAATCCGGTCGAGAGACTCCGACGCCGCCGAGTACCAGGCGGCAGCCAGAGTCTCCGCCGAACTGTGGGCGAGAGTGTCAGGAATAACCCCAAGTTCCGTCTGGAACCTCAAAGGGTCCATAAGTCGCCTGGGGCGGAACCACCTGGTCGGTTCCTCCTCCCTACGGTGGGGGTTTGGCCTCCGGAAGTCAAGCCTCAGTAGGCAATGGTCTGACCACGACAGGGGTATGATCTCATTACCCTTCAGACCAAGATCACACATCCACTGCTCCGAGAGAAATACGAGGTCGAGCATGTGACCCGCTGCATGGGTTGGGCCCCGAATTACTTGGGTCAAGCCCATGGCTGTCATGGAAGCCATGAACTCCTGCGCCCCATCAGAGCGTTCACCGAGCGATGGCAAGTTGAAATCCCCCAGAACTATAAGCCTGGGGAACTCAACCGCCAGCTCGGCTACTGACTCGAGGAGCGAGGGGAGGGATGCTGCAACGCAGTTGGGAGGCAGGTACGTTAGTAGCAAACCCACTTGACCCTTGAGGTCCAACTTTATCAGCAGAGACTCACACCCGACAAGCTCCGGAGCAGGGACCCTACGAGGTAACAGAGACTCCCGGATTACAATAGCCACACCGCCACCCCTTCCCTGGGCTCTCGGCTGATGAAGCACCTGAAATCCCTCTGGGCACATCTCTACCAGGGGGACTCCTCCTTCTGTGCCCAGCCAGGTTTCAGTAATACATGCCAGGTCTGCCCTCTCGTCAACAATTAAGTCCCGGACGAGGGGAGCTTTGTGAACAACAGACCTGGCATTTAGCGACAACAGCCTGAGACCAGGGTCCTGACTACTCGCGCCATCTGGTCTTGGAGTGGGACTCCTAGGGCCGGAAGGAGGGATCTCTGTAATGTAGCGAACCCTCCTTCCCCGGTAATGGCCAGCCCTAAGGTCCCCGCCGTATCTGCCTCTCCCTGTCACGACCGCTATGCTCCGACCCACTCCCATGTCCATGGTCCCCCCAACCACCCCGGTACCCCCCGCCTTCCCCAGCAGGTCCTCCAAGTCAAACATTCTCATTTATCCACACTAACAATTCCCACGTAAAAATTTAAAACATATAAAATACAAGGGTAACAATTACTAAAAGTGGGCCATTCATTCAAGTCCAGCCAACTCCCATACACTCAGCATACTATTTAAAATTGCGCAGCTATAATATA
This sequence comes from Thamnophis elegans, assembly GCF_009769535.1. Classification (NCBI taxonomy): domain Eukaryota; kingdom Metazoa; phylum Chordata; class Lepidosauria; order Squamata; family Natricidae; genus Thamnophis; species Thamnophis elegans. The sequence goes on from NC_045551.1 coordinate 41,121,669, forward strand.
TAATAATATGGAAACAGTGGAGGAAGCGATGGTCTGCTCCTCTCCCTTCTTATGTCCTGGGGAAATGTCCTTAGCCACCAAATCAAAAGTACGTGGTATATAAGGTGGCTGTATACGAATAGGATTGAATGTAAAGCTCCAAAGTTCATAAACGGTAGCCATGTAGTCCTACCCCACTGGTGGAGGTTAGCGGGCTGTATATTCAAAAGTCTCTTTCCCAAAGATGTATAAAGGCCCCAATGTAGGAGACCAAAGTTCGAGGCTGACTTGCACCGCTCTTGCAAATGAAAGGAAAAATGCTGATATTTTCGAGGCTCAGTTCTTGTCCCTGCAGCCGCCATCCTCTATCGCTCCCTGCCAGTTGGCCACTGGGAGAAGTTATTCTGAGAGGGATATTGCCAGTAAGTTAATGCTATTCAGGTATATTGATCTTTGTCATTTAATATCAAAAAGTGATCAATATCACCTACATATCTTTTATATTTTATTGGTTTAAATGTATTGGCTCCCAACTCCAGTAGACTGAGTGGTATATAAAACTAAATGAACAGAAAAAGAGTGAGAGCACTAAATAAACAGACAGCCCAGATAAAATACCCTGCTAAGAAAACCCACAAAATAAAACTGGGGCCATTAAACAATGGCAAATATCAACCCCAGGCCTGAAAGTTGAGTCAGATTTTCAGGACTAAGAATCTCAGGAGAGAGGACATCATTCCTATTTCTGAGGAGGGGGATGCTGTTGCAAAGGAAGGGGCCACACTAAAGAAGGCCTGCTTCTTAGCTCCCACAGGATAACTATATTTAATAGTAACTGGAGCACATCCACTCTGCTGAATTGCATTGGGCAGGCAGCATCAGTGACTGAAGATAAGTGGTGCCTAAGGTATCTAGGCCCTATGCCATATAGGACTATATACAGGGCGGGGCATAACCTTTTCCTAGGGGGTCACAGCAAGATCGACAGCAGTTTACAACTTCCGCGACACCTCATTTTAAAGCCCATAAAAAACTGAATTGAATGAGCTATTAAATGTTAAATTTGCTTTAAGAATGGCTGGAAAATTCGATTCGGAAGAACAAAGGATCATTGACAGAATAAAATGCATTGCCTTTCGAGAGGCTCGAATTTTGGGGCAATGACGTCTGGCCGGGAAATTCGCCAGATCTCAATCCGGCAGAGAACATTGGGGCCATAATTAAGGATGAAGTGGAAGCTCTGATGATTCAGGAGCAAGGTCAAAATCGATATTCGGTTGAAACTTTGAGAATGAATTTGGAAACTGTGTTGAAAAATCTGGAAAATCGAACGGAACTGTTTGAAGATTTGTTGTGTTCTTATCCACCTCATTTGAATGCTGTTCGAAGGGCTAATGGTGGTCATACTGACTATTAAATCGTGTCAATAAACTCAGTTTTTGATGGGCTTTCAAATGGTGTATGAATTATTTGTGTTGTTATTACAAGTGTTGCTGTGACCCCCTAGGAAAAGGTTATGCCCCGCCCTGTACATCAGGAGTGTTAAAGTTGCATTGTCACATCGTCATCACGTGATGTATCATGGCTTTCCCCCCTCTTCGCTAAACCAGGAGTGGACGTGGCCAGTGTGTTATGCATCTGGCTGCGAGTTTCACACCCCTGATATAGGTAATACTCAGCACTTTGAATTGTACTTGTAAGCCAAAGGGTAGCTAATACAGTTTGCACAGCAAGTGGTGACCCATGAGCACATCTAGAGGCACCCATTACTCTTCACAGGACTGCATTTTGAACCAGCTATAACTTATGTAGGGCAACCCCCTTATAGAGCACACTACAAGATTTATTTTATTTTATTTTACTTTACTTTATTATTTTATTTTATTTCATTATTTCATTATTTCATTATTTCATTATTTCATTATTTCATTATTTCATTATTTCATTATTTCATTATTGTATTATTGTATTATTGTATTATTGTATTATTGTATTATTGTATTATTGTATTATTGTATTATTGTATTATTGTATTATTGTATTATTGTATTATTGTATTATTGTATTATTGTATTATTGTATTATTGTATTATTGTATTATTGTATTATTGTATTATTGTATTATTGTATTATTGTATTATTGTATTATTATTGTATTATTATTTTATCATTATTATTGTATTATTGTATTATTGTATTATTGTATTATTGTATTATTGTATTATTGTATTATTGTATTATTGTATTATTGTATTATTGTATTATTGTATTATTGTATTATTGTATTATTGTATTATTGTATTATTGTATTATTGTATTATTGTATTATTGTATTATTGTATTATTGTATTATTGTATTATTGTATTATTGTATCATTGTATCATTGTATTATTTTATTATTTTATTATTATTATTTTATTTTATTTTATTTATTTTATTATTTTTTATTTTTTTATTTTCTTATTTTTTATTTTATTTTAATTTGCTGCCCAATCAACATGTGATTCAGGCAATGTAAAACAAATAAAACTACACCTAATAACCAAGACAGAGCATTAAAAAGTCATTTCAACCAACCAAGAATGATCCAGGAACAATCAGGATAGGGACCAAACCTCCCAATCCAATGTTTGGGGAAAACTCAGACCATAAGAGTTTTCTACAATGCAGGTCCATCTCTAGGGGAATGCTATAAAACAGAGAAGACATAGTGACAGAAGACACATCTCCTGGGTGCCACCAAATGACATTAGCTATTTATTTATACATATACGGACTGTTTTTTTCTGATGTTCATTGGCCAACTTAACCATTCCTTTAGATGAAATGGACATGTAACTGAGTAAAAAGAATTAGATTTCCTCAGTGAACAACAGTATTGTTTTTATGGAGAGCACTCAAACTTGCTATATTCACCCAAAAACTGTTTTATCCTATTTTGTTCCACAAAGGCTAGTTTTTATCCAGTGATAATTTCTTTTAGGTGCTACAAAACACCCCCAAACCAATACAATAGCTTTGGCACACATTTTAGATTAGAAAAAAATAGCTGAACATCTAATTCTCACAGTACTGTCTAATGTCTATGTATATTTACCTATGTTGTATAGCTGTAGCATTATTATTATCCCTTATCCCTTCCTTACTATCCTGACTTATTGATATTATTATTCTATTCTATTCTATTCTATTCATAGAGAAGACATAGTGACAGAGAAACACATCACCTGGGCCCCATCAGATGACAGAAACTGGGAGAAATATGCCTACCTTATCAAAAATTACTGAATAGGAAGAAGTAATCATAGGTAGGGGCCTGACCAATAACCAAATTGTGTACTGTATGTGTCAGGATAGTGATTTAAGAGCTAACCAGCTGTTACGATGATACAATGATGCACTGATGTAATGATGGGAATGAGTCAGCAAGGTTTTTGGCTGTTATCCCTTTAAGAACCTGTATAATAAAAAGAGGCTCCCTCTCTCTCTCCTTTCCTCCCTCCCTCCCTCCCTCCCCCCTCCCTCCCCCGTGTTCTTCCCTGGTGTAATTTACTGACTGCTTGACTCCTGCTTGTAGTATTTGTATATATAGTATATATTCTTTTGTAGATTAAAAACTACTATTTCTTTCAAACTTCTGCTTGCTGTTATTGCTTCTGGGTTGTCTCATATAGTAAAGCTGTGCGCCCTCTGACAGTATGCTTCGATATCTTTGTACCCTGAACTTTAAACCGGTGTGCATAAGGGTGAATAAAGAAAGCCTAAATCTCGGGGCGGAGTCTGTCGCCGAAGGGGGCTCAACGGAGCTCCTCTCAGAGATCTGGTCTGTATATCTAAATAAGATCAAAGATATCACCCCTTTTGGGCTAGAAAGGGGCAGGGAGAAGCTCAGTGGCTAGGGTCTATTCGTAGTTCACAGCCTTTTTCTTTTTTTTTGGCTGTGGACGGAGATTAGACCCAGCGTTAGCTGAGCTCTTATCTCCAGCCAGTTCTTCTCAGCTGCCTTTTTTGCAGCTCTAGACAGGGGACTCCCCTCTCAGGACAAAGCAAAGCTGCTTGATTTATGATCAATATGAGCGGGTCCCACCCCTGAGAGGCTTTATTTTTATTACTATCTTAAACACCAGCCTTGTTTGTCTTAGAGGCTTCTTTGTTCAAATGCATTACAAAATGGCGATTTTTCTCCGTTGGTGACTGATAGGAGATGTACTTAGCCGGCTCTACCTTCTTGGAGACTATTCCTCATTAACTACCCAAAACTTATAAACAATTTTTTCTTTTTGGAAAGCAAGGGAAGCGAGAACGCTGTTTATTTGTTTATCTTTAGCTCTTATTTATAATGGCTCCCAGCTCAAAGCCGAAGCGTCTTTCTACGAATGTGCTTAAAGATTCTGCTACAAAATTGCTGCCCTTGTCTCCTGCGCCCTCTACTGGAGATTTTTTAACACAGGAATTTCTTTTTCAAATGCTTAATGACTTTAAACAGGAAATTAAAGAATTTGTATTGGAGTTATATGACAATTTAGAGATTAAGATTGCCCAACTGAAGGCGACTATGTTTAAAGGCATGTCTGTTCTGACAGATTACACCGCTGAAATGGAGAATAAACTGGAAAGTTTGGAGGAAGCTAACTCTAATTTAAATACTAACATTCAAGCATTACAACAAAAAATTAGAGATACTCAAGAACAGCTCGTTATGATAAATTTTAACAGGAAGGCATTTGCAATAAGAGTTAGAGGATTGCGCGAAAAGGAGCGAGAGAATTTGAAACAGACTTTTGTTGAGGCCTTCAGCCATGCGGTGGGAAGCCCGGGATTTAATTTTGATTGGCAGATTCGGAAAATCTATCGCCAGAATTCGTTGGTAGCAGAACAGCGACAGCTCCCGAGGGACATAATTATATATTTCTCCACAAAAGAATCCAGAAATGCGATCATACAAAAGTTTTACAATAATAGGTTGCGAGTTGATGGTCAGGATTTGACTGTTTTCAAAGAAATACCATCCCAGATGTTAAAAGCAAGAAGAGACTATACTTTCCTAACTGAAGAGCTTAGAAACCACCAGATACGGTATAAATGGGAAGCACCAGCTGGCATCACGGTCACATTTGAGAATCAAAGACTTCGTCTTAATTCCGTTTCGGAGGCTCGAGATTTCTACTATAAGACCTTGAAGGCGGGACTTCCTGACTCACTCGGAGGAAAGAGGAAAGACAAGGCAAAGGGGAAAGCAAGCAGCAGACCACATGGTTGCAAGACGGAGGGTGTAGCTCTCCCCCTCCCGGAGAAGCAGAAGAGCGGAGATCGAGGATTTAGCCATGGAGTGGATGTTGAACATATATCTCATGGGACTTATATGTCTGAACTTTAATTTAAATTGTCCAGGAGAACTTTGGTTTGGGAGGAAGGGAGCCGGGTAACGCGGGGTAGGTGGAGGGGTAGCGAAAGCCTGATTAGATTATTTTGAGTTAAAAGGCAAACTGACTTTTGTGTAAATTACTATTCGAAAATAAGGTTAAGAAAGATCATTTGGAGTGACTACAGGAAGTAGTGGTAAATATCAGAGAAGTAAGGGACGAGGGTAAAATTTATGCGGAATGATTTACGTTGCTTAAACTCTATTAGAAGGGAAAGCTTGGTGAGATTATTTTGAGACAGAATGTAAACTGATTCTTGCGTAAATTATTATATGAATATGTGGAATTCCACACTGTTTAAATCCTACTAGAAGGGAAAGTTTGATGAGATTATTTTGAGCCAGATTGCATACTGATTTTTGTATAAATTTGTATAAATTTTTATTTGAATATAAGGTTAAGGAAGATGAACTGGAGAGTCTACAGGAAGTTGGGGTAAATAACAAAGAAGCAAGAGACGAGAATAAAATATATATAGAATGATTTATACTGTTTAAACATTAATAAAGATGGGGGGCTGAGCTTAATACAAAGAGTTTTTTTCTTTCTTTTTTCTTTTATCTTTTCTCTTTTTTTTCCCTTTTTATAATTTGTATTCATAGGATCACAAGATACTTTAGAAGGGGTTTGACAGAGGGCAGTGCCAGGTGTGGGCCCTGGGAAGTCAGGGGGGGGACTAGGGAAGGGGACTTATAGGGGGCGGGTGGGTGGGTGGTAATATAGTTTCAATAAGAAGAAGAATGCACTTGTATACGGTTGTCTCTTCTTTTTTTTTCTTTCTTTATATTTTTTTTTCCTTGGGTTTTTTTCTTATTATATTTTGTTTCCTATTTTCTATTTTTACAGCTCAATATTAATAAATAAGAGTTGAATAAAGGAATACACCAAGGGGAGAGGTAGAGGGAAAGAAGAGGGAGGAGCAAGGAGGGAGTGAGAGGGGAATGTAAGGAGGGCGTAAGGGGGATGCTAGGAGGAAGGGGAGAAAGGAAGGTTTGAGGGGAAGGGAATGTAGGAAAGAGGAGTGTTAGAGGGAGGAAAGGAAAGTTGGAGGGGGAAGATGGGGTGTATGGAGGATCGAAGTGCCAGGTGGGGTTTTGTTTTATGCTGAATGATGATGAGTTGTGTTTTTTTTTATTTTATTTTATTTCTTTTCTTATAGCAAATATCCAGTATATAAGTGACTGTAAAATTGAATGTGAAAATGAATAAAATATATTTGAAAAAAAAAAGAAAAAAAAAAGAAAGCCTAAATCTCCTGCAATGGAAGTTCCTGTTCCTGGGCAGCCTTGAGAAAGATTGCTTCTCTTGTCTTGAAGAAGACTTATTTTTCTAGCTTTCTAGCTGAGCCTCATATTGGCTGGGCACACCTGTCAACAGTTGCAGGGAAAGGTAACTGGACCTAAGTGTGGTGGAGCAAAGAGAGAAGGTCCATGTATTGGTAGATCTAAGTAGTTGAGACTTCCTGACATGTGGCAGCTTTCTGGTGGACTCTGGGGATTTCCAAGGTCTCTCCCACCCCCTGAGGTTGCCTAAGAACCCATGTAATTGCTTAATGACCACAATGACTTATGTCCAAAATTCTGGGCTCTATTACGCTCATACTTTGCAAGACTACTTGCACTTACAGATTTGCTTTCATTCTTAGTTATTTCCCAAGCTCAATTCAATGTACTGGCTTTAACTTTTAAAGCAATTAAAGTATTAGATAGGATCACCGGTCTAATATTTAAGATTCACAGGAGTGGTCCTTTAAGGTTAATGCTACACTAAGAGCTCTGAGTATCAGGTACATGAGAAATATATTTTATTGTTAATGAAATACAGTATATTGAACTGTATCTCTTTATCTTGACTTCTTTACTTATAATTGATGTTGCTTTAATTTTAACATGTTTTCATTTTGAATATCTTTAGATGTTACTGATTTATTATAGGTATATTGTGCTTCAATGGGTTTTTTAAAAAGGTTAGTATAAAAATAAATTTAAAACAATAGTACCCTTTTTATCTGAATGCATGATAGTTTTCTATTTGCAGAGGAATCACAAGAATGTGTTCAGAAATGTGATTCTTCTTCCCTTCCTTCCTAAAACACAGCTCATTTTACCCATACAATATTTACAGCTTTGTTCCTCTGCTGGAGCAGACTAAAATGGAGTAACTCAGGAATCAGAGCAAGTCAATACATGTTAACCTCAAGAAGCCACCTGGATATGCCTAGAGGTTAACAAGCAGTCATGTAAAAAACTTTACTTCCTACAGAAAATTAATGTACTCTCAAAAATCTGCAATCATGCATGACTAGAAAGTTTGTCTGAATTTTTCTTGTCTGAAAAATGAATAAATAGGGGCCAGAGAACATACTATCTGGCAAGATTCTGCCAAGATAGGTAGCCTTAAGTGTATACCCTCAAAGGTATGAAGCAGGCAAAGTATTTTAGAGTGACCACTAACTTCACAGTGATAATAGGAAGGACTTGTCTATGAGATGACTGAGAAGCAAATACATTTTAAAAAAGAAGACAAAAGAAATTTATAGAAAATGGAGGAATGTTCAGGAATACATATAGATTATATCTTGAGAGCAACAGAGATATTTCATGATAAAGTACAGTAACAAGAACAGGTTGTCTTTAATCATTTCTATATTGGAACATATCAAGCATTTTACTTCCTATTATTTGCTTTTGCTGAAATGGCATAATGTGAAGTCATACACTCTGTGTGTGTGTGTGTGTGTGTGTGTGTGTGTGTGTATAAATGTGTGCATGCATATGAAAGATTACAAACTGAAGAGAAGAAAGACTGAACAAAAGGATTCTCTGGGTAACCTCAATCTGTTATAAAACATATCTCTCTCCTAAAGGGAGGGAATAAAATTTTATGTTTCATGTGCAGTTCATAACAGCATCTATTAATCCAGACCATTGATTATCTTTAATGGTTTATCAAACAACTTTCCAAAGACCTTATTTCATATGCAGAGAAGAACAACAAGAATGGTTAGGGAGCTGGAGGATAAGCTTATGAAAAATGATTACAGGAATTAGGTATGTTTAATCTAATGAAAAGAAGGACTGGGGTGATATGATAGCAGTGTTCTAATATTTAAGGGACACTATAAAAAAGAAAGGGGTCAACGTATTTTCCAAAGCAAAGCAGGACAAGAAACAATGGATGGAAAGTAATCAAGGAGGGAACCAACATAGAACTAAGGAGAAATGTGCTCACAGTCAGAATAATTAACCAGGTTTATCTTCAGAAGTTCTGATTGTTCCATCACTGGAGGTTTTAAAGAACAGATTGGACAACCTTTTGTCTGAAATGGCAAAGGGTCTCCAGGGGATTGGACTAGAAGACCTCCAAGGTCCCTTCCAACTCTTTTATTCTGTTATATAAAGAAGTACAGGATTCATAAGTCACTGGGATAATTTTTTAAATTGTCCTTTACAAAAAGGGCTCTTTGAAGCATAATTTAATAGAAGAGACTGATTTCCCCAGAATCCATCATTGTTCACTTATGATCAAAAAGCTAGCATGAACTTTTGTACGCTGAATGGTCCCCTCGGTATTGTTAGAAATTATTCTACTACACATCAAGGCACAAAGGTGCAGAGATTGATGCTGAGGTAGTTGTACAATTGTCTCCATGGTGACCTGTCAATCTTACAACCTTTTTACCAGCATAGGTGTGCATCAAAGACTTTGCAAGTTGCGTTGCCCTTGATTCTATGATGTTAGGGCTGAAGAATATGAGCATGGCTGCTGAATGGGGGTTACAACATGTCATATAAAGAACATGTTTAAGAACTAGTGAAGAGGTGGGAGGAAGTTATTAGTAACATCTGATACTGAAAGAAGCCACATTTGCACCAGAAAGGGGGAGAATTCATCACAAAGTCCTGTAAAATGGCCAAGGGAATGTATGTATGTGGTGGGGCTGAGAACTCTGCAGATTCTTTGGATAGACTTCTCCAAAATGGTTCTGTTGGGAATTAGCAGCCGCACTTAGTTTGAATTAAACTGATGGGTTGTTGGAAAGCTTTCTGCCCCAAAGTGCACAATTATTTATTTATTTGGTACTCCCTACATTTATTCCCTACTCATTAGTGATATTTTGGATCTGACTTGCCTCCTGAGCTATACTGCAGTTTTGAAAATTAACACAAAACATGTGTGTAAGACATCTCTTACAGTTAATGAATATTGTTGCCAGATGGATTGGAGAAAGTTCTGCGCAGCTTTCTCCCACACAGGATACCTGTGGATATTAAAATGTTCTCCATTGTAAATGGTTTCTTTAATAAAAGAGGCTCCATGTTTCAGTGGAATTTGGCTTCTTGGCAGGATGCACAATTGTATTAGGCTCCTCATATGCTATAAAGCACACTAGGTGAGTTATTCATTTCCCATCTTCATTAGCACTTTTGACGTATGTGGCTTATCAAACATTTCAGTGACTTGTCTTGATGGGATTGCAGAAAGCTGAAAACCACAGATCCTGTTTCCATGAGACTCAATGCCAACTCAAGAGCCCCTGATGAGAACAAAACTCTGAGGAAGGTAGATGGTTTGAGAAAGCAGCAGGTGTCCAGCCTAATTTAAATAAATAAAACCAAGGTTCAGCTTCAGAATCAGTGTCTCAGGGATAGCAGGCCTGCCTGAAAGTTATTTGATTTTAGATTTATTTTCCTACGTAGAATATATCTATGATGCTTAATACAGACCAAAGTAAGTTTTCTGTTTGAAGTACACAATGTGCATATTCTAAGTAACAATGGTGATCGGAAGTTAAGTTGTGATTATTTCAAAATTAATGTTGATATTTTTTTAACAATTTAAAATGTAAAGAGTATATTACTTTTTGGTGTGTACCAAGGACCTGTGGGTAGCCAGAAGGACTGAGGCGGAGACAGGAATAAAAGGCTAACAAGTTTATTCCCTCAAAGTACAAGCTAACAGTTCAGAACCGGCTTAGATAGTAACGCGCGCTGCTCGTTTGGACAGCTCCCTATTTATACAGGAGCTGTCAAACGATCAGCCAATCAGCTGTCAAGCGCTTCCCGCTTAAACTCTTAGTCAGCGCATGCTCAGAATACAACACTCCTCCCCCCTAAGTTTGCGCAGGCGTAGTCTTGTAAGTATGCTGGATGCCGCCTGATGCGGCCGGATGCCCTAGGCCCTTCTGCACCGCTTGGAGGCTCTGGTTGTTCGCCCGAGGACTCTGCATCGGAGGACGGAGATCGCCCGGGCCGTCGAAGAGCGAAGGACGGTGCTGGCCCACCAAGTAAGTCGCCGCTTCGGTTTGGGGCTCCAGCTGCTTGTCCTCTGTTGGCCTCCTCGTTTCTGGGCCCTGCGTCGTCCGTCGGAGTTGTCAGAGTGGGTAGGTCGGTTGACGGCTGCTGGCTTGTTGGTGGTTGGCGCCTGCTCCGCAACTGGTCGCAGTGGCGTTTCCAGACTCTGCCGTCGAGGAGCCTGACCCTGTAGGAGCAAGGCCCGGTCTGGTCAGTTATTACGCCCGGTAGCCACAAGGGATGCCCTCCATAATTCCTGGCGTACACTGCCTCCCCCTGGACGAAGGAGCGGGACCCACTCTGGGAATCCAAGGGTGTTGGAGTGGAATAGGCAGGGTGCAACCGGTCCAGGGTTGTATGCAACCGCCGTCCCATGAGACGCTCGGCTGGGCTCGTATTGGACTCTGGCGAGGGAGTGGAGTGCTGGGCTAGCAAGAAGGCGTCAATGCGTTCCTGCCAGGGAAGGTGGTCCATTTTGGATAGAGCTTCCTTGACGGAGCGCACAGCGCGCTCCGCCAAGCCATTGCTAGAGGGGTGGAAAGGGGAGGTGAGGGCATGTCGGATGCCCTGGGAAGCGAGGAATGCCTCAAACTTGGTAGCTGTCAGTTGAGGCCCGTTATCGGACACCAACACGTCGGGTAGGCCATGGGTGGTAAAAAGGTGGCGCAGGGTCGCGATTAGCGCATCTGCTGTGGTGGAGGACATGTGGACGACCTCGACCCATTTCGAGAAGGCGTCCACAGCAATGAATAGCATGCGGCCGTGAATGGGGCCTGCAAAGTCAACGTGGATCCGGGACCAGGGAGCGGATGGCGGCTCCCACGTTCGCGGCTCGGCTTTAGGCGGCAGTGCCTGGGCGCACTGGCATTGCGGGCAGCCGGCGACATGGTCGGCTATGTCCTGGTCAAGCTTGGGCCACCAGATGTAACTCCTACCTAGGGCCTTCATCCGGACAATTCCGGGGTGAGCGTGATGCAGCTGCCGCAGGACGGTAGTCCTCAGTGAGGTCGGTACGACTACCCTATGGCCCCACAGCAAGCAGCCGCGCTGGACGGATAGCTCCGCCAGGCGTGATTTGAAGGGAAGGAAAACGGGGTCTATGGGGTCTTTCGGCCACCCTCGCTTAACCCAGTCTAGTACCCGGGATATTACCTGATCCTTTGCGGACAACCGGGCAATGTCGGCAGCAGAGAGTGGAAGGTTGAGGTCGTCTATAAGGAACACGGGTGCGGCAGCAGCAGGGTCTTCCAGGGCCTCTGGCAGAGGGCAATGGCTGAGGGCGTCGGCGTGGGCGATCTGCTTTCCCGGCCGGTGGTGCAACTGGTAATCATAGGAGGCGAGGAAAACAAACCAGCGGGTCATGTGTGGGGAGAGTACCTGAGCGGCAGGGCGATCTCCGGCCAGCAACCTGAGTAGGGGCTTGTGATCGGTGACAATTTGGAATGGGCGGCCGTACAAGTAATGGTGGAACCGGCGCACCCCAGCCACAATGGCAAGAGCCTCTTTGTCAATTTGGGCATAGTTACGTTCAGAGGCAGAGAGCGTATGGGAAAAATACGCCACTGGCACCTCTGCTCCGCTGGGTAACTGGTGGCAAAGGACGGCGCCCACCCCATAGGGGGAAGCGTCACAAGCGAGCACGAGAGGCAAGTGCTCGCTGTATTGTACGAGGACATCGTTGGAGATGAGGAGCTGCTTGACAGCTAGGAAAGCGGATGCCTCTCGGCGGCCCCAAACCCAGGGTGCGCCTGAGTCCAGGAGGCGATGGAGCGGTTCTGCGACTGATGCTTTGTGGGGCAGAAATACAGCGTAAAAATTAAGTAGGCCTAAAAAGGCCTGTAACTCAGCTCTGTTAGTGGGGGCAGGGGCCTCCACGATGGCTTTGGTCTTGGCAGCCGTGGGGTGGATGCCACTGCCATCAATGAGGAAACCAAGGAATTCTATCTGGGCTACCGCAACTTGGCACTTGTCTCGTTTGACTTTAAGTCCGACCTGTTGAAATCTCTGGAGGACCAAACGCAAACGGCCCATCAGTTCTTCCATTGATGTTGCTGAGATGAGGACGTCGTCAAAATAGGGGACGACGCCTCGGAGTCCATGGAGCAGACGCTCCATCAAGCTCTGGAACAGGCCTGGGGCAATGCTCACCCCAAACTGCAATCTGCGGCAACGGAATGTGCCCCGGTGTGTGATGATTGTCTGTGCCTCAGCTGCTTCATCGTCCACCACCAGCTGTTGATAAGCTTGGGCAAGGTCGAGCTTTGCGAAAACAGTCCCCTCGCCCAAGGTGTGTAGCAGGTGCTGGACCACTGGCACCGGGTATGCGTTGGATGGCAACGCGCGGTTGATAGAGCAGCGGTAGTCAGCACAGATTCTCACGCTGCCGTCTGGTTTGATGGGTAACACAATGGGTGTTTCCCACCGTGCATGGTCCACTGGTTCGAGGATGCCTTGAGCCACTAGTTTGTCCAGCTCGGCATCCACCTTTGGTTTGAGAGCGATGGGAACTTGGCGTGGCTTCAATCGCACCGGCTGCACTGACGGGTCAAGGTTGAAAGACACAGGTGTGCCTGTGTATTTGCCTAGCGAGCCATCAAACACAGTAGGGAATTCGTTGACCAGGCAATCGAGGGCAGATGCGCTGAGGTTGTGGATGCCGCTGATCTGCAGACCGAGGGACTGGAACCAGTCAAGGCCGAGAAGGCTGGGCAACCGGCCTTCGACTATGATGAGGGGTAAGCGGCCGTCGAACCCCTTGAATTGTACTCTGACCTTGCGGGTGCCGATGACTGGAATCAGGTTTCCCTGATAGTCCCGTAATGTCAGATTACAGTTTTGTAATTGGCGTTTTGACAGCTGTGGCACAAGGCGCTTCATTGTGCTCCATGACACAATGGAGGTTGCGGAGCCGGTGTCTAGCTCCATCTCGCACGGTTTCCCCTCCACAGTCACAGTTAGCTGTATCTTCTTTTGCAGCTGGTGACACGAGAGACCCTGGGTAGAATTTCGGAGGATGGCATGGCAGTCCATCCTGGCCTTCTTGGGGCCCTCTGTCCGAGTCCGATGTTGTCGAGACCGGTCGGCTTGGGATTCTGGAAAGGACATGGGCTGCGCGGCTCGGCACACCCAAGCGATGTGGCCCTTTCTGCCACACCGCTGGCAGAGGGCTTGCCTGAATCTGCACTCAGCTCTTTCGTGGTTGCCTCCGCAACCACTACATGCAGATTTAGGGTCGCCCTTCTGCCGATGCCAGCTCTTTCTGTTCGCCTCCTCAAGGCGGTTAATGTCCTCATCCTGGGTTTCAGACTCGGAATCTTCGCTTCCTGAGTCTGGCAGACCGGTAGCTGTGTTAAAGGCATTGGCAGACTGCGCTGTTGTGGCGGACCGGGCCTTCGCGATGGTAGCTAGGGATGCCGCGGCCATTTCGGAAGCCCGAACCTCATCGAAAGCAGCTTGGAATGAGAGATCTGCTTTGGTCAGCAGTCGTTTCTGCAATTTGAAGTCCCTCAGGCCACACACGAGACGGTCGAGGAGGGCCTCATCCAAATCTCGGAACTCGCAGTGAAGAGCGGCCGATCATAGCGCTGCAACGTAGGCACTGACGGACTCCCCCTCAGCTTGGCTCCGCTGGTGGAACGCGTGGCGGCGGGCTATCTTGGATGGAGATGGAGCATAATGGCTCGTTAGCTTCGCCGTCAGCACGGGCCACGGAACGGCCTTGATGGGCTCAGGAGCTGTGAGAGCCCTGGCAGTGTGGAAAACGTCTGTGCCACAGACGGACAGGAAAAACATGCATTTTCGCTCGTCCGTTAGTTCGGTGAGGTCGTGTGCGACCAAAAAACATTCAAACCGAGCCGTGTAAGACTCCCATGTCTCAGAGCCATAGTTGAATGGCGCGAAATTTAACGTGGCCATTCCTGTCAGAGCCAGCGACGTCTCGTCGCGGTAGACTTAAGCGCGGTTCTAGTGACTCAGCGAGTGACTTCAGCAGTAAGTGACTTCAGCTTCTCGCACCTCAGTTTGGCAATCCCACCCTCGTCGCCAGTGGTGTGTACCAAGGACCTGTGGGTAGCCAGAAGGACTGAGGCGGAGACAGGAATAAAAGGCTAACAAGTTTATTCCCTCAAAGTACAAGCTAACAGTTCAGAACCGGCTTAGATAGTAACGCACGCTGCTCGTTTGGACAGCTCCCTATTTATACAGGAGCTGTCAAATGATCAGCCAATCAGCTGTCGAGCGCTTCCCGCTTAAACTCTTAGTCAGCGCATGCTCAGAATACAACACTTTTTGGGGGAAATATTTATTCTTATTTTATGATAACCAGTTTAGCAGTCTCTTAAATAAATAAAATTTAGTTGGGGTAATTTTTCAATGAATTATTAATGTTATAAAAAAATAAAAATATATCTGCATAAGATATAAGATGTAATGGTATGTAGGAGTGCATTTTAGAAGGAACCCTCCAAATTTTTTGAAAAATAAAAGCAAAGAAGGGGAAACATGCTTTCAGACCTAGAAGATTCATTTAGTTTTTGTAACCTTACAACAAAGACAGTGTTAGTACTCATAGATTGCGCTTTTGCCTGAACTACCTTGAAGGGATGATACTTATCTTGCAAGATGCTTCCCACTCTCCCTTTCTTTCTATGGGCTGAGATACATTTGGCATGATGGTTGTATAGTTGTATAGTTTGTGACTCTTCCTCCTGTCTCCCAAGGCCATTCCCAGATACCACTACAACCACATGGCCCTAAAGAGTTTTTAGATCTCTGGTCCAAAATTTCTGGGGGAAATAACTGGCTATTGATCACAAAAAAATGCAAGTAATGCTATTTTTCCATAGTGCTAAACCCACAACTGGCAAACAAGATGTACACAGCAAGTTTAACTGTTCCATGTAGTTAGGAGAAATGTTTTAATCCTTCAGAAGTAATCATGCCCATGGCATATACTGTATGTTTCCACCAGAGGTGGGTTCCTACCAGTTCTCTCCTATTTGGTAGAACCGGTTCGTCAAATCTACCAAACGGGTTAGAAGAGGTTCCACCAGTGGACCCGCAAAGCAGGCCACACCTACAGAAGAGGATCCAAAATTTCTTGAAACCCACCACTGGTCCTTGGATATGATTATTCTACACTATCATGCTCATATTTATAAAACTCAGTGCCTCTGTCAAAGGTAAGGATGACTACTGCATTTGTGGTGCAATCAGAACATTGCGTGTGTTGAAGTTGTTTTAACGCAAACCAAAGATGCCTTTTAAAAAACAAGTTAACATCATATTCTTATGCATGCCAGTGCTGTGTGTGAGGTAATTTAAGGTGGTTCTGACAAGTGTCTTCGGCATCTTCATATCCGGTCACATGGGTGGCAAGCCACTCCCACAAAGGAGGCCATACCCACAGAGTAGGTTCGAACAATTTTTGAAACCCACCACTGGTTTCCATCCTGGCACAAAAGTGTATAAGAATTATAAGATTCTTTTAAGATCTATTTCATTGGCAGCAAGTATATTTTATCTCATCCAGTGAAAACATTTGAGAAATTACTATATGGTGTGTAATGCTATGTTGAAGTCTTGAAAAATATACAAACTAGTGGTTTCCTAAGAACTAAGCAAAACATCTTCAAAGAAAAAACAGGAAAGTCCAGTTGCCCCCTGAAAAAACACCTTTGGGACTACTGGCTCAAGAATAATTTCAGCTCTATTGGGTTACTGGATTGATTTTACAGGACAAGTTTAAAAGTAAACTGGATTCCTATGGTATGCTATTGTTATTCTTAGGATTAGAAAAGATCAAGAAATCATGACACAGGACTGAAGATGCTGAATTACAGACTAAACCATAAACATCTATTTATCTTCTCAGCGAAATAAAGACCTTTTCACCAACATATTTATACTTTCACTTTATACTGAGTTTCTCCAGAACACATTTCTATGTTTTGGCCTTAGCAAACCAGAGGGGCAAATATAATAAAATGTTGTTGCCCTAAAAATTCCATACAGGTGCATCAAAATAAATTGGGTCCATAGAGCAAGTCTTTCCTTGATGTCAATTTTATTTAGTTTTTCATTTGAAAAGGACACCTGCAGTTAGTAAGTTATTTTTTGTGGGAATGGAGAGAATGAATTTGTTTAAAATTACTCAGCCAAACCAACTGAAGCTATATAAAATATTTATCAGCAAATAGAAACCCTAAAATTATTCTTTCATTGCAATTTTGTTTTGCGTTTTAACAGCCAGGATGAACAATATTAGTATTAATGTACTAGGATAAGAGAAACCTAGACGTAGTACTATAAGGAATGACAAATTAATTAATTATAAGTTTTTTCATTATGTATATTTTCCTCCAATATTTATCTTGTCTGATATCTAGTCTCTGCCTATATTAATTGATATTTTATATAATATGTTGCATTACAAAGTAGACAGCTCTGAAAATGACTTTAGAAGACAGTATTATTACACCAATTTTGCCAGGATTGTTGGGAAATTAGACAAGAAACTCTTGTGCTCCTTGTTACTCTTGACCAAGAAGAATCAAAATGGATAAATTCCATGTGTTTCTATGTTTTTCAAAATAGAATGGAACTCTCTGTTAAAAATACTGATTCATATTTAACACTATGTGCTTTTCTTACTCAGATTAGAACAGGTTGCCAGAAAAATAATATCTATTTATACACCCCCTATATCTCAGATCACTGCTGGGAGCCATAGTATCTCTGCACAATTAAACTAATGCCTTTAAGAATAGCAACTTATTAGTTATTTATTGCATGTCATTAATATCCTGCCTTTTTTTTTAAGAGGGTGAGGTGGCAAAGACCTGCCATCTCTGCAACAACAGTGCTGTGAAGTAGGTAAGGCTGGAAGACAGGCTTCATTTCTCCACTATCAATTTATATTGTCTTCTAGAGTGTGTCATCTAACCATCTGTGGTGCTAAAATAACAGGAACAAATGTTTATGTCACTTCAATAGTGGCTACACAATGGAATGGAGATGCAGTAATTTTCATTAGAGGACAAATGAAGAGTGCCTAGCCAAAGTTTCTAACCTTGGGTGAGTGGGGACTAGTACATAACAGAATAAAAGAGTTGGAACAAACCTTTGAGGTTTTGTATTCCAACCCACCACTCAAGGAGGAAACCCTATAAAATTTCAGACAAATGGTTGTCCAATCTCTTCTTAAAACCCCCAGTTTTGGAACACCCACAATTTCTGGAAGCATATTGTCCCATTGTTTAATTGTTTTCACTGTTAGAAAATTTCTCCTTAGTTCTAGGTTGGTTGCCTCCTTGATTAGTTTCCATCCATTGCTTCTTGTTTTACCTTCAGGTCCATTGGAGAATAGGTTGACCCCCTCTTCTTTGTGGCAGCCCCTTGGAGATTGGAACACTGATATCATGTCTCCCCTAGTCCTTCTTTTTCTCTAAGGGTTCCTGATGATATTTATTGGTCTCCTGATAAGACAACATCCAGGCATAAATAAACAAATTTCTACTCTGATCTTCTCTGTTTCAGCTGAGCTATAAATTCATTATATACTCAGATGCACATTTTATTTTTACTTTTATATACTTTAGACAAGTCATAGTGGCAAAAATCATGTCTCTTTTCTCATGCCTTTTCAGTATAAGGCTGAAAGCTTGGTGTGTGTGTGTGTGTGTGTGTGTGTGTGTAAAGGCAGGGCACCATGTATCTGTTAATTATTATGGTAATGACTAACTTTTTATCAGTATGAAAAATAACTTTTATAATACTTCATTTTTATGAAGTATGTCCCTTTTATGAACAACCTGCCTTTGTAATTGTTTCTCTGTATTGATGAAAGCAGCAAATGATTCATCAAAATTGACTCCTTATTCTGCTACAGTATGAAATCTAATCAATTCAAATTGTACTGAGTTATATCTCTATTAGGATTTTGAATAAGCATGCCATTTGCACACAGACTCATTGCCTGAGAATCTGTTTTTATACTAAGGTATAAAACCTTGATTCACTTTTTCCTAATATTTCATGTTAATTCTTCCGTAATGAAATTACACTAAATATAGAAACTTGTCATCCTTGTTTAGTGAACCTATTTATTCTAAGAGTTAATATTCAATCCATGCATTAAATCAGTTAGATCTTCTAAAGCTCATGATATACCACAAGAAGGAAGAACTACAGGAACAACCCAAACTGATGTCAATGAAATTTAGGAGCTTAAAAAAATTATGCGTATTTTTCATTTATTTTAAGCCTGTCTTTTTGTAAGCTTGACGGCAGTAAAGAGAAAGCTATGGGAATTATGGGAGAGCAAAACAAGGCATTCTATATTTTGAGAAGAAAGACTCAAATGTAGCTACCATTGCAAAGAGTGTTTGGAAGGAGTCATTAAATATCCCACTGAAGGCATTTTAACTTGATTTACACTTAGTTTAAACTTTTAGCTGGGAAACATTGAACAGATATAAAAAATGTACCATATTTTTCGGAGTATAAGATGCACCGGAGTATAAGACACAGCAAGGTATTGAAAAGGAAAATTTTAAAAAAAGTTTTTGCACTCTGCAAACCTCCCCAAAATGGCCCATTTCTTTCCAAAAAAGGGCATGAATAGCCTTTAGGAGGCTTTTAGAGTGCTCCTGGGGGGGGTGCCCCCCCTAAAAAAAACTGACCAAAAAATGGCCCATTTTTTGTGAAAACCAGCCCATTTTTTGTCAAAAAAGTGCATAGATAGCCTTTAGGAAGCTTATAGGGTGCTGCTGGGGGCTGGGGGGGGGGCAAAAAAACTGGCTATTTTTTGCTCATTTCTGCCCTCCCCAAACCTCATGAGCTCTCTGAAAGCCTTCTAAAAGCTATGCACAGCTATTTTGGTAAAGGGGGCTGAATTTGGAGAAGCAAAAAATGCTGTATTAAGTGTATAGGATGCACCCAGATTTTCAGTCTCTTTTTTGATGGAAAAAGGTGCATCTTATACTCCGAAAAATATGGTATGTGGTAATCAATTCTGTAGTCATCATTACAAGTTATAGGGCTTAAGAATATCACTAAAATATTGCCACAAAGTTGGGCACAACTATTTGGGCACTCCTGTATGTTTTAATGATTCCCTAGGTGAACAGAAAAAGGTATGCGGTGGCTCAGTGGTTAAGACGCTAAGCTTGCCAATCAGAAAGGTCAGCAGTTTGGTGGTTCGAATCCCTAGTGCCGCATAATGGAGTAAGCTCTTGTTACTTGTCCCAGCTTCTGCCAACCTAGCAGTTCGAAAGCATCTAGCAGTTCGAAAGCACCGCTAAGTAAAAATGCAAGTAGAAAAATAGAAACCACTTTGGTGGGAAGGTAACAGTGTTCCTTGTGCCTTCGGCTTTTAGTCATGCCGGCCACATGACCACAGAGATGTCTTCAGACAGTGCTGGCTCTTTGGCTTTGAAACGGAGATGAGCACTGTCCCCTAGAGTCGGGAACAACTAGCACGTATGTGCAAGGGGAACCTTTACTTTTTTAAGTGAACAGAAGCTGTCTCAACCTCAGGATTCTGCACACTTGAACTTAACTATGTATGTATAGGCAGGTGTTTACATTTTTTTTAAAAAAAAATCCCAGTAAATATGACTAGGGCAGACATTTGATCCAGTGCTACATTTTTCCTTGCACAGTATAATTACTAATAAAGTTCCAAGAAGTGATTGATTCATAAAGCATACCATACAATTATTCAGGTGAAGACAGTTCCACAGGTGAACAAATATTCGGATCATTCTAACCTCTCAGGTGTGATTATTATTTGGTCTGTTTTCAACAGTCACAGGGTCTTCAGAGCAGCTACATGAGTGTTTGAAAATGAAGATAAGTCACTTTTATAAAGCAGATGACAGATGTTAGAATGTCTCTAAATGCTTCCAGGTAACAGTTTCAATGGTGAGAAATGTTGTTAACAAAGGGAAGTCATTGAAGGCACAATTTGGAAGTTAAGACCAAGAAAAATCTCTTCTAGAACATTCCACAATGTGTCAGTTCTAGAAAACAGAATTTACAGATCACTGCAAATGGCTTGCTGAAGCAGGGGTGAAATTCAGCAGGTTCTGACAGGTTCTGGGGAACTGGTAGCGGAAATTTTGAGTAGTTCGGAGAACCGGCAAATGTCACTCTGGCTGGCCTCAGAGTGGTGTGGGAATGGAGATTTTGCAATTTCCTTCCCCTAGGAGTGAGGAGGGAATGGGGATTTTGCAGTATCCTTCCCTTGCCATGCCCTCCAAGCCACATCCACAGTAGTAAAATAAAAATTGAATTTCACCATTGGTCAGAAGGAAAACTTTTCTCTAACTTCATCATAAAATCATTGTCTATGGAAATCTGTAGCCTGAAAATATTTTTGGTGTTTTTTTGAAAGAAGCATAGAAAGCTACATCAAAAACTGAAGTGTTCAGCCACAAGCATGCAAGATTCATTTAGAGAAAAAAAAAGGTAGTAAAGCATTTGAAGAACCATTACACTTTTAATTTTGTGTCCTAGATTAGGCTTTGGAGTTGTGTGGAAACTAGTCCACATGAAATATTGTACAGGTGTTGGAAGGAGCTTAATTAAATATCTACATATTCTAGAACCTAACAGTGTACATTCTGAGAAAAATGGGAACTAAAAATGGATTACATATTTTTTAAAAAGCAAATAATCCAAATCACACACAAAGAAAGAAAAAAAAAGACAAAAGAAAATGATTTTCCAATAGAAAATAAAGACAAAGATTTTGGAATGGCTTTCAAAATCTCTCAACTTGAACATTATTGAAAATTTTGGTTGAGGGGTTGTTAAATAGGCACCACATGCAAGGTGACTTAAGAATATTTCAAGATTAAAAGACTTCTTTAAGGAAGAATGGGAAAAGATCCAAAAGCAAGAATAAAAATGCTCCTGGTTAACTGATGGAAACATTTGGAAATGGTTATTTCTACCAAAGAAGTGTTATAAAGTACTAAACGAAAGTGTGTCTAAACTATAACCCATTATATCAATCATTTTTGTTATTCTGAATCTGTTAAAAATTGCACTCAAGTACAAATTCAGATTTGCAGAATTATGTGTTTAACTTTGTACTATGGAGAGTTGTGAATTTCTGATCACTTAGGGATTCACTAACCCTTGCAGAAATGCCTAGACCGTTACATGCTATAGTATCTGGATATCTGAGCTGTTTTAAGTGATCTTGCATTGCCACATGGAGAAGCATTTATGAGCTCCACAGTTTATGGTGCAAAAGATATTTAGATGCTTATTAAATCCTTTCATACAATGATATATTATATACCATGTCTCTAGTATGTTTCCTGCTAAACAATATAGGTAGAGATTAGAAACTCACCATCCCATTATCAGTAAGCATAATAATTACATTTACACTGCAATCCAATTTATGGCTCAGACATCTCCTATTTGGTTACAGTTTGGATTGCTTTTCTTATATTCAGCAGCGTTGCTTTTTTTAATACAAATACCAGAATTGTACAAATACCAGCATTCCACCAACTACAAGAGGGGAAGAAAGGTGTTTTCCTTACTAGTTAAGAAATGGGGATAAAAGATAGCTTGTTCTGCAACAACTGCATTTTTGGAAAGCCAAAGGGGGAAAAAAAGAATGTGAATTGTGGGAAAAATCTTAATTGTGCACTTCAAAAGCCAAGTGTGGCATTTATTCTCCTGTTTGTAGAAATGCCGAGGAAGGGTAAATTACAGCTTTTTTTTCTTCCAGAGAAGCCCAAAATGAAATGGAGTTCTGCCAAAGGACAGATTGGACTGGCAGTCAAAAGAAGTCTAAAGATAAATATCAGTCACTGAAAAGCAGCTATTTGAATGCTGGCATAACTCAGCGTAAAAAGAATAAAAGGGAAAATCACTCACAGATATTTATTTGTGAGTAGCATGTGATTCAGTAGAATTTTATCAGCTATGTTTCCCTACTAATTGTAGGATTTGATAGAGGGAAATATAACCTACAAAAGATCTATTATTTACTTTATTTTTTAAAATCATCTATGAACGATTGACTACTGCATTTATTTCTTACCAATATAAAAGTATTGTCTATGTGTTTATAAATATCTGAAATGTGTAAATGTTTGTAATGATGGATCTGTTTTTTACCTTGTGCAAGTTGGAATACTTGATTTCCAGCAAACAATTCTACCTTTGGTAGCCTCCTGGTAGAATTAAGATGGATCTTAATTCTGATCCATCACCAAGTTTTCAAAAGAGATGTAGCCTGGAATAGATTGTGTGCATTTCTGCTAAGAACCTTCATTCTCAACAAATGTCAGGTATTCTTGGTTGTTTATTGAGCTGAAAGACAACCTGTGCAGCATTGTTCAAAATACATTGGCTTATTCATGTTGATCCAGAGGCATGGACTAAAGAAAAGATGTCAGTGCATCATAAAATGTGATGACGTCTTGATGTGATTCATGCTATTATCTAGCTATCTGGATAGCACAAAGGTGCCTGTTGATGGAAGAGGAGATTGAAATTCTCATGCTGCTACTTGACTGGCAAACAGATTTTTTCTTATAAAGACCAGCAGCCAGAATTAATATTAGAAACTGACTCCAATTTGGATAGGGAGGTGGGATTAAATAGTGTGAAACATTACACACATATTTATGGGATAATGCAGGGTATTCCTAAATATCGAGGCACTTTAATTTTTTTAATGAAAGTAGGTTCAGCCATGATTGCCAATTTATTTCTGGGCACAATACAAAGTACTGGCCATTCCACATCTTACAGGGTTCAAATCTAGAATGTTTGGGAGGAAATGGTTCTTTTCTCAGAAGGTCTAATTGTTGCCATGAGCTTGATTGGTGGCACTTGTGGATTCTCTTGCTCCTTATCAGTACTCTCAGGTAAACCAGGCAGGAAGCATGACCAGATGAACTAATATTATTTTATTGTCAGGCTACATTAAAAGAATCTTGAAACTCTGAAATACAGACTTATTGCTGCCACTTTTAACTGCTTGATCCATTAGAGTGAGTCCTTCCTAAATTTCCTTCTCTGACCATTAAGCCACTGGGGGCTCCTGTCTCTCTTGTCTGATTGTTTCCTGGGCAAGATCTCTTCCTCTCATTCCCCAAGGTCATCCATACATTCAATTACTTCGCCCCAAGTCTTTAGAATACATTCCCAATGAAATGGAAGAGTCAACTATTCTACAGCTGAAACAGCAACTAACCAACTGGGAAAAGCAGTGGGAACATTTCCAAAATAAATAATCATCTCCCTTCAAAATGAAGAATTCAAAAACAGATCAGGAGGAATATAACTTACTATAAAAACTCACAGTATTTTAGACTTAAAGGAGAATTTTAATGGATTTATTTTTAGATTCATGTCTGTCTTTTACTCATAACACACTCATTGTAATTGCCCTTCCTTTTCCTCCCACACTCATAATTCTATGGAGTGAAGCGTGAATGCCCATCCCAAAGTCTTCCAATCAATTTCTATGAATGAGGAAAAATCTGAACTTGGGCATTTTAGTTTCAGCCCCAAATTATGCAACTCATGTGAAAAGAAAGCACCAAATCAAGCAACTACTGTCACTGAACAGTTGGACAGATAGTTGTCCAATGAAATGAAAAGCTGAAAGACTCTTCAAGATAATGGAAATCATTGTACTTGGTGTACCAGGATTTAATACCTTATGTGAATCCAGCAGATTCAGTGATGGTGCCAGATCATCATTTGCTGATGAGCTAATTTAAAAAAGTGAAAGATTGTGACACTGACTTTGCTTGAATCTCAGTTTCTTGAATCTGAAATAGCCCTATTTTTCCTTGAAGAAGCCTGTTTGGTAGAATTCAGACCACGGAAATTGGAGGAAAATAGGACAATGAAAGAGTAGCTTCAAAATAATAAAGGCCTCTTTTGGAAAGCATAGTAGTCTTAAGGATGCCAGTTATCTATTGAGGCTCAATGGGCAATGTAGGTCCTAAGACTGAATGGGGCTCCCAGGTCCTTCCTTTTCTGTCCTGGAAGCTCTCCAACCTCAAATAAGGAAAATTGGAAGGGTAAATGATCACCAATTTGAGGCAGGAAACACCTGAAAACTGCAGTCAACGTCCAGTCCAGTGAAGCTTAACATTGCCTTAAAAAGCAAAGTAATGCCTTAATATTCAATTGATTCCCCCCCTCCCAAAATTCAAACCTTCCTGCTTTACCTACGGTATATATGTAATATAGTCCATTAATAATATGTGTGATACAATCTGCCATGTTTTAAATAAATAAATGCATTTAAATAAAATTTATACCACAATCCCACTTGAATATGAAACTAGAGTGTAATTGTCTTTTACAGAATTTCCCCTAAATAAATATCATTATACTCAAATAATGTAAGAATATTATTTTTTTATAAATTGATGAACTGGGAATTATTCCTATGTCTGTGCCATCTGGCTTTATACCTTTCTGAGGACAGTTATAATGCAATTACTCATATGACACCAACCTTCTTATGTGATGGTTCAGTAGAGAAGAAACATATGCAGGATTGCTATGGGAACAAACCTGCCACTAAAATAATATATTGGTATACTAGTCTTAGATGTGTATTGAAAATGTGTGTCCCTAACCAGTGCTATTTAGAGGGAAAAGGAAGAACCTGGCAAGCCAATAACACAATGTAGGCTTAATTTGATTAATTTTGTTCATATATTTTGCACCTCACACATGTTCCTGGTTTTTATATAAAATTTACGACATTTAGTTAATCCCTAAGAAATTCTCTTGTTAAAGCAGAAGTGCAAAAAGTGCATAATACATAGTCTGTCTACATCCATGTCAGTTCCTTACATCCCTTAATTCTCCATCTCCAATTCACCCAAATGCAGACATAATCATATCAGTGCATTGATATTCCACTGACCATTGAGGGTTAAATAAGTTCACTTTCTTTAGCAGAAAACTGGATTTGATTTGTTAACCCAAATTAGCCTAGTGTTATTGAATTCTTGTCACTTTCTGAAATGATTTGTCCAATGTACTTAAGTGCTTAATTTATAGCTCAAGAAAATTGACCAGGCATCTCTTGTGTTGTCTAAGCTTTGCTTGTTTGAACCTTCAAGATGCATTAATGTAATTATTCCAGGCACAGATATGTCTTCTCTAGTTTTTAGATAATATTCAATTGCAAAGTTACAATATTGCAGCTGTTTGCAACAAAGCCTTTCTAATTGCATAATATGTGGTATTTCTAATAATTCAAGTGCCAACTTTGCTGCCCCATCATTATCTGGAATCTGTTTGCTTTGCTTAACCCTTCTGAAACTCCCTCTCAGCCATTATTGAAACTGGTTAGATAGTTTTTGTAGTTACAGTTAAGTCAGCATTCCTGCATTCAACACTTTGTTGACTCAGATGTGGTAATATAGATTTTCCCACACTGTCTACTTGACACTTGCAAGTCCAATTTGTACCAACTTCCATTGTATTAAGCAAACAGCTCTTCTGCACTAAAATTCCTCTTATTGTTCTCACTAGAGCTACAGGATTTTCTCCAGTTCACAGGCAGCAAAAGCCATTGTTATCTCTAAACTCTCTTAAAATGAGATCTGAAAAGAAATCACATGACCCTGAACTAGATTAACTTTCAGGAAATCTTTGGGATTTGGAATATTGTGGAAACATCCCTAAGGAAAGTGATATAAAATGAAATATATATGCCAACATTGGGGTCTACTCCAAAACATACTGGTTCTCCTTATATTTTATGAAATATCTATAGAGGCTAATTGCAACTGTCTGAATTTTCAGTGACAGACTAAAAAGGAACCAAATATGAAAGATGAGTATAATACAATTTTAGAGTTGCCAAAGGTAAAAAAAAACTCTGTATACCCAAATATCATAACCATATGTTCCAATTCCTTACTGTCAAGAAGAAATTCTAAAATATCTTTTAACACAGAAATCCTTGATGCTGATGAAAAGCCATTTTTCTTTCTGTAGGGCATATTAATGTGTGGGTTTTCATATAATTCTCAGAACAAAAACTAACTATTGAGAGTTCACCTGATCCCTTAAAAAGTGGCACAAAATTCATGATTTTGAAATTAAAAACACAAATAAATTATTTTAAAGGGTCACAATATGAAACCATATACTAAAGCAGCAACTATGGTGCAGTAGATTCTAAGACATATTTAGATGTACATTAGACATACTTCTCTCTTCAATGTACATCTAAAGTGTACGTCTCATTAGCTGTACAGATGCATTACAGTTTTGTTTTGGGTTTTAACAGCTTAATGAAAAAGGAACCCGGTTTTTCTGAGAAGTTGGCTTTGGCCAAAACGATAGCAGGGCAATTCTCATGAAGATTGTTCTGTTTTGGACTTCTATATTTTTATGACATTAACAGTCTTGAACAGCTGAACTTTTATTCCCTGATTAGTTGCTAAAACTCTTGATCAATCACCAGCCGAGATAAAATTTCTTACTTGTGGATCTAACAGCACATCATCCTGCTAATTAGTTCAAAAACTCTTTTCATTCCTCAGGGTGCCCCTATACTCAATGTACTCTTGGACAAAACTTCATGAAATCATTAGCTCTTTCTCACTAGCCAAGAAGACAGCGCTAGGCACTGCAGTCTGTCAGACTTTGATGTTCTTGCTGGCTGATCATGGTGATATCAGTGGAATGACTTGCCTCCAGAAGTTGTGAATCAACACAAGATTCAAGATGAGATTGGACAACTATTTGTCTGATATAGAATAGGGTCTCCTGCTTAAGCAGGGGGTTGGACTAGAAGATCTCCAAGGTTCCTTTCAACTCTGTTATTTGACTATTCTGCTTGTTGTGCTAGCAGCTCTTCCTGGAGGATTAAGAATGCAGGACTAATCAACAGACTAGGTTTAGGCATTCCCACAGCATGTCTCACAGAACAGAGTTAGTTTAATTCAACAATGACTGAGCCTGTTAGATCAATTAACAATGCAAAACACAGACTCACTTAAGTGTCATGGGAACAGATCCAAACTGGAAAACACATGTGGGAAGACACACAAAAATGGCATACAATTTTTTTGTCTTGCTCTTTATGCAATTTGTATGTGGGGGAGAGTCTGGAATCTTTGTCAATTCATAGTTTAATTTAGGGACATTAGGTGAGTCCCTTCTACTCTGAAACAAACTCTAGTCATAGAAAACGAGAAACTCAGGGGCCATGAAATCTCCCTAGGCACATTGACCCATTCCCTCTCTCTTAGCCTAGTGTGTTTCAGAAGGTTGTTGTTTTGGGAAATTTTGAATGACGAGTGCTAGTTATATTGTCTTGATCTGCAAGGAAAGACAGGATATAAAACTAACAAAAAATAAATAAATAACATTTTTACCATGGTTCAGCACTGCCCAGCCTAAATAGGGTGCCAACTGAGAGATAGGATAGATATTTTTGAAAATTTGGCTGTGCAGCTTGCCAATACCTCTTGTGGGAATCTTGAGTTTCAAGAATACCATATAGAACAATATCATTGTTGGCTCTATGACAGATTTTGCTTTTCCATAATAGAATGAAAATCAATCAAAACTGAAATAGATGGATATCCACAAATGTTTACACCATCACAAAGAACCATGATGCTTTTTTTTGCATTTTGGGGCAATGGATGAAAACTGACTGCCTCATAAAACAATTAAAAGAGAAATTTACTTACTAAAATTGTAAGTAACACTAAATCTCACAGACTTACTTTAATTATTGATTGGCTACTTAAATAATTATTCCACTAAAATTAATTAGTGAACAGGTTCCTTTTAAATACTTTATTTAGTAAGCCCGTGCACAATCACTTGGAAACAAATGCAGTTATTTAGCTAATAAAACATACTTTTCAGCAAATACAAAAGCATTATTCTTATTGCATCTCCAACAAAATACTGTTTTTGACAATCCTTTCCTATATAAATATAATGGAGTCTAATGCATTCTAAATATTATTTTTTTGATGTTGAAATCATAATATGAGGTCCATTGACACTCTTGTTATAGAAGTTAAGACACTCTCCCATTGACTAGACAATACAGGAATCTCTAATTCTTTATTATATTCTTTATTAAAATCTTCATATAAAACTGACTTATTGATAACAAACTCAGGGTTTGCTTTTAAAGAAATTAGCAAATTTTTCTAGTATGTCAGGTGTTTCAGAAGCTGAAAATACTACTAGTCTTAACAATATGTTAACAAATGTTGTAAATGTAAATATTGATATTGGGTTATATCTGATAGATATTATTAATCTTCGAGCATAAAGTATGTTAAAAATTCATCTTCATCATGTTTCAGTTGGCCCAAAATCAGTATCCCTACTTCCATCCAACTTTCCCACATCACCATATTTTATTCTAATTTTAAAATTTGGGTTTTCCCCAAAGTCAATTTGGAGCAGGAAAAAAAATCACTTTTTAATTAGACCAGTGGTGCTCAAAATGGGGCCCATGTTCCATGGGGGGAGGCCAATTTGTTTTTTAACAGGGCAATTTGAACCTTTTTTAAACCAAGTTAATGGCCTTTTAGGCTTCCTCCCGTAAGTAGAGTTCACTTTTTGAATAAAGTAAGAATTATGTGTCATGGGAGGGGGCACCAGGATTTTAGAGATGCTTAGGTGGGGCATGGCCAAAAAAAGGTTGGGAACCACTGAATTAGACATTTCATTCCATAATTTTCTAACTGATGTAATTGTTTCCAGAAATAGTGGAGCTTTAATATATTTAGATCATGATACTCTCCATTGAACCAAAGGTGTTATACATATATATTTCAAGTTCTAAACCCTTTTTATGTATTCTTTTTCCATCCTTCTCTTCATCAATATATGCATGACCATCACAATTATTTTTGTGCTTTGCTCTTTTTGCTTTCTTTTTTTTTGTTATTAATTAAAAAGCAATATAACACATTTTTTTTAAAAAAAGCTATCATTTAAATAAGATTTAATTTAAGGCTTAGGTTTCAGTGATTTACACTGTATTCTGTCTAGATTACTTGTGAGTTTCAATGGTGATATGTGCAGATACTCTGTTCTAGGAAATCATTGCCTCCTAATTTAATACGTATTTCTGAGCAAACGTGTCTATATAGCAGTGATAGTTATAGTGGTGAAACTGAAGTGCGCGTTCACACTGGAGCACCGGAACCCAGAAGAAATCAGCTGACTGATGTGCATGTGCATGGTGGCCAGCTGCTCTTCTGGGTTCCATCCCGTGCATGCGCACCAGCCAGCTGGTCTTTGTGTGAAGATGTGAGCGCTGGAACCTAGAAGAGAGCAGCTCTCTGGCATGCATGCACACAATGGAACCTGGAAGAGCAGCTGGCAATGGGGTGTATGCCCACAGCCTCTGCATGCCACCTCTAGCACAAGATTTAGATTTAGAACTCTAGCTGCTCATGTGTTGAATTGTAGAAGAACTATTAGTATTTGGATTGGACAAATACTTACATGTCTTTGGTGACCTTGGGGAATTCAGGCTGTCTTAGTAGAGCTACTTAACAGAATTGTAGTTAGAATATAATGGTCCATGTCACTATAGTTCATCCTTTAGGAGAAAGGACAGATAAAAAAAAAAAATGTAGCGTTACCTTTGAAATGCCTGGTTTTAATAGTTTTCTCGAAACTAATTTTGACTAACAGATATAGCACTTAGCAAAACAAAAATTGTAAAGCAACAGAGGTGCTCTTCTAATATTCCCAAGGAGAAGAGTTCCATACGTCACAAGAAGGGGAGAGCAGCTGTGTAGCTTGAACTTTTGGGATTAAGTTGGGGGGAACTATGCAAAACCCATCTAACTGCAGGAAGGCAATGTTTTTTCTAATTTTCCTGCAATAACAATAGAAGTGGAACCAAGCCATGGGCTTGCTGGGTGCTTTCAACACTATTATTTAGTTCCTTTGCATGTCATCGATTGCAAACTTTCCTGCAAGGTTGAAAAACAATTCCAAAGCTTGGCCCCATTCTCATTAAAATGAGCATCCCTGCTCCCTGCTGCTTTGCTTGCAAGGCTCACTGGAGCACATCAGCCCTTTTAACCTCAATGTTTATCACTTGGTAGAGTAGCACATCAATGCTTTTTGGAAAGCAGAAGGTCACTCTGGCATATTGGCTATTCAACAGCATGGTAAACCTGGAATCCTAAATAATTTCAACCAAGGAGAGAATTTACGCTTTGAGTAATTATGAGGTACTCTACTAACATATGAGGAGTATTATAAAAATAATTTCAATTGACAGCAATAGTGATTTCTCTTCCTTTCCTCTCTTCTCTTTGAGAAGTTGGAGACACCATCTCACTAAAACTCTGGAAGCCACCACATTTCACCACCAGCCATATTGGTACTCCTGTTCCCTGATTATCCATCCTTCTCTTTCTGGGTGATGAGAATGACAAGAAACAGCAGCAGTTATGGTTGGGCAAAAGAACTACCGGATAAGTAACAGGTGACACCACAGAAGATCTTGAACAGATTGTTCCACAGATGTTGTGTTTTGTATTTCCTTGTCATGGTTCAGCAGCATGAGATCAATTTCCAAAAATTTCTTTGTGATATAAATCAGTGGCAGGCTCTTTAAGGATGTGTTCACCAGCAGATAGTCTTTGCTGACTTTATTTCTGCATATTGTTATACAGAGCAACTCTGAAACGATTCTAGAGCTTTTCCCTATGCTCACTTCAGTAGACAGGGACAGGAATCAATGTTCTTGAGCTATTGCCCTTTGTGGTCCCATCATAGCTGCTTAGCATTGGTCACACATTAAACTGCTATATGTACTCTGATCACTGCCTACATTTAATTTCTTAAAGCTATAGGTGGCACTGAATGAGTACAATGTGAAAAATTAAAATACTAACAAGACCGAGATCTTGCTATTGCTTTGGGCTTTGCTTCCCAGCAGGACTCATCAGATCGAGGAGAAGCCCATTTCTAGTGTCTCATAGATTTAGAGATTAAAAAGACTCAGTTTAATATTTAACATACTGTATATGCTTGCAGATAAACTGGGAATTTAGGTTCCAGAGCACCCTTCCAAAATGTGTTCACCTTATTTGTGGATCCTGTCTTGTCACAGCCTTAAAAATTATGTGGGTTTTTTAAATAATAGTGTAACACAGCAGTTCCCCCATTGTCATTGTGATTAAAAATTGGCTCATTTGTGGATAACCCATTTTTCATGGTATTTTGGTTGAAATTTCAAGGGTCATCTTATCCATGAGTGTGCTTCCATGATCATACATGGTAAATTAGACAACTCCTTGACTACATTCCATCCATTGCTTCTTATCCTGCTTTCAGGTAGTTGGAGAATAGGTTGACCCCCTCTTCTTTATGGCAGCCCTTAGATATTGGAATATTGCTATCATGTCACCCTAGACCTTCTTTTCACTAAACTAGACATATGTAATCCTTGCAACCGTTCCTCAAATATTTTAGCCTCCAGTTCCCTAATTATCTTTGTTGCTCTTTGAATGAATGAATCAGATAGCTTTTCCATATCTTGCAAAAACATTGGCTTTCCCAAGGCTTCCTCAAGATATGAATCATTGCAGCTACTGGAAAAATGGAATCCAAATAATTTTATACAACATAGTATTAGAAATGTGTAACACAGTTAGCCATTGCAAACTATTACACTCTAGACCACATCTTAATACTACAATACTATCTATTACAATATAATTCACAAATGTATTCACCACTTCAATTTAGTTTCTTTTCTTCTAAAAATTGTAGAAATAAATAAATATAAAAAAAAATTGTACACAATTTTAAAAAAGTTTTACTTTAAAACAAAAAAAATATTGCTGGCCTTTCCCCCGCCATTTCCTCTCTCCATTGGTTTAAGAACAGCATTTTAATTGGTAAAAAGCAATCTGAAGATGAGTAATTAAATTATTTGGTACAAAAACAATAAAAAAATCTTCTGGCGCCTTAAAGCGTAAAAAAATATATATTAGCATAAGCTATCAAAGATTGCAAGCCAAATGATGCATGGAAAACTGAGTATATCTCCCTCAATGTATTACAATCTTATTGGTCATTTTGCTTTCCTAAATACCTATCATAGATATTTAACAGTGTTAAAAGTTTAATATCAGATAAGGAAGCAGTTCAAAATAGAAGAAGCTGGCAATGCTAGTATTTTTTAAATAGATGTGTGTAGCAATTGTATTATGACCATTAAAGCATAACTGTTTTGTAATAAAAGATAGAACATAGTAAAGGGTGCATGTATCAATATAAATTACATTTTCTTTTTCAAAAGAACTATTTTAAACACTTAAAATATTTTGAGTTGAAATATTGAAATATGTTTAGAAAATGGGAATGCGTTTGTTAATTTGCTACTTTCTATCATCATAATTTCTTTAATTCTTTCTATTAAAACAAAGCTTTTCAGGAAATTCTTGTCCTTCTAATGCCAGAATAAAATGGCCTTCCTTCACCATTAGAAAATGAGATGGACACAGTTGATTTAGAAGACCAAAATAATGCTTAAACAGCATTGTAAGGACCATGTTAAAATAGGGAAATTTACATATCTGAAAGATGCTAATTAAGAAGTTAACATGAAATGTCCTCAGAATAGTTCCAAATCTTATTTGCTTTGATGTGGTTAGTTGCTGATGGACTATTTGAATCAATTTTTTTTTTTAAAAAAACATGTCCACTGATGAACGCACTTCTGAAAACAAAACTGACTAAGGATTGTACTTTGTACCATTCTGTCTGACAAAAAGAAGAGTGAATAGAGACACCAGGATAAATGTAACAAAGAGGAACAAAACAACACTTCAGTAGGGTTAATCCAGGACCACTAGAGAATAAAAAGAGTTAATCTGTCCAAAAGAAGGCTTGGACAAAACCTGCTATTTTCCGATCTGGTTGAACCTAATGAAAGGAGATTTTAGATTCAGAACCTACTAGAGCAGAAGATGCATCTCTGACTTACATGGACCCTACAGAGACATGGTAATCCAAACAATGTTTATTGACTCTGATCATAATACTTATACGTAATACTTAAAGCCATATCCAATTTTTGTACTCCAAATTGCAAAGTAGTCTTCAGTTAATTTTTTGAATAACATTCTTTATTTGTGAGTTTATGCAATTTTCACTTGAGTGTCATTGCTTTAATGTCATATTCTCACCCCTAAAGATGATCTGAATACCTCTTGAAGTATACTTAGATATATACAGTTTGTAAAATATTTCATAAAATCTACTGGTATTAAATTTAAAAAGTATTTTTTCCAGATATGGTATAATTGATACTATTTAGTAGCTGAATGGGAAACCGTCAGATAACTGCAATATTTGTGTGTAGTCTGAAAATCCAAGAAAACTATCCTATTTTCAGAATATATCTTTCAAATTAAAATGTTGGAAATGTCTTATTAAGTACGTGAGTATAACCAGACATGTTTTATGAATGAGATTTTAGCACAATAACTTCTCTGCACAGTAGTGATTATTTTATTACCTTAGCATTCTGCTTTTGATATGGCAGTAGCAGCTCATAGGTGACTTTTACTGAATTTGAAAAATTAAACATTTTTGTACCTGTTTGTATAAGAGGAAAAAACCAGAAGATGGTAGGGACCAAAACATCTATGTATTGCTGCCAATAAAACTGTAGGACCTGGTAGTCACCAGGACTTGAGTTTAATTCAAGGGAGCATATTTTTTCACTGTCAGGAAAATTGGAATTTAAAGGCAGATTTTTTTTAAAAAAAGTTTTTAAATTTGAAAAATAAAATAAGTCTCATTTAGGGAATGTTTTTACTTGTCTTTCCAAGTACATAATCAGGAACTACCTGAAAAGAACATAGCAAAAATTGAAAGAACTATTATACCCATGTGAAATGAACACAGATTATGTTCAGATAGTTGCTATAGAAAGTGCTAGTTGTCTTATGCTGAGTTTTCATACTTAGAGTTATGTAGTTAGTAACATGTAACCTTTATTTCACAACTCAATTCTTATATTACAATATCTTCTGTAATATAATTCTTATATTACAATCTCTACTTTTGTGATGCTATTGTTATTTGAAGAGAAGATGCTCCTGTAGTTAACGTGATACATAGAAATTAGATAGGAAAGAGCTTAGTTCCACATTGAGTCTGACATCCATCTTGTCAAGCTTCTTTAACTTATCACACTGGTTGCCAAATTCATTTACTATACATACGACTAAAATTCTTGTGCCTGTTTGTAACCTTCAATTGAGGCATCACAGGGCAACAGTTTTTGAATCAATGCTTGTCCTATGCTTGATGACTACTTACTCGCTTGATGACTGGAACGTGAACTGCAACTGTAAGCAAATGTTTGTACTTTGAATTGTGTTTGGACACACATCTACTATCACTGCTTGTGAAGCTATTGTTAGCAGTAAAGCTACTTGTTTTTACTAGCAGTATCTGAGACTCTATTCGTGTGTTTTTTCTTCTACTAGCAACGTTCCTTCTCTCTCGCTGTACGTTCCGCTGCACTACTTTCTGTCTCCCAACGGAGATACCCCTAGCAATGGACTAATTTACTAAACTCCAGTACCCGTGTCTTTTACAGCATTGAAATTTGACAAAGTTATGGATGGTTCAGTGCTGTCATGGTGCTTCAGTCAAGTGACTGTCATTTCAAATGCTGCCTGACTGCTTCTTACAAGGAAAGTCAAGGGGAAAGCCAGCAGGAAGACAGAAGTTGCTCCTGTTGCTCCTGTTTGCTTGTTTTTTTGCCCATCCATGGTCATTCTACTTCTCTGTTTAGGTGAGGGGTGGTCTAAAACTGTGACCCAATGGATCATGGCTTGTCTAAAATAAATTATGAAGATTCTCTCCTACACCAAATGTTTGCCTGTTGCATGCTTCTATAGATATAGAATATATATATATCTATATAGTACTGTATTTTTCTTTTCCCTCAAAGAAGAGGCTAAAAATCTGGGTGTGTCTTATAGACTGAATACAGCATTTTTTTGCCTCCCCAAACTCTGCCCCCTTCACCAAAGTGGCTGTTTAGAAGCTTTTAGAAGGCTTTCAGAGATCTCCTGTGGGCCGGGGAAGGCAGAAATGAGTGAAAAACTGGCTGTTTTTTTCTCAGTTTTGCCCCCCCCCCCCCAGGAGCATTCTGAAAGCCCCCTAAAGGCCATTCATGCCTTTTTTGGGGAAAAGGCTCCATTTTTGTGAAAAAACAGGTCATTTTTTGAGAGTTTGCAGAGTACAAAAACTTTTTAAAAAAAATTTGCCTTGTCAAAACTTGGTGTGTCTTATACTCCAAAAAATAAGGTATATGTATATGCATATGTACTTGCCAGATGTTGCATTTCTGAAAATGACAGGATTGGTGGAAAGAAATAGTTTTAATGATGAAACAGAGGAGCACCTTATCAGTGGCTGCAGAAAATTTCATAGACTGATTGTCTACAACATCATGATCTAGTTGTCAAAAACATACATTGGAAGCCTTGCCAGAAGCTTGGGTTTGAATGTAGAAAAAAAATACTGGGAATACCAAATTGACAAAGTTTTTGAAAATAAACAGGTCAAAATCCGGTGGAACTTTGAGATCAAAACAGGCAGGCATTTGACCCACAACACATCCAATATCACTGTGGTGGGGAAAAAAAACTGGTTCACTGATATTGCAATACTGGGTGATACATGACTTGAAGAGAAATAACTAGAAAAAAATAACAAAATATCATGATTTGCACTGTGGCTGTGCAAATGACCGTGAATCAAACTGAAGATCATCATCAACAACAACAACAGTAACCAGAACAGCTTCCATCCTGCAATGATATCAGTAACACCATCAAACATTCACATCTGCCTATCCCAGGTCCTTGGAAAGGATTTAATAAGTAGATCAAAATGCCAAACCCAGCCTGAACATCTGGCTGACTGTGTGATGAATAATAATAATATTCAGATGCTATCTTAACAGATTTTAGGTCCTTGGTAAGGATTGAACTGTTAAGTTTTTCCAGTCCCAGGCTGCGACTAGAAGATTAATAAAAAGTAATGATAATAATTTATTGTTTGAAACCACCAAGAGTCACTGTGGTATTATGGTAGTATAATGCAAAACTACAATTATAAAAATGTGTGTGTCTGTGTGTGTGTGTAAGTTTTTGAACCTGACAATTGGGGGGAAGGTTTGATCCACAGAAGTTTCTTTCTTTTCCCCTCTGATAGAAAATACTCCCCATATGGCCATATAAGATTCAAGTTGTTGCACAGCAGTGCATTTTCAATTTGTACGCAGTAGAACACTGTACTTAGATTGTCAGCCTGGAGCATATTTTATTTGCACTGCAATGAATTACAAATAAAGTGAGGTGCCTTTTTTGGCCACACACTCCTTCTGTGGACTGGGGTGAAATCATTGGCTGAGATTTAATGTTCTTCTAGGCAGTGAACACAACGAAGGCAGGAAACCAGCTTCTTTGGGAGCCACAGTATAAATAAATAACTAAATTGAATAAATGCAGATTATAGTCAGCTGCAAATTTAGTAGAGTTATGATAATAGGGAGAGAGATTAATTTGCCTAAGGGAGCAGGATGGATGAGAAGAGAGGGGTAGATGGATTTAATTATTGATTGTTACTATTTGTATCATGTTAAGCCTTAACATGATCCAAACACTAAAAACTAATAATTGCTGGAGTTGGGCATCCCAGAAAATTAAATGTAAATAAATAAATCCATGAACACAAACCTACTCCAAGAAAGCTCCCCAATTCATCAATGATTTAGATGAAAGGATAGATGGAGAACTCATCAGATTTGCAGATGACACCAAGCTGGCAGGAATAGCCAAAAGTCCAAAAGGTAGGCTTAAGATACCGAAGGATCTTGACAGACTTGAACATTGGGCACTATCTAATAAAATGAAATTCAATGGTGAAAAGAGTAAGGTTCTGCATTTAGGCAAGAAAAACCAAATGCACAGCTATAGGTGGTAGCTGGCTTAATAGTACTAATTGTGAAAGAGATCTTGGAGTCCTAGTGGACAGTCACTTAAATATGAGCCAGTAGTGTGCTACAGCTGCCAAAAAAGTCAACACAGTCCTAGGCTGCATTAACAGAGGGATAGAATCAAGTTCACATGAAATGCTAATACTACTTTATAATGCCTTTGTAAGGCCACACTTGGAGCACTGCATTCAATTTTAGTCACCATGAGGTAAAAAAGATGTTGAGACTCTAGAAGAGTACAGAGAAGAGCAACAAAGATGATTGGGTAATCGGAAGCTAAAACATAAACAACAGTTTCTGGAATTGGGTATGTCTGGTTTAATGAAAAGAAGGACTAAGGAGGACATGATAGCAGTGTTCCAATATCATCTAGGACAAGGGTATCAAACTCGGGGTCTGCGGGCCACATGTGTCATGCACTGGCCATGCCCACGCTTAGTGAAGGGGGAAAAGTTGCAATATGTCATGTGATGATGTGTTGTTGCAAGTTTGACACCCCAGATCTAAGGGGCTGCCTCAAAGAAGAGGGAGTCAAGCTATTCTCCAAAGCACCTGAAGGCAGGTCAAGAAACAGTGGATGGAAACTAATCAAGGAAAGAAGCAAGAAATTGCTTGACAGTTAAAAAAATTAATCAGTGGAACAACTTGCCTCCAGAAGTTGTGGGTGCAAATTTTAAAGAAGAGATTGGACAACCATTGGTCTGATATAGGGTTTCCTGCCTGAGCAGGGGGTGGGACTAGAAAACCTCCAAGGTCCTTTTCATCTCTATTATTCTGTTATTCATCTTGTCACTCTTACCCTCTTTTAACTATTAGCTAAGTAAGTGAATATGCTTATGTTTGCAAAAATAGGACATAATGTGACATAGCTTAAAATACAGTGAAACAAAACCACCATAAAATAGAATACAAAGAAGTCAAAACAAGATCAGATGAGAACTACAGTTAAGAACTTAAGCATTCCTTTCTGAGTTTAAATGATGACAAACAAAAATAGCACCTGACTACTATATGTTGGAAACATATTTGTTAGTAGTCAGTTCAGATTTTTGAGATTCGGGCTCTTTAATTCACCCACATTCATAATTTTGCCTAATTTCATTGTAATTGAGGCAGTGGAGGATGCCTTGGGTGATTTTAAGTTAGACATTAGTTGAACTCAAGTTTCAGGAAATTTAAATCTTGCTGTCAGCTGAGCTCTCATAGCTTTCTTTATTAGGCCATTTATTGTTTTGATTCTGTAACTGAATAAGCTGCCTTGGCACCAGTTGCAATAAAAGGGATCTATGAAGAATGAACAAAGTAATAAATAAGTTCTATCTATGGCAAAAAAAAAGAGATCCTGGATTCTATGAAGTGTTGATTATTAACCTTGAGATTTCCTGAAGTTAGATTAGCCAGTTATTTGGACTTATATTACACCCTTCTTCTGACAGTCAAGTTCTCATCAATCTCACTGCCAGATGTGAAATATGATCTTTAAGTGTACTTACAAGTTAGCCCAGTCAGACTTCTCTTTGCTTTGAAATAAGCCCCATGGTTTCAGGGAAGAAACTCCTGCTTTTGCCAGAATTGTATTTCAATAAATTCTCGTTGATTATAAATGCTACAAGAACATTTTTTTAGCCACCAGGGAGAGAGAATCACACTGGGAGTAGGTGGGGTTGAATGTGTGTATCTTCAGTGCAGTGCTGTGGGTTGAGGCACAGGGTGTACCAATCTCTTTCCACACCATTTAGTTCTCCCCCTCCCTTTCAAACCAATGGATGAATGAGCAAACAAAAAGTCCAGATGAGCAGATAAAAGTCAAAATTGAAAAGGGCTGCGATGTTAAAATAAGTTAAAAGCTCTTTCTGACCCTATCCACTAACACCATCTCTCCAACTGCTTCCCCTGTGAACTTTCTGTGAGGCATTCAGCTTACTAAAACAAGAGGTGGAGGGGAGGACCAAAGAATGCACCCCGCTTCACTGGATAAATCTAGTGTGGAAGAAGGTGTGATGGGTTAGAAGTTAATAAAAGTGACA
Organism: Thamnophis elegans; assembly: GCF_009769535.1. Classification (NCBI taxonomy): domain Eukaryota; kingdom Metazoa; phylum Chordata; class Lepidosauria; order Squamata; family Natricidae; genus Thamnophis; species Thamnophis elegans. The sequence goes on from NC_045551.1 coordinate 41,161,442, forward strand.
TTTTGAAAACAAAGTTAGCCTGACTTGTAGAAAAAAGCAATGAGGAAAAGGGGACCCCCTATTGCTCTTACTCCTCTGCTTGCTCTCCTCTTATTTGAAGAGTTTCTCTTGAGCCATCCCCTGCTCTCGAAATTATACCCTCTGAAGAAGCTGTGCTATCATAAGGGGAAAATGACAGATTGCCATAAATAAAAGTCCCCAGAAAAGAATGCAGAGGAAAAGCACTTCTTTCTCATTTGTGTTTCTTAGGATTTGATTTTGAATGCTATTTTGCTTTCAGGCTAATAGGAAAGTTTTAGAATCTCAGGAGCAAACTTCAATTTCAACCTTAGGACAACGTTGTCCCTCATAACTTATAATTTTACAGAGATGGTTTCCCATTGCTTTTTTCTTCCTAGGATTGAACAAGAAGGAGTGGTTCAAGGTCACCCAGCTTTGTGTCTAAGATGGGCCTAAAACTCACTGTCTCTGGCTTCTAGTCTGGGGCGATAACCACTACATCAAACTGGCTCTCTCTTACCAGCTACTATAATGAAGATCTATCAACTTTGAACTTACAAAAAAATGTATTGCCCTGAAACCTGCTGTTCCTATTGCCAAACCTTGTCAGCCTGTCTTTTCAATCATTGTAGTCATCTGACTTTGCTCCAAGATAATGATGATGAAGCCTAATGGATATTATATGCCAGGGATGGTTAATCTTTCCAGGACCAACTACTGAAACTGGCCCGTGTGTATGCCAGAGCACCACAGCACTGGGACCCAGAAGAGAGCAGCTGGCATGCGCGTGGTGGCCAGCTGCTCTTCCAGGTTCTATAGTGCACATGCACTGTCTCATCCAGGTTCCATCATGCATGCCCGCAATGAAACCTGGAAGAGCAGCTGGCGATGGCACTCGTGCCCATAGAGAGGGATCATCGTGCCACCTCTGGCACACGTGATGGACATAATGCTATGATGGACATAAGCTTCCCGTTACCCCCTTGAACACTGTCGGCTCCCCCCCACCGTGGACATGTCATCTCCCCGTTCCATCTCACAGTGATATCATCCCATTTGGTTGATGCCACACTCTCCTCTACATTATACTGAGACAGAACTTTACTCCCTTAGAGAATTCCCCCTTTCCCAGGGATGGCCTTCTTGCCTATCAAGACACTTCCTTAATGACGTATCTTGGGATCCCGAAAGATGGCATGCGAAGAAGGGATTTCTTAGGGGTTTCTTACAGGGGTTGTTAAATCAAATTTTAAGGGGAGTGGGGGGTTGATCCGGATGGCTCATACAGGCTTGGGGGGGGGAGTCTGCCAGGTTACAGGCCAGAGCTAACTAATGGGTGCAGGTCGAGAGTGCTGGGAAGGGTTGGGATTCCGGGGAAAACATTAAGCCATTCCATTGGGGGATTTACCATCTCTACTGTTTGTGGGAGAGGCAGATATGGTGGGACCGGAGGGCCAAATTATGTTCGGGGGACACAGGTTCGCTGTTTAAGAGCGATTGCGCGTTCTGACCCTCATCATCCTTGTCGCACCCCTGGGTGCTTTGGATTACAGGAACCTGGTCTCCGGCTGGTGTCGTTTAACACCAAGTCCGTGGTACATAAGGCTCCACTCATTTACAACCTTATACAAGAGGGTAGAGCGGACCTGGCGTGCATTATGGAGACCTGGTTGGGCCATGAGGGAGGTGGTTTCCTTAGTGAATTATGCCCACCAGGTTTCCAGGCGTTTCACCAGCCGAGAGCCCAGGGCAGGGATGAGGGGGGAGTAGCGGTGGTTATTAGGGAAAGTCTCAGACCTCAGGAGGTCACTGTGCCTCAGATAGGTGGGTGTGAGTCCCTTTTTGTGAAATGGGGCCTTGGAGTTCAGGTGGCCCTTTTTGTTACATACGCACCTATCTCCCTGCTACGTTTCATCAGCCCTGCCGGAGCTGCTGGATGTGTTAGCCAGATTGGTGGTTGATTTCCCCTGGCTTATGATCCTGGGGGATTTCAATCTGCCTTCCATTGGCGAGACATCCGAGTCAGCTCAAGAGTTCATGGCTTCCATGACAGCTATGGACCTAACTCAGTTAATTCAAGACGCCACCCATAACAAGGGACACATGCTCGACCTGATTTTTGTCTCTGGGCAGTGGATTAGGATTTAGACTTAGGGGATATTTCTATCCAACCCTTGTCATGGTCTGATCATTTCCTCATCAGGCTTGACTTCCATACTGCTACCCCTCGCCACAGGGAGGCGGAACCCACTAGATGGTTCTGCCCAGGTGGCTGATGGACCCTGAACGGTTCATGATGGAGCTTGGGACTTTTCCTGAATCCCTTTCTCACAGCTCGACCGAAACCCTAGTGGAAGCCTGGGATAGGGCGGCCACTGGGGCCTTGGATCATATTTTGCCTTTGCAGCCTCTGACCCTGTGTTGATCCCGGGTAGCTCCCTGGTTTATCGAGGAGCTCCGGGAGATGAAATACTGGAAAAGATGCCTACAGAATGGTTGGAGGGCCAGCCAGTCCAAATCCAATCGAACCCTAGTAAGAATTCATATTAAATCCTATTTAGTGGTGATAAAAGGAGCAAAGCGGCAACATTTTTCTTCTTTTATCGCATCTGCAGATAACTGCCCAGCTGCCCTGTTTAGGGTGACTCGCTCCTTACTTAACCAAGGAACTGGGAATGACCCCTTGCAGGGTAGGGCTGAAGAATTTGTTCAATATCTGCAGGATAAAATTGCTCAGATTTGGACAGGCTTGGACTTTGTGTAGATTCAGGCGAGTCGACGGGGATGAATCTTGTAGAGACTATCTGGGATGAGTTTGACCCTGTGACCCCCAAGGGCATGGACAGGATTATGGGGAGACTCAGTGCTGCCACTTGTGTTCTGGACCTGTGTCCCTCTTGGTTAGTTTTGGCTTCCCGGGAGGTTACACCCCTTTTAGATGGCCTGCACTGGTTGCCGGTTGTCTTCCGGGTGCGATTCAAGTTACTAATTATGACCTTTAAAGCACTCCATGGTTTAGGCCCAGGGTGCCTGCGAGACCACCTACTGCCACCAGTAGCCTCCCACCATCCAGTGCGAACCCACAGAGTTGGCCTCCTCAGAGTGCCATTGGCCAGACAGTGTTGGCTAGCGATCCCCAGGGGGAGAGCCTTCTCTGTGGGAGTGCCTTCTCTCTGGAATGAGTTGCTCCCAGAGCTTCGCATAATCCCCGACCTCCGGTCCTTCCGACGCACCCTAAAAAGTTGGCTTTTCCAGCAAGCCAGCCTGGCCTGAATAAAATAAAATATAGGATTAATTTGGTTGTTAATTTTAATTTAATTTTTAAAATTTTATTGTAAAATTTTTTGGATACTTTATTTAATGTCCCTTTTAATTTTTGTAATATGTATTTTCTTTTATGTTGTACGCTGCCCTGAGTCCTTGGGAGAAGGGTGGGATATAAATCCAATAAACCTAACCTAACCACGTGGCATAGGTTCGACATCACGGTTATGTGCCATTCATCTGTCAGCATGCTGAGAATAAGGGAAGAGGCTATTTTAAAACTAAGAATAACTTAAGCATCTGTCACTCATGGACAGGATGGTATTAAGGCATGCCATTGGGACATGGCAGCAAAAAAATTTCCAGGGCATCTTAATATTGTAGGGGAAATTTCAAAAAATGGCACTCAACACTACTTGATACCATGCCGTGTCTAGAATTGCTAGAAACTGATATAATTGTATCTTACCTACTGTCTTAGCTTACTTACTTCTCTTTTTTTTTCAAAACCCTTGAAAAAAATTCTGATTTTAAGGCCCAGTTATCTGATTCTGATTCTGTCACTAAAAATTGGGTGTTTGAATATCCCATTGTCATTTAAAGTTTAGATGGAGAGCATGGGAATATGGTTTGTAAGGCAGTAAGTAAGGCAGGGAGACTGTGATATCCACATCAACTCATGCATGTAGCTATGAGGCTGATCACGTACATAAAAAATCTGGGTCTAAAAACTCAGTTTTGTAGCTAGTGTGGATTTTTTGGGAATGGGAGGAAGGCAAGTTGTACCTATAATAGAGAGAAGGTTTACAGACACTGGTCTTGCAGGAGAGCAGTTCAGTTTCCTGAAAGATCTTCTTTCAGTAAGTACTGTATATACAGACCTTTCAGTGCAAAAGCCAGAATGTTGGATGCTCTGATTTTAAGCACTGAGAGAACTCTACAGTCCTTAGGTTTTTCAAGGAATTGGCAGTGACAATAACAGCTGCAGTGTTTGTAAATGGACATAAATGTGCCATGCCCCCCCCCCCCCAAGACTGTAATAGCCCTCCTTAAAAGACTGTGAGAGGATCAAGGGGAAAAAAGGAATTGATTCATAAGCTGGTGGGAATGTTGATTTGTGGTTGGTGGATAACATATGTGGAAGGTACTAAATAGTGGCAGAAGACTCAGAAACCAACACTGGAGGAGTTGAAATAAGAGGAAGATATTAGACTTGTTTTAATTTTATTATGTGTCTAAGTATCTGTTCTGGCTAATGGACTGTGAGTAGAGGAGAATGTACTGGAGCCAGAAATGTTATTAAAATCCTTGTAATAGGAAGAGGAGTGGAAGAACATTTGTAAAATATTGCCCATCTTCTACTGTCTCTGAATGTCATCTGATTGAGAGGTGGGGTTTTTTTTAGAAAAAGGGAGGAAGAAGCAAAATTAATATATGGCCAAGTTGCATCAGAATTGAATCAATATTTCTGGTTATTCGAAGATAGTCAATAGTTAGGAAAGCAATGGACCTGAGGTTTGTCCTTTCCCCTCCTTTCCCCTTTCATGTGCTCCACACTGTTTCCTGCAAACAAAATAATAATGGCTCTTCGGTCCTTCAAACAAAGTGAAATGCAATCCCTTTGTGGAGAGTGCATCAATAAATGGCTGAGGCTCTTTGCTCAGTAGGGAAGGGCAATCTCAGATCTGCTTTGGGGATCTTAATAACAATCTTTATTAAGAACAAGCCCAAGGTTTGTTTTTCTGACAACACCTGAAGCAACAAGTGTGAGAAGGGGAAACATTTATTCTAAAGGTTGTCTTTGAAATGTGTTTTCTGTTTTTGTCAAGAGGCTGCCAGTCAAATTCCTTCAGCGGGGAAGGATGAGGGGGAACAATGGACCCAAACGGAGGTATTATCTACCAATTCTAGAAATGTGTCTGGAAAGAAAAAGTAGCCTTGGAAGCAAAGAGAGAGGAAGATAATGAATGCCTGTCTAACATCTTTAGATCAGATTAAAGCAAGGTATGAGATCCCAGCTATCAACTGCATGAAGCCTTCAAAGCAATTTTACCATCTTTCAGTAGCTTTACTGATAATACTTGTTAATCAGGATAGCAACTGGCTTGTTATCAATATGAAAACATCTTGTGTGTGACAATGGCAATCTTACTACTCATTCTTATATGATCACAATAACTGAGATCTAGCCTAGACCAGAAGTCAAGCTCAATTCAAAGAAGTTACCATTAAGTGTATTTGGGCCAGCAGTGTTAAGTGTGTACTAATTCTTGTTTAACCCTTTCACCCATCACCAAATCAGTTTTTGATTAGCATGAACATTGCTCTGCATTGTCTCCATCTTCTTTAATCCAAACAGGTCCTTGCTGTCTTTGGCTCTTTCTCATGGCTACTTTAACATGCTTTCTTCCAATGCATGAGTCAGCAGGAAAGTATGCTGACATATATCACAATGCCTGATCTGTCATGCTCTATTCTATCTCAGGAATGAGGTCAATAAGCAGTAATGCCCTTATTGTTTTAATGTGGGACAACTTAAGCAAAACAGTTGGTAGATTCTTGGCTTTGTTTCTCTTCCATTACTTACAGCAGGAAAATAGCTTCTAATCAACCTCTTTAATATGGTGTAGGCAGTTATATGAGATGGAAGGTTTAGCCGCTTTTCAAACTGTCCCAGTGACAGGATATAAAGGAAGATGTGTTCTGTGATCTGTCAGTCAGACTATTTCTCAGATAGGTCTAGCAGATTTTTGAAAGCATTCATCAATAGGTTGTATGCATAGAGGAGGGGCATATGGCACAGGGAGAACTCTTCTCAACTTCGTCCTCATCCATCATTTGCAGTGGTGGGTTCTGGGCGGTATGGCTCAGTACGGGCGTACCAGTGGCAGGTGGGAGCAGCGGCCACTGTACCAGAATGGTGTTTTGGTGGGCCCACCCACCCGCCAGCATTCCTTACTTCTATTTGAGAGAAACGGGCCACTTGCACATGTGCTCACAGTGTATGGCATCTGTGTGACCTCGCCAAGCAGCTGGGGCATCGTAGGGCGGTGGTATGCACATGTGTGCACAGCATGCATGCCCGCGGTGGATGCCCTGCCCCGTTGCACCGTACCAATTGCGACAGGATCCAGAACCAACCACTGATTCTTTGCACCTGCAATGTATCAGACCAATTGGCTTTATTCTTTTAGTAGTAAAACTAGCCTTGCAAATGGGAAAAAAGTATGGAGGAAGAGTTGCACAAAGAATGGGGTGTTCATCAGCCTGCTTCAGTCTGATTGACTTTTCCATACCTGCAACCTGTTAATTAGCCAGCAGATATGGAAAATAATTGAGGGGTGAAGCAGGAAGGAGTGACTAATAAACAGCTATTTCCATTCTGAACATGGGCTGCAAAAGAATGGTGGTAGTGGTTGTGAGTGACAATGACCATGGTCCTTAGAGTTGACAAAATGGTCTACAAATAAAATGATACTTCCACCCCAAGCAATATAATAAGCTTCCATTCCCTATTTAACTTTTGATGCACAGCAGGCTTAATGTTCTGGGTCTTATATTTCCAGTTAGTGTGACTCTATCTGGGGTGTCAAACTTGTGGCATCACAAAGGCATGATATATTGGGACTTTTTCTCCCTTCACTAAACTGGGCGGGGGCATGGCCAGCGTGTGATGCACCCGGCCCCTGGGCCGTGAGTTTGACATTCCTGCTCTACATTTGTGCTCTCTGGCACTCTGTAACATAGTGTTTTTTTACTCTGTTCCAAGCAGCTTCCAGACCCCCTTTCCTTCCCTTTGCTTTTCACTCATATATGGAGGGAAATGTATCTTTCAGTATATTTTTACACAACCCCTGTATTCATATTTCCATTTTTCCCTTCCATATCAAGTTATTTTCCCCAAGTTCTGCTGTTAGCATTTTTTTTAAAAAAATATTGTCCCACATTTGTTCCTTATTTTTTATGGCATATAAAATGAATCATATGCTTCTATAGATTACGTTTGTATGCATGAGTAGACCTTGGCTTAAATACCATACTCAGAAAAAGCTTATGTTTTACTAAATAAATATTCACTATACAATCATTATCATGCATTTGTGTGTGGGGGGGGGAGGGGGGTGTCTCCATATCAGTCAAATATTTTTTTCAACTTTTCCACATTGTTCACACTTATTCCCTCAATTCATTTAATAGAATAACTTTCTCCCCTGGACTACTTCATGTTGCAGAATTTTTCTCTGATCTGATCTCATTTTATTTAGTTATAATGTTAATTATTCATGAGCATAACATGTAACTATCACTATATGATGGATTCCCTACTTATACAGTATATACCAGCAACAAACTACACAATATCATTTCACACTTTTTAACTACATTTAGTTATTCCATTCACAATTAAACCTACAACTTCCATTCTATTGCAACATTCCATTTGTTAAGATGTAAGGTCAGGAAAATTATGCAGTTACAGTCCCTTTCTGTATGTCACAGTGGTAACCACCTCTGATCTTAGGTATAGATTGACAGTAGTCCAGAGAAACATTATCTTCTTCAAGAACAAAAGAATCAAGAACAAAAACAGCCTCCTTCTACAGAAGACATTAATTAAAGTTCTCATGGAGAAGAGGAGGGGAAGGAAAACAAGACAAGAATATTCCTAATACTGATTTCTTTCTCTTGTATTTCTCAAAATATGATGAAAGAAGAATGGGAATTTAGGAATGGTATTTCTCTATGAATTGGCTATGTGACTGTGCTAATCCTACTAAAAGGGCTTTATGTAAAGTCAGTGACTAGATAATAGAAAAGAGGTCCAGGTTTTGATTTAGCCTATTTTGCATCTTACTAGTTGCCTAAATGAATGGGGAAAACTATTTCCTATTCTTCTGAATCACTGCCATGCTGGTTCACAACAGTGAAGAGATCGAAAGGAAACCTCTCCTTGGTTTTAAAAAAACCCCATTCCTTCTGAAGACTTAATTTTAAAGTTGATTTGTTTGACACACCATACATCATGGTAAGGTCTAAGTAATTTTTCTTCTTTAAAACTAATAGGATTTTGCAGCCAGGTCTTGTTTACACCATTTCATGCACAAAAAGGGAGGAAAAAGTACTAACAGGAAAACCGGCAACTTAACTTTATTTAGATAGCTTGGGAAAGTAAACTATCTACTTAAGAGGAAGTCAATGTATCAAGGGAAATTTCACTGTAACTTGAAAGTCCCATGTTCTTAAGATTAATAATTTAAAATACAGATTGTTGGTAAGACCCTGATTTTTCTTTGCCACAAGCACATCAAAAATAGATATCCAAGCTATGGGTATCCAAACTTTGGCAGGGATACCACAGAGGCAGCATGTTTGAAAGGGGCACCAATTTCTGGGGCGCAGAATGAGACTTGTATTATTGTTTGCCAGCTTGTATCATACTTGCTTAAGGACTGTATTAAACTAGAGGCAAAGTTGTAGTAATTGATGGCAAGATAAATTGGATTCTTTCCTGTTTCCTGGGTATAAGTTACAAAATGAAGCCTTGGTGCTTTTTTCCAAAATAGCCTAAAATAAAAAGGTATTCATCTTGTATTTTTAAGTAACCTTAATGAGCAAATAAATCATAGCTTTGATTTTGTTGCATGGTTCCTTTGCCATGAGGGGAAACCCTGCCACTGGTTTTCTTCATTGTGACCTCAGGAAAGGATTATGGTAATCTGATTCAAGTGGTTGATAAAGTAGGGACTTGTCATATCTTGAAGAAGTGGTATATAATCTAGAAATCCAAGTTCACAAAATGCTTGAAGACAACCTTCTCAACTTTTCCAAAGCTTATTACCATTTTGTATTTTTCAGTAATACAATGCCCAACAGTTCAATAATGTTAACTATTTATTCCAAAGCAAATTAAATCTGATTTATCGACTTGGTCCCCACTTGTTAATTTTGGGGCAGTCTCCATTGAAGGCCAGTCATGATTCAGAATGATAACCCTTGAATTAAATTTATGCAGATTATGGCCCAAATACAAATATTGCTGATATCATCATTATTCAACAATGAAGACCCTATAGAATTGGAATTTTAACCAATAATTAGTTTTAAGCCCTGAGAACAGATTAAACCTGGATTCTATAACAGAAGTGAGGTGGGGCAGATTTACGTTGCTTGACTTGGAAAAATATAATTTGGGTTTCTGAAGTCTTGTTTTTATTAATAATAATAACAGTATTTTTCTCATCTTCTTGGAGGACCAAGGTTGACTCAAGTTTTGATTTCCTCCTACCGAGCTCAGTAGAGCTAAGTGTTCTCCAGACTTTGTTTGGTCACTGAAACATATGCTGTTGTCTTGAGCAGAATCGCCTAATCTTGGTCCATCTAGTAAGACTTCTGGCAATTTCCTCCTTTGTGCCCTCCCAAATCCTTTTAACTTGGAAGCAAATGATTCTTTCAGCTGGGAAAATGAAATATATGTATAAGCAAACTCTCAGAGGCTATGATGCTGCAGAGGTAGAGTCTTATGCATTTACCAATTTACCAGACGTTGGACAGCCATTTGTCTGGAATGGTATAGAGTCTCCTGCTTATTCTGTATTCTGAAGAAGAACTTATTAGAAGATAGAGAAGTACTTCTAAAGTCAAGAACTGCAGTTGATATATTATCCCCAGGCTAATAAAAAACACTTTAGGCCAAGATGCTTGACTCTATCGAAGAAAACTTCTCAGAATCATAACCATTATGCCATTTATTGGGGAATGGAACCACCTGCAACAACTGTCAACCATTTAGCTGCAGAACCTAACAAACTTTCTGACTTGTCTTGAACTGTGTTTAAGTTTACTGGCCTCATCTAGTTGATCACAACCCCAGGAAATTTTCAATTGCCCAGTATATTTTCATTATATTTCATTTGTTCATTGAAAGGATGATGGGTTACATGACTATCTTTAGATATTTTTTACAAAAGGCAGTTTTATTCAGAACAGCTTACATCCTGCGACACTATCTGTGACACCCCAAACATCCAGATCTGCCTATCCCAATCCTTGAGAAGCACTGGATAGGTGAAAAAAAATGCCAAATCTAGTCTGAACATCTGGCTGACTGTATAATGATCCATAGTAATAATTGCCTCCATGTACAAGCTATAGCATCAGGACTCTATTAAGAATCAAATGACATAGCTCCATCATATCAAATTCAAATAAAAGCAGCATCTACATTAGTCCAACGTCAATTTTATAATTTCTATGTTATTTTATAAGATGTAGTGACTCATTTTGCCTTTTGTTCTGTATTACTTTATCCTTCAAATGCTGGGTAGGAACATTGATATACATTATATCAATTTAGACAACTCTAATTAAGTTTAGATTCAACAATATCAAGCAGATGACAAATCAAGACAATTGCAGTAACTTGCCTGCTACCTTTTTCAGTTTATCTCTACTTATCAGTAAATAGCTGAAATTAGATCACTGTGACTTGATATTGTAGAACCTTGATTGTTTTGGACTGGAAATGTTATTTAATAAGATAGCCCCAGGAGCTGACAGTGACAAAATTAAAAGGAGGTGGAGGGGAGGTTAGTCAGTTGTGGAATGCTTCTGTGGGAAAAGAAAAATAATCTTACCACATGGAAGAAACCAAATATAATTGAAAACAAAGACTGGATCACAGGTATTCACTAATATACTTAGAATTGTACTTTTCTATCTAGTTACATTCACTACCACTGAAGAGGGATTTTTAAAAATGAAAAATTTCTTGGAACAAATTGCAAATTTTAATTTGTACAGAAAATATCTTCAAAAACGTGGATAAATATACATAGACTAAGTAATTAAGATCTTGACCTTATTATTTTATGTCATATTTTCCATTCAAGGAAGTCTGTAAAGATTTGACGAGACAGTATTGTTCTACCTAATCAGTGAGTTGATTATTTGATTTGGGATGTTCATATTCCTAGTTTATTATGGAATGCAGTGGCTCAGTGGCTAGGACGCTGAGCTTGTCGATCAGAAAGGTCGTCAGTTTGGTGATTCAAATTCCTAGTGCCACATAATGGAGTGAGCTCCCGTTACTTGTCCCAGCTTCTGCCAACATAGCAGTTTGAAAGCATGTAATAATGAAAGTAGAAAAATAGAGACCACTTTGGTGGGAAGGTAACAGTGTTCCGTGTGCCTTCAGCATTTAGTCATGCCTGCCACATGACCACAGAGATGTATTCGGACAGCGCTGGCTCTTCGACTTTGAAAAGGAGATGAGCACGGCCCCCTAGAGACAGGAACGACTAGCAGATATGTGCAAGGGAACCTTTACTTTATTCCTAGTTTATGCACAATTGCATTGTTGTTCATTTGATTTTAAATACATTATTGATATTATATTATCTTGTCTGGCTTATACCCACAATATATATTTGAGAAATTGTTTGCAGCTCAGAATTGGTATGTTTACAGCAGTTTACAAGCCCTGAAAATTAATAACACAAATACATTCCTAATTTGGATATACAGGCACTCTAGAGGAAGAATGCTGCTCATATGGGGTTTTTTAAAAACATATTTTGATTAGTTTAGTGGAATGTCATTGCCCTTTAGATGGGAAAGATATTAAGAGTCTTAAATAAAAGTTAATAAAGAAGAAAAATGATTGAAATATATAAAATTGGGAGCAAGTTGAGAGAAAAAGAATTGAAAAGTTTAATTTGCAATTTGACAAAATGCCAAGATTAGAAGGAGATTTGGGAGTAGTTTATTCTGAAAGGCTCAACATGATTTTATCAACCGAAGATCAAAGGAAACCTTAGAAAAATGATGGTGTAGTTTTTCTAATGCAATATCTAATTCCAAACCATTTCAAAAACAATTCTCTTCTCCCCTTCCTCCTCCCCAAACATTCAAGAAGTGCAGCTTTAGGAGTTAAAGGAATGTTGCACAACCAGTAATAATGTTTTATTACTCATGACCATTTCTGCCAAAACAGTTGTACGTAATTGAACATGAATTATTTTTAAGAAACCTGCTTCTGGTACAGTATGTGTAATCCCAGAGGGCAGCTGAATGGACTGCCATTCAAAATGGCTCAAGCATGAGAAATCCTGATCCCACAAGATCATTTTGTTTTAGTCTGAACACTTTCAAGTGTAAGTGTAGGACCCATAGAAATAACTTTGCATTATTTTATAGGTAAAGGTAAAGATTCCCTTTGTACTTATGTGCTAGTAATTCCTGACTCTAGGGGGTGGTGCTCATCTCTGTTTCAAAGCCAAAGAGCCAGTGCTGTCTGGAGATGTCTCTGTGATGATGTGGCTGACATGAATAAACACTGAAGGAGTGCGGAACGCTGTTACCTTCTCACCAAAGGTGGTTCCTATTTTTCTACTTGCATTTTTTACATGCTTTCGAACTGCTAGGTTGGCAGAAGCTGGCACAAGTAATGGGAGCTTACTTCATTATGCGGCACTAGGGATTCAAACTGCTGAACTGCTGACCTTTCTGATCAACAAGCTCAGTGTCTTAGCCACTGAGCCACAGCATCCATATAGGCACCCTTAATAGTTTTTCCACCCCTTTTCCAATGTAGTTCCTTTCAGATGTGTACATACAACATATAGTATAATATTTAGTTATTATGCCCTTAAACTATGCTGATTGCAGATTATGGTAGTTTAATTCTTATTTGAACCACACAGTGACTCTGGTCATCCTATTAAAATAAATATAAATAAAAGCTGAAGCGACTAGACCAAAATTATAAACCTAGGCATGGAACTTGGTTTTTAACAATTTTTGAAAAATCGGCAAGATAAAAGTCAGTGCAGATCTTGAGGAGTGGCGTGGGGGTACAGACCACTCAGGAGCTATCATGAGAAGACACCCAACTAAACTAGAAAAGGAAAGGCTGCCTATAATGTCAAACATCAGTATCTCACTTTATAATTTACTTTTAGTACCTTGAAAGATCAGACTGTTCTCTGAGTCTAAGTACAGATCAGATATATCATTAACGTGACAAAGTATAACTATTTCTCTCTGAAATTCAGCCCTGAGTTTCTGTTGGTATTAGAAAGACTTTGCTACATCCCCCCCCCCCCAAAAAAAAACCTTTCAGAAAAACCTATTTTTGGATCATACACTTTCCCTGGTGATCCACTGGGTAGTGAGAGTAAATTCGGAGTTGCAAATGAACTGACTGCAGGACTTTCCCACACCAGCAGTTTCCAAACAAAGTAACACAACTCATGTACAACGCATAGCACAGTACAACAGTCCTTAAATATCTTGCTAAAAGTTCAGGGTGACTACTACTTGACAAAAAAGGAAACTCCAGTGCTTAGAAAAGTTAGAAACTTTAAGCTTTGAAATCAAGGCTGACAGCAATGCTGCAATTACCCATTTCAAAGTGACGGTATAAGGACATTATTTCAGTGTTTCTCTAACCTTGGGAAGGAAATCCAACACTTTCTTTAACACCCCTGTGAATTTAATTTATGGGGAAGAAAAAAGAAAACTTTTTTTCATTTTCTGCAGACCTAACTCTTAATCCATTCAGAACCGATGAGAACATTTTTAGTAGAATGTTAACTCTTCACCTGATTTGTTTGTTCTCATTAAGTCATTGTAGGACACATTGTTTGCCTGGTGCCATTTGGTCTGAACGTATGCCTTCCTGTGCAGGAAGTTCTCAAGATTACACATTGTATTTTTATGGGTCTGTTCCAGCCTATCATGAGCTGTTACCTGAAGGCTGACACAGCTGAGAGTCTGTTCGGAGATGTATTATGAAAAACTATGCAAGTGCAAAATGAAGGAGGAATTCAAAGAGTTAGATGAGGGAAGAGATCCTGTGGTGAATAAACAGAAGTTCAAAAGCACAGTGGAATACTTGGCTGATAGGTCAGTTGCATGTTTATTGTTCTGGCTGGTTTTAAAGGAGAGGACCTTAGCCAAATATTTCTTTATTTCATATCAATTTGCAGTTTGGCCTAACTCACTTCTGCAGAACTTTATTTTGCCCATTAAGTCTTGCTTGCTTACTCAGGATCTAGATAGAAATTGCAATGTAACTTAGTAATACAGAACAATCTAACATGATGTAAATATGGACTGTAAGAGGGCCTTAGTTCTAGAGCAGAAAAGTTTAGAAGATTGCATAAAGTCATGGCTGGTCTCAACAACACATTAGACTAAAATACAGTTGTTACTTTGGGCTTCAGCATGTTGTTCAGATTCAACAAACATAGATAATTATGTGAACTTAAAGAATTGATTACTGCACTAGTAATTTTCAAGTTTTGAGTTAGTATGTTGTGTAAACACATGCACTATTTATGTAAACTATGGGTAATTTGTTTTGTAATTAAAACCACAGAATATGATTGACCTTTGAGCCATGTTCATCTCTTCTCTCTCCGGTTTCTTTTTCTCTCTCTTTTGCATCTTTTCTTCTCTTCCTCATTTCCTTAAAATAGTTCTTTCTAAAAACCTCTGGCTTTGATTCCACTCAAAGTTCAAAGGGACAAGCCAATGGTAAAGAGCTGAACCAATTATTAGCTGGGTGCTCTGATTCATCCATTTTAAGCAATTAAATTGGTCACTGTCAGTGGTTTAATCATCACCATGGAATGATACATTATATTATTTCTAAGAAGCAGCAATGGCCAACTTACAAAGGCAATTGATTTTTATGTCACTGTCTTATAAATAGCTTGATTCTTCACATAGTTCTAAGTCATAGCATTATGCATGTGGCTTTAGATTAATGTGAATATTATTCCAACTGTAATAAACCAGGTTGCTATACTGTGTCCAACAAAACATGGTTCAAACAAACTTGGTATAGCCTTATGCATAAACCAGGCGATTCGTAAGCAATATGCTCAGTCCACAAGCATGTCCAATGTTTCCTTCCCTATGAGCATATTAACAGAACATAAGGATTGGAAAGGACCTTAGATTAGAGGTCCCAAACCCCTGGTCCATGGATCAACACCAGAAACTGATCCACTCAGACAAATGAAACCCCTTCCTCAGGATGCAGGCAGCACACAAAACCATGCCCCCTCAGGTCTGCAGAAAAACATCTCTCCATGGAACCTGTCTCTGGTGTCCAAAAGTTGGGGGCTGCTGCCTTAGATCATTGAGTCTAAAGGCTTGCCCAGTGCAAGAACCCACATGCAGAAAATCTCTAACAGATGGTCATCTAGTTTCTGTTTAAACATCTCCAACAAAGCTGAGTTTCAAGATAGCCTGTTCCACTCTTCAGTTGCTCTTACCATTAGAGATTTTTCTCTCTTATCTCATTCATTTTATTTCCTTTCCCTTTACTTCTTATTCTACCTTCTGGAACAGCTTCACTGTGCCTTTCTCTCAAGAAAGACAGTTAATATTTACATGTATGTAGGCCATGAAGGGACGCAGTGGCTTGGGGGCTATTATGCTGAACTTGTCAATCAAAAGGTCAGCAGTTCGGCAGTTTTGATCCCTAGCGCTGCATAATGGAGTGAGCTCCCGTTACTTGTCCCAGCTTTTGCCAACCTAGCAGTTCAAAAGCATGTAAAAATTCAAGTAGAAAAATAGGAACCACCTTTGGTGGGAAAGTAACAGCATTCTGTGTGCCTTTGGCATTTAGTTATGCCAGCCCCCTGACCATGGAGATGTCTTCGGACAGCGTTGGCTCTTCGGCTTTGAAACAGAGATGAGCACCACCCCTTAGAGTTGGGAACAACTAGCACATATGTGTGAGGGGAACCTTTACCTTTTACCTTTATCCAGGTCGTGAAAGTCAATTCAGCACTTTTTCTTTCTAGAGAGGAAAAGTCTTTGTATGTAAAATCTATACCTCAGAAGTTGGGAGGCTGATGCAAGAAAAATAGCTAAGTAATATAATTTCCAGATTTCTTATGGGTTACAGGTTTAAGAGAAGCAAGCAGGAACATTGGTATCTGAAGGAAGCCACCACTTTAATCAGAATGAAGGAATGGCTTCATGATGTTAGCTCTGATCCTTCGGACTTCCTTGCAACATCTCAACACATACTGAAAAGGTACCAGGCATGGATTGTGATACAGAGGTGCCACATGTATATGCCAGGCGTTTATACTAGTTAAAACCTTTATGTGTCCTAATAACTCTGATACAAATTGGCATTTCTTTTTCAGCAAAAAATATTGCTTGAAGAATATTAATAAATCAATATCCTCTTATGACCTACCCAAGTCTTTTATCTCCTCTTTGTGATTTTTGTAGCACTATATATTTTATGTCCTTTGCACCAGAATGCTTGGTTGGTAAAGCAAGATTAATTTTTATTTCCCTCCTTTATTCCTAATAAAATATTTTTTGTAAAAAAATTATCACTTCTGATCTAAGCCTAATTCCTCAAAGGAATTGCCTGATTACTTGCTTCAAAGCTATGTAGATTATGCAGTAGTGCTATAGGGTTTATTTATTTATTAAAAATCCATGGTAATTGCCAGAAGGCAGTGAGGCTGTGAGATTTCTATCTCTCACAGGAGTAGTACTGGAGGAGACCTAAATATCACCCAAGAAGATAATTTATGATGATGTTAACAATCAAGTGCTACAGCAAGGCGGAAGGGCAATACTAGTTTTGTAAAAACCAGAAGACTTTTGGGAAAGGGAGGTGGAAACTTCTACCTTTCATCCTATGGGCTAAGCACTACTACTATAGTACATCACACTTTGAACCTTTTCTCATAGGTTCTTTCTTCCAGGCCTCTTATTTCATTTGCTTTCCTCTGAACATACTCAAAAGAAGAAGGGGATGGCAGAGAACGAGGTGGCTGGATGGAGTCACTGAAACAGTTGGTGTGAGCTTAAATGGACTCCTGGGGGTGGTAGAGGACAGAAAGGCATGGGAGAATGTTGTCCATGGGATGACAATGAGTTGACACATCTAACAACAACAACAAAAATACTCTAGTTATCAATGTCAATGACTTTGTCTCCAGTTTTAGATTCTGCATTTTTGCAATCTTCTAGGTATGGGCTGATCATGTTACAACAGAGAAGGAAAATGACTCCTCTTAACCATGACATCATATCTCTGTTGATGTAGATTATGACTGTATTTGATTTTGTTGAAACTACATCACACTATTGCCTTCTGTTAATATAATCCATCTTCATGGTATTGGACCTGGGTACTTGAGAGACCGCCTGCTGCCAATTACCTCCAACAGACCGATTAGATCCCACAGATTCCATCCACTGGCTAATGCCGACTGGCGACCACCCGGAGGAGGGCCTTCTCTGTGGCTGCTCTGGCTCTCTGGAAAGAGCTCCCCGTGGAGATTCGGACCCTCACCACCCTCCATGCTTTCCGCAAAGTCCTTAAAACCTGGCTGTTCTGACAGGCCTGGGGCTGATGAGTTCCTGTCCCCGCTTGAATGGTGTGTCTGTTGAGTTGTTTTTAAAATTGTGGTATTGTTTGTCTGTCTTTTTTTCCCTATTTGTATCCCCTATCCCCCCCCCCCCCGCCGACTTGGGTTGTGAGCCGCCCTGAGTCCCTTCTGGGAAAAGGGCAGCATAGAAATATAATAAATTCAATTCAATTCAAGACATCCAGTTCAGTAATAGTTTTCTCTTACCTTCACTACTAGCTGGGAACCGGGAGCACACATGCACAGAGTGTCAATAATGACATCTCAGCAGGAGGGCAGAGCTTCCCACCACTGCTACCAATTTGTCCAAACTGGAGCGAACTGGCAGAATACTACCTCTGATCCAGTTCCTTTTTTGCAGTTACTAGTGTGCAAAATCTTTCTTCCCATTCACATCTCCATGTAATATCATTACTTTGATTTTTTTTTTTTACTCAAATGTAGGCCCTGCAATTCTCCATGTTGAAATTAATCTTCTTTGGTTTTGCCCAATGTTCAGCTTGACAAGATTTTCTGAACCTCAATGCTGTCCTCACTCTTGTCACCCTGCCCTCTCTGATCATTGGGTTTTTGTGAGGCATGTTAATGACTGAATTCAGTCTAGAGAAAGTTCTGTTAGCATTTCTTCAGTATGTTTTCTTCATACTGATATACAAAGATAAGATGATGAAGGAGCAGCAGCTGATGAAGGGATAAGGTAAAGGTTCCCTTCACGCATATGCGCTAGTCGTTCCCAACTCTAGGGAGTGGTGCTCATCTCCATTTCAAAGCCGAAATGCCAACGTTGTCCAAAGATGTCACTATGGTCATGTGGCTAAACGCCAAAGGCACATGGAATGCTGTTACCTTTTCACCAAAGATGGTTACTATTTTTCAACTGCTAGGTTGGCAGAAGCTGGGACAAGTAATGGGAGCTCACTCTGTTATGCGGCGCTAGGGATTTGAACCACCAAACTGCCGAACTTTCTGATCGACAAGCTCAGCGTCTTAGCCATTGACCCACCGCATCCCTTGGTGAAGGGATAGCGTTTGGGAAATGCCTGATTTGGTTAATGGTTAGAATCATATTGGGTTTTGTAGGTAGCCTTTTGAGTTAGAAACTACTTCCATTTTATACCACTAGTTGTTACAACTTCCTTGAAATGGAACACAATTTTAGTCTCAATATCTTCATGATAAGATTCAAGAGGAATCTTCTCTTCCCTCTGTCCCACTTGGCCTCATCAGTTTTGAGCTTCTGATGGTCACTTAAGACCTGGTTGTGTCAACAAGCCAGGCAATCTCAGGACATGAATAAATTTGTGAAGTGGCTCCATTACTATTAACAACCCATAGCATCCCTTTGTTTGTTAACAATGTTTCTTTTTTATTATTTCAGTTTTCTTTTTTATAGTTTTTAAACAGTTTTTCATAATAATATAGGTTTTATGTATTTATTCATCATTTCTGTGTATATCACTCAGAGTCACTTTGATGAAATCAGCAGCTCTATAAATCAGATGAATAAATTAAGTAAATAATATGCAAAAATTAAAGGTAGAATGAAGCCCAGATAAGTGGACACTGTTGACAATTACCTGTTACCCTGTCCCATCTTTTCCACCCTCTCATTAAGAGACTTCATTTATTTATAAATGTGTACAGATACATACAAACAGCTTAATCCTAATTTCTCTGCAGGACTACTTGCATTCATACCATCTGCTCCATCCATCATTAACAGGAATCTTTTGCAAGACTTACCCCAAATATTACTGGCATTGACGGTAAATCCTATCATGCAACACTTGGAGCATCTTGCTTGGACTTGATAGTCAAACAAGGTCAGGACTAGTTAATACTTAGTTGGAAAAAGAGCAATAGGTGATCCTGCAGGTAATTTGGATCAAAGCTATGCAAGACTATGGATCTGAAAATAATCACCTTGAACTGGACTGAGAAAGCAGTGGGTAACCTGGCCAATTATTTCAACTTTCATGTGCTATGATAGCTCCAAGTGGCCTCCTTGATCACTTGCTGTGTTGTATTCTAGAATAGTTGTAGGTTGGGAGCTTGTTCAAGGTTTGCCCAACAATACTGTATGTCCATTCCATTAATTAAGATTTGAAGTTACCTACATATGTCAACCACATTAAGTCACTATCAGCTTTCAGGCTGACACTGGGTTTCTGTTTCTGTAAAATATTAGATTGACTGTGGTATATGAATTATGAACAAAATTAAAAAAATAATCTGGACCCAAATATGACTGGTAAAGTGATTAATAGCTACCTACAACAGCATCCTATATCATCATATTATATCACAATATTTTTTCCCCAGATCCTGAGTAAGCTAGTTACATTTCATAGACAAAATAAAGATCTGCAGAAATGATTATGACTCTCAAAAACGCTGAATTCAAGTCTTATTCCCAGGAAATTGGGCACAGAATTACAGCTCTACAACAATTAAAGTATATTATAAGGTATATTCCAATAAAATTACCTCTAGGCACCTATATTATTATTATTATTATTATTATTATTATTATTATTATTATTATTATTAAAAACATTTATAAACATACTTTACTTTGATTTGAAGTTATTGTTTTAGACCATAATGTGTACTGTTTGATTTTTCTGCAGCATTGCCCTGTTGCCTTCCTTCTCATTCTTGTGTGTAGATGTGTACACTATGTGTGCTGTGTTAAAAGCATTGACTGATCAGTCAAAGAAATCACATTGTTTGCACTTCTTTGCAAACTTTGATAATAAATATCTTGACATTTCCTCCCTTTGCACTTCACTTTTGCTTTGGCTCCTGGTTACCAGGTGCTCACCATCTCTTTTTAAGAACTGGTAAGTACTCAGCATCCTGTCAAACAAGAGTCTGCTTAGCTAAACAATGAACTTGAATTATTTCTGTGACTTTGAATATCACGTTGAGATACTTAGCAAATTTCACTCCAGAGAAAGAAACTTCCTAAACTTCTCTTAATTAACATTTTGAGGACTGCTATAGAAAGAAGTTCGCATGAAAAACAGTATATTCCTGTAGTCTGGAACAAATGATGCTGAAATTGTTATCTTCATTCTGTCTTTTGAACTGGCTTCAAAGTGGAATAAGATAAACAGTCTTTCTTTAAGAAATTTATTTCTGATTAATGCTGGGATAGAATAAGGGCAAAGGGGCATTTTGTTCAGACAGAGACCTTTACCTCCAGAAAAGAGGGGGATATTTCAATTTATCCTACTGGTAGGATAAACAGACTTTGCACTTTGTCAAGGATCTGTCCAAATGGGAAACCTAACATCTACTACTTTATGTGTGCAGAATCTGCCACCAATGAAATATGAATTCTTTGGGGATTTATTCCTTTCTAAACATTAGCTTAGCATTAGTGCTTTAATGGTCTGCAGTTCATGCAGAGCTGAAGTGGCTTGAAAGTGAATTTATTTAGCTGCCAAGGAGTGAATACTGGTATTGATTTTGTTTTGTTATTCAATTAGTGCTGAAAATAAAAGGCATATGTATTATAATCAGGCTTTTATAGCTAAAACAGGAAGCAGGCAATTATCAAGCAGCAACATGAGATAAATTAATAACTTAATAAAAGTGGATACAAGAGGACAGTATTGAAGATCATATCATCTGTTTTAATGATATGGGGTACATCAAACTTCTGTATCCTGAACCTTCTAGAACTGGGGTGTCAAACTCACATTGTAATGCTTATACTTATAGTTGACTACAATACAATAGCAGAGTTGGAAGGGACCTTGGAGATCTTCTAGTCCAACCCCCTGCCTAGGCAGGAAACCCTACACCATTTCAGACAAATGGCTACCCAACATCTTCTTAAAGACTTCCAGTGTTGGGGCATTCACAACTTCTGGAGGCAAGCTGTTCCACTGATTAATTGTTCTAACTGTCAGGAAATTTCTCCTCAGTTCTAAGTTGCTTCTCTCCTTGATTAATTTCCACCCATTGCTTCTTGTTCTGCCCTCAGGTGCTTTGGAGAATAGTTTGACTCCTTCTTCTTTGTGGCAACCCTTGAGATATTGGAACACTGCTATCATGTCTCTCCTAGTCCTTCTTTTCATTAAACTAGACATGCCCAGTTCCTGCAACTGTTCCTCATATGTTTTAGCCTCTAGTTCCCTAATCATCTTTGTTGCTCTTCTCTGTACTCTTTCTAGAGTCTCCACATCTTTTCTACATCGTGATGACCAAAACTGAATGCAGTATTCCAAGTGTGGCCTTGCCAAGGTATTATAAAGTGGTATTAACACTTCATGTGATCTTGATTCTATCCCTCTGTTTATGCAGCCTAGAACTGTGTTGGCTTTTCTGACAGCTGCTACTGGCTCATATTTAAATGGTTGTCCACTAGGATTCCAAGATGTCTCTCACAGTTACTACTATTGAGCAAGGTACCCCCTATACTGTACCTGTGCATTATGTTTTGACTCCAGAAACTGATGTAATTAAATCCAGTTCAACCTTTCCAGACTTCTGGGATCCTTAATAGCTGTCTGAGTTCAAGACTTGAGGATATTTCTGACAATATGAAACTGTCATATGTTAAGCAAATGAAGATGCAGTAATAATAGCATTTCTACTCTCATTCTACTTTTTTTTAAAAATAATAATAACAACAACAACACTGCTTTATGATAACCCATTTCTTCATCTGCTAAAATCACCGCTTCTACGCCTGCAGATTCTTTAAGGGGAAGGAAGCTGACTTTTCAGATCTTCCCCATGGAAACTGCTGAGATATTTTTGCATGTGACATGTCAAATGCAAGCAAGAAGAAGTAAGGTTCTGTTTAGTGTATGTAAACAATTCATTTTTATTTTTTGTTGACGTCTAAGTGGAGTAAAATATATTATTATTGTAGGATCTGTGGCATCTTAGAGTAGAGAGTTCTCCCTCCCCCCTCCTAGTTCTTCGTAGTTTGAGATTCGCAATTTGATCTCAGGCCATCTTCAAAGCACTTCTAAAGGACTGAGTGGAAACCATGGCAATGTGTTAGTGCTCTGAATACATTTCAAACCCTATATTAGCCTTCTATTCTTTCACCTGGCTAATTATTGGAATCAGCAAGCTTTGCAGACACTACCTTAAAGTTGTATATTAGTTTCATAGAAATGCACTGAAACTGGATCCTGAAAAGCCAGGTTTTGAACACTAGCAGTCCAAAGTAAGCCAAGTGAGAGAATGTTTCTTGTTCTTCATAATAAGCCTGGAAATTGGGAGGGGCAAGGAAAAGGGACAGAATGGACACTTTTATGTGATGACCTTTATTAGCTTCATTTTGGGAATCAGATACAGGTCCTAGGCTCAAAAATAGATCTTACTATGATCATACACAAAATTTTCATTTTAGATTGCAGTTCAATTCACCTCTGACTGTCCTTGAAGATGGTTCAGATTTCCAGGTAGCCTTATGTGCCACTTACTGCAGTATGAAAATATGTTGCTAAATTATTTAGAGTTGTATCCTCATGACATCACCGCATTCTGGAGAAGCTGCTTGTTCAGTGGTTTCATTACAAGGGGTGTCTTTGGTTTTCCCAACACAAGTCTTGTTGTAGGATGTACCTACCACACCTGTGTGATGCTGCTCCATTACAGTACAACAACAACAGCAACAACAACAACAATAATTATTAATATAGTCTTAGACCAGTGACACTCTGGTACAGTATGAACAGGCATCTGCTAAGATTCTAATGGCCATTTCAATATACCATGGAGGGATCCATTCTTCTCCCTGCCTACTTGTTGGCCACTGTCCTCTATGGGCATTTTGTCTTGGGCTGTACTAGGTTTCTGAAGAAATATATTGTCTTTGACAGAGAAATATCAATCTTTTAGGGAAGAAACACATCCCTGTCAAAATCAAACAGAAAATGCTATCCGTCAAGTTGTCTGCAAGCTGCATCCCAACTGAAAGGTTGACGTTTGCTGATTTTACACAGATCTATCAATCTCTCAAAAGACAGATTTATTTATTAACATGGAAATATTACTCTCTTGTTCTCTACATCCATTTTGATTTGAGCTGCCTTAATCCAAATACTTCGCTTCCACCTAAAAGATCTACTCCTTGGGATTACTGTGGATAGGGGAAGAATTTGATGGGAAGCTGTCCAGAGATGACTAAAAGATGGGTGGCTATAATAAATAAAAGAATTGATAGTTCTTCGAAACTATCAGAAACACAATTTATGATTGCCCTACATAAATGACCTATTTCAAGTGATAGATGTTTCCCTCCTTTTTCTTCAGGCAGGAGATTATAGGAGACCAATAGTCCCATGGCAAAAGAACAAACAAATACATAAAAATGTAATTAACTGGCTAATTGGGAATAGCATGGAATGAAATGAGATTCTAGAGTCCCTCAACTGCATTCCACCACATCTTTTAACAATTTGATGGCGCATGCTGCTGTTGCTGCTACACTACCACACTAATAATAATCCAGAAACATCTAAAGTTTACTAACATTGCCTGGTGAATGGAAACAACATTTTAATGTTTTCTCTAATCATCGCAAACCAAAACCCACTGAGCAGGGGTAGGTTCCTGTCAGTTTTAACCTCTTCTATAGAAGAGGTTCCACAAATCTACAGTGCCATTTAGAACCGGTTCCAGCTCCTTCCCCCCACCCATCCGCACATCATCAAGATGAAGAGTGAGAGGAGGAATTCTGGAAGCTGAAGTCCACAAGGCTTAAAGCTGTCAAGTTTGAACACCCTGGGTTTTTTTCTAAAGGGTTAGGGGTGCAAGGGTCTTGTAACTTGACAGCTTTAAGCCTTGCGTGCTTCAAATGCCAGAGTTTCTGAGCCAACATTTTGGTTGCTAAGTAAGAGTGTTGTTAAGTGAGTTTCACCACATTTTACAAGATGGCCATGCCCACCCAGTCACATGGCTGGCAAGCCACTCCCACCCTGTCACATGGCTGGCAAGCCACTCCACCCAGTTACATGGCCAATAAGCCACTCCCACAAAGCAGGCCACACCTACAGAAGAGGTTCTAAAAATGTTTGAAACC
Organism: Thamnophis elegans; assembly: GCF_009769535.1. Taxonomy (NCBI): domain Eukaryota; kingdom Metazoa; phylum Chordata; class Lepidosauria; order Squamata; family Natricidae; genus Thamnophis; species Thamnophis elegans. Next base: position 41,186,171 of record NC_045551.1, read on the forward strand.
CACCACTGAGGATGGGAAAACCTGTGAGTGCATATCCCCAATGCACATTGCCTCAATCTGTGGCCCTGCACATACATATTGGGGGCTTCCATGTTTGTACTGCAGCCTCCCTAACCTGTTACTTAGCATGTAGAGCCATGGAGCTGAAAACTTTGCCTTTTATTGCTACACATATGTTGGCACAGTGTTTCCTGCAAAGGATTAAAGACAATAGAAGAAAAGTATTGAAAAAGTTCATTTCAGAGCTTGTTTTGAAAGGCATGAAACCAGGTGTGTCATTCATGTATCCTGCCCTCTACAAGGTTCCAATGTGAAATTTCAAGACAAACCATGTTACTCATTCTAAGAATGAAAGAAAGGGACCCTTTGAAATTATAGAACATTTAATAGGCTAAATATAAATTATAGAGAAGTAGTGAAAACCATCAATCCAGGAAAAATTTCAACCTAGCCATTCACTTTACCCAATACTCCATATTGCTGATATTATCTCTGTTAATAATTCAGGTTATAACTCCTATTAAATGGCCTTTTCTTGTAATGATTAAACTGATCTAGTGCATCTGGAGGAATTTTGATATAGTATCCTCCATGATCCATTAGGACAGGGTTGTCAAGCTCACGGCCCACGGGCTGGATGCATTATGTGCTGGCCACACCCACCCCTGGTTTACCAAAGGGGGAAAAGTTTGGGATACGTCACATGATGATGATGTGACGATGCGAGTTTGACATCCCTGGATTAGGACTAGAATTCCTAATTCCTAGTTAATATATCCCATTACATCAGGATAGACTGGAGAAGGCAAAGCAGAAATATAGGATGCTCTTAATGTTTATTTCATCATCAAATGCATTCTTATAGCAAGGGAGAAGCTGATTTTCCTTGTCTTCAAAAAAGATAATAAGATTTGGATTTGATTACTACTTGAAACAAGAGACCACCAAAAAATGCCAGATTTTTACCTCAGGTTGATTAAGTAACAGGAAGAAAAATCCTAGAATAAGCCAATGACAAACCACGTCCATCTCATTGGAAATAATACAGATATATTTAAGTGGTTATTAGGAGTTATTTGCTCTGGGGATAATTTCCCTTCCCCCACTTCATCTCTTGTCAGTGAATTGGTTTCCTCTACAATTCACAATACTAAGTGAAAAAAATGAAGAAATTTGCAAGACTTATTTTAAAATAATGCCTAAGTTATTTTATGCAACTAAACATCCACATAGTTTTCAGTATGAAAGTATTTGGATATGTCAATCCACCAAACAGTAGAAAGCTGATAGCTTTCTAATTGACAAATCCTCAATCTAGGATGTGATAGGCTTGTCAGTTGTTGGAAATTAACATTACCTGAATTGGATGAGTCAAGTGTAGAAATCACAGGAATGCTGTTTCCTCTGGCCCTCCTTCTAGAGTCAGAAGATCAATTCCCTTGAGAAATTCTATATCTTCTTTTGCAATGGTAGAGAAAGTTTACTGACTGTGAGGATGGTGCATGTGAAAGGACTCAGTTACTCTTTTGCTGATGATTTTTGGGGGTTGGACACCACTCTGATGTTTTTGATCTAGGTCCCATTGTGTGTGTGTGTTCTAAAAGAATTTAGGACATGCAGAGAAGGGCTGTAGCCCAAATGCTTGAAGCCACCCACAGATACTAATCAGCAGGGCATAAATCAGTAAAGAGGAGAAAGATTTGCAAAAGAATCAGAGGTAACCCCCTCTGTGGCATGAATAAATCTGCTGGTGGTGTGGTACCAGTAGATGGACAGACAAAGCATTTTTTGGGTTTAAGGCTGTGCTTCCTTAGTGATGTTGAATTTTAATGCAATACATAAATGTTACATTTGTTCAGACACCACAGTTCACACTGTGGAGTTAAGCTATGTCTCATTATAAATGACAGAATAATTGAATGTACCATGTTTTTGTACACAAGACAAATGTTTAGAAGAAGCTTATGGGCAGTTTTCCCTACCTTATTCTATTATTTTGTGGGGAATTCAGGTGAAACATTTCATTTGTAGCCTACCTATTATTTCACACAATTTTTTCCCTTTTCTTCCTTACCACAGAAAATCTTATAAAGGGGAAAAATAGAACGGCACAGTCCCATTTACTGGAAAGGTCTCAAAGCTGGAAGCCTTTGACAATTGAGAATATAATGATTGAAGTTTCCCCTTAAATAAGAGTTTTAAAGTCCCACTTATTTCAATTGGATAAAATCAATCCTGGATTCTCCCATTGAATGAAAAGCTTTTTGAAATGTTTACAGTTGACTAATCCTTGCACATATTTTTAATAGTAATGGTTATGTAATAACCTGTACATGAATTTGTAGAAAGCAAGTCAATATATTCTTTTCATCTGATTATATTATCTGGAATAGTATTAGTATTATAGTTTCTTCTTAATGTATCCATTGAAGAGGAATAAATGAGAAATGAAGAATGAAGTTAAGTGAGCCTTAGAGGAGTGAAGAATAATGATAGGTGTTACATACTAGTTGTCACTTAATAAAGAGCTGTTTGTTGCTTAAGCCTGAGTCTGCCTCATCCATTCACCCTATCTAACAATAGGGGACCAATATTTGTAATATTTAATAACACAATCATATCTTTAATCATATTAATGATAATTGAAGACTACTAAAATGCTTCATTTTAATAATACATCATTATCAACACTGATGTACATATCGTTGACACAGGAATTTGATATCCATATTCTCTAGTTATGCCACCTAGTATTTACAGATAATGGCCTGATGAACAATAATTCTCCTGCTTTTCAACTGCAACATGATTCTGCACTGTAGGACTTAGGAATCATACTTTAATACATTTAAAATCACTTTAGTCTTGATAATAAATATCCCATTTTTTCCAATATACAAGGAAATCCATGCATTAAAAATATATTAGATTTTGCATAATTTTCACTAATAGACTTAAGATGTACAGAAGAAGTACAGAATGAATCAGTGACTCAAGCTAGTGGCAAATTATTAACTCATAACTTTACCCAAATGCCTCCCTGTAAACTCTTATTAAAATTCCTATTTTATCTCCTGATTAAAAGGTTGCAATGCTATTTGAGAAGCTTTGGGTTCTTGCTTCATCTCTCAGTGTTGAATGCTTGAAAGTTTAATTGCCTGGGTCAGAACATCTCCCATCACCCAAACCAAGCAAGTACCAATATTCTACAAAGTCTTTCACCACTAACCTTACAGTCTCTTAAAAACTCATTGCCATCTGCCCTGTCACAGTAATAAATGAAGCTGTTCCATTTCCATGAGGCTGTCTCTTAAATTAGTGAAAGTTTGGGGAGAGAGTTATGGGCTGAAGAGCCAGATGGAGATTTCACAGCAGGAGTGGAAGTCAACAAAGTGGAGAGCAAGGAGGCTCCATACATTTACAGGAACCCTGGGAAGAGCTAAATGGATCAAGTGACAAAGAGAGTAAACAGTAAATGACAATGTTTTGTATGACATTGTTTGCAGGTTCATTAAGAGAAGAATTGGTGTTTTAAAAAATATCTACTGAGAAGGATTTTTTTTCCTTGGAATCTTCTGCGTGGTATATGCAATTTATCATTCCCCCCCCCACTAATAATCAATCAGAATTCATCCTAAGATTAAATGAAACAATGAAGAATGGATGTTTGCAAAACACAAGTCACAATTTCTACTATTGACCCTTGGCACATTTTGCCCAAATCTATTTGAAATTGGTTGCAAACTGAGAAAGGCTCAGAGAAAGGAGAAAGGCTTGAGTGTGTATGTGTATATGTATATGTATATGTATATGTATGTGTATGTGTATGTGTATGTGTATACATACATACATACATACACACACATACACACACACATACACACACACAAACCTATGTATGTATGTGTGTATGTATGTATGTGTATATATATATATATATATATATATATATATATATATATATATATATATATATATATATATAGAGAGAGAGAGAGAGAGAGAGAGAGAGAGAGAGAGAGAGAGAGAGCACAGGTTCGAATCCCAGTAAGGGTATGGCTAGCTGATGAGAGCTAAATAGCTTGAAATAGATCTATACTAGTCTCCCTTTATTTATTTATCAGCACAAATATTGCATACATACATACATAGATACACACACACACACACACACACACACACACACACACACACACATATATATATACACACACACACACACACTCAACATATTCAGTATTATGGCTTTATTTACTTGTTCTCCCTTGTCTTTTGAGCTAGACAATTTTGTCAGTGACAAATGCTGCGAAACAAATGTGTGTGGCATTGCAGCAGGAAAGGAATACAGGAAGTTCTTGACTTACAACAGTTCATTTAGTGATGGTTCAAAGTTACAACGGCACTGAAAAAGTGACATGACTATTTTTCACACTTACAATTGTTGCAGCATCCACATGGCCTCATAATCAACATTTAAATGATTGGCAACTGGTTCATATTCATGCAGTGTCCTGGGGTCATGTGATCAGCTTTTGTAACCTTCTGACAGCAAAGACAATGGGGGAGCTAGATTCATTTAACAACAGTTACTAACTAAGCAACTGCAATGATTCACTTAACAACTGTGGCAAGAAAGGTCATAAAATGGAACAAAACTCTCTTAACAAATATCTCACTGAACAATATAAATGTTGGGCTCAATTATGGGTTGAACTCTAGGACTACCCAGTTCAACTATTTACTTATTACCATCTCTTTCTCTCTCCTCCTCCCCCCTCCCTCCCTCCCTCCCTCCCTCCCTAAGCATCCATAGGATATGTATGTCAAAATATGCAGGATCAGTGGTGGGTTGCCAATTTTTTTACTACCGATTCGTGCGCGCTCATACACGCATGCAACACTTCTGTGCATGCACTGAAGCATCCGGGTGGGTGGGCAGAGCCTCCCATTGCCACTACTACCGGTTCTCCCAATCAGGGCCGATCCGGGAGCAACTCACCTCTGTGCAGGATGATTCTATACAAGTTATATAAGAGGTTGGAGTTTGGATTGCCAACATCACCACCTTGCAGATGTTGACATACAGGTAGTCCTTGTTTATCAACTGCCTCATTTAATGACCATTCAAAGTTATGATGACATTAAAAAGCCAGTCTTGTGGCTGATACATTTATGACCATTGGAACATCCTGCCGTCATGTGATTGCCATTTAGTGCTTTTCATTCGGTTTCCAACAGAGTTAATGGAAAGCACAGAAGTTAAATTGCAAAATGTGGTCATGTGATGCCTAGCATAACAACTATGGTGACTCAGCAATTGAATGGGCAATAATGTTGTCAGCCCATCACACTCATGGGATTTTCCACTGGGTGACTCTGGCGCATAGCAACAGAGTTGCCACTCGCAATTGTGGCCATTAAGCAAAGACTACCTATACCTTCTTGCAGACTATGCTTTATAGCACAATTTTTGCTTACTCTCATGGCTTATTGACTTTCTCCCATTTCAGTAGGTGCATCAAAGAAGTGATGTTTTGATATAGTGTCTCTGATTCAGAGCTTTTCTTTCTGCTTCTTAACAAAGACACTAATGTCTTTGTTTGATGTATCTCTACTTCAATGCAAAACAAGGCTTCATAACATTTTTCTTATGTCATATTATTCTATGTAAACATGGTTGTCTTGTTTAGTAAATAAAGTTTATTTTACTTTAACTCATGTCATTGCCCTTTGATGAAGGTTAGGCATGCTGTCCTTATTTTTAATACATTGTTCAATAATAGTTTAGGAGGTGGGTAACCACAACAGTAAACAAATAAGTTTTTATTTCCCAAAGTGTCTCTCTTACAATATCAACACAAACAATCAAGGAATGAGGAAAAAAGAACCCTGATATACCTGCCAACCTCTGAGCAATTGCTTTGGGTCTTTATTTATGCCAGGATTTCATGGCTTGGCTCAACACAGCTTCAATCTCTGTTCTTAATGTCTTGACTGAACTTCAGTAAAGGTTTCCTGAACAAACTAGTGAATTTTCTTCACCCTTGGCAAACCATGGCAAGTTTCTATAAAGCAGAGATAAAAGAGACATACTTCCTGGATATAATGTTTCCAGTCTACAGCTTGGGTATCTGACTTTTTAGCATAGATTTTCTCCAACTCAATGTTTTCCAGTTCAATAAGAATACATTGATGTCTCCTTCATCAAGCTTGAGGGTTGTAGTCCTACATACAGTATTAGAAGGACACCAGATTGAGGAAGGATACTCTAAATCAGTGTTTTTCAACCTTTTTGTGCAAAGGCACACTTTTTTCATGAAAAAAATCACGAGGCACACCACCATTAGAAAATGTTAAAAAAATTTAACTCTGTGCCTATATTGACTATATATAAAGTAATTTTCCCACGGCACACCTTACACTATGTCACAGCACACTAGTGTGCCGGGGCACAGTGGTTGAAAAACACTGCTCTAAATATTAAGCACTGCAGTCCCACCTATGACATATGGCCTAATGCTATAAGTGGAGGTGCATTCCACAATAAAGAATACAGGTAGTACTCAATTTTCAACAGCTCATTTCGTGACCGTTACAGCACTGAAAAAAGTGACTTATGACCATTTTTCATAGTTATGACCTTTGCAGCATCCCTCAAATATTTTGATCTAAATTCAGATGCTTGGCAACTGGTTCATATTTATGACCATTGCTGTATCCCAAGGTCATGTGAATAGCAAAGTCAATGGGGAAGTCAGATTCACCTAACAACCAGGTTACGAATCTACCGCAGTGGTTTACTTAACAACTGTGGCAAGAAAGGTTGTAAAATGGGGCAAAACCCACTTAACAAATATTTCACTTATCAACAGAAAGTTTGGGCTTCATTCTGGTTGTAAGTCAAGGACTGCCATAAAATGAAGAGAGGTTGTCATGTAATCGTTTCTGAAAATTCCACAGAAAATATGAATTATCCGTCAAAGCAAATCAAAGTATTTTAGCCAGATCAGGGCTGTCAAACTCCCACCTCATGGGCCAAATGCGCAAAGAGCTGGCCATACCCATGCTAGGTTTGGCAAAAGGGGGAAAAGTCCCAATATATCATGTGACCAGTGGTGGGTTCCTACCGATTCGGGGCAGTTTGGCCAAACCAGTAGTGGTTTGGTGGCCTGGGTTGCTGGAACCGGCAGTGACCCAGAGCTGCCACAACCCTGAAATGGTTCTCCAGGCAGCACCATAAGTGCCACCATCTTGTTATTTTGCTTCTGCGCATGCACAGAGCAATTTTTATTGCACTGTGCATGCGCGTGTGCATCCACAAGTGAACCGACAGTAGTGACTGTTAGAACCCGCCCCGGCAGGTGACGTCACCATGACAATGTGAGTTTGACACTCCTGAGTAAGATCATAAGCAAGCTTTTTTTCCCTCAGCAGAAACAGCACAGTTGTATATGACTCAGTCCTATAAAAAAATCAAACAAAAATAATATCACTTTCTCCAGTTTTCTTATTCTGGTTTGTGTATAATTTTTGTTAACTTCGAGGTCCATTCTTTCAGCTCTCTATTTTATTATAAAGATATCATAACTCAACTGTTCTAATTGTAATTATCTGAAGATGCATCTGATTAAAATCAACAGGACTTAACAGTAGTAAAAATATAACTTGGCCCTTTACAATTGCTGAAATGTGATTCATAACTTCATAAATATGCCACGTTGATTCTGAGTTACCATATTTTTCACTCCATAAGACACTCCAGACCATAAGATGCACCTAGCTTTTGGGAAGGAGAACAAGAAAAAAAAATGTTTTGTTTTGGTCACAAAAATCTTGCATGGCTTTCTATAAACCTTTTTAAGATTTATTTTTGGTTGCTTCTTGTAACATGCTTGTTATACAGAATTACAAGTTGGCAGAGACCTTGGATACCTTCTAGTGTAACCCCTGCTCAGGCAGGAAACCTTATATCATTTTAGCCAAAAGCTTTTGAAGCTACAGAAGAAATTTCCCATAGGTGAGGCTGTCCCCACAATGGATTTTATTTCTCCTGGGACCCAGGTCTATTGTGTGGCTGCCGCCACCTACCACACCCTATCACTGCCGCTTGCCACTGCCTATTTCTGCCTATCGCTGCCGCTCACTGCCTATCGCTGTCACTCACTGCTGCCACCTATCACCACCGCCACCATTTGCTGTTGCCTATTGGCTATTGGATCGGCCCCCAGAATACTGCCAATCAGTTGTTCCAGGCAGTGGGGATTGCTGAACTGTAGTGGCAGCAACAGGTGGCAGCAATAGGCCGCGATGATCCCCACCACCTGGAACAGCTGATCAGCAGTATTCTGAGAGGCCAATCCAACTGCTGATAGGCGGCGGCGAGCAGCGGTGGTGATAGGTGGCTGCAAGCAGTGGTGGGAATAGGCGGCAGTGACAGGCCGTTTGCCGCTGCTGTTTGTTCCCACCGCCACACCAAGCCCTCCCCCTCACCACCATGGCCCAGCCTGTGATGCAATATTCACTCCATAAGACGCACAGATATTTCCACCCACTTTTTTTGGGGGGGGGGGGAGTGCCTCTTATAGTGCAAAAATAAGGTACATGTGTTATCTTGCAGAACCATGGAAGTACTGCGATCTTGAAAGATGGTGAAACAATCTATTAAGCAAAAGTAAACAGTGTTGCCTGTACAATAAAACCAGATGATGATACTTTTCTTTGCTTTTCTATGTCCTTACATCAGTGGCTTGCTTAAGCATTATTGAAAACAAATTTCCAGCTCAATAAAACCTTTTCCCTTTGCAAACATAAATTATATTTAATATTCCTGGGAACATTTAAGGCTGCCAAAAACCGAGGCAAGCCAGTCTGCATGACTTCAGTCCGTTCTCAGCCCTTGATTACAATTTGATTTCCTTTGGCATTGAAGAGGAAAACTATTTTTGTGTACAATGTTTTTCCTTTAGCAAGTGCAAGATCCCTTACTTGGCAAGGGGCCTGTTCATTTGTAGGCAACTTATCCAGCTACTGATCAAAACTTCAGTCTCACTTTTTCATGATTGCAAAGCAGGGAGAAAGGAACTGAATAAATAGTATTCACCTGAGAGGGGTTTTGGATGAAGTCACCTGAAAGCAGTTGCTTTCTGCAGTCCTTGCATTCAAATATATCTTTTGTACTGTTCAGCAGGTTCTGACACATTCTGGAGAACCATTTGTGGAAATTTTGAGTAGTCCAGAGAACTGGTAAATACCACCTCTGACTGGCCCTGCCTCCATCTATTCTTTGCCTCCCAAGTCCCAGCTGATTGGGAGGAAATGCGGATTTTATGTAACCTTCCCCTGGAGTGGGGTGGTAATGGAGATTTTACAGTATCCTTCCCCTGCCATGCCCACCAAGTCACACTCATCAAGCCATGCCCATCAAGCCATGCCCACAGAACCGGTAGTAAAAAGATTTGAATCCCACCACTGACTACGACACAACATGACCCCTCTAGGAACCAGACAGCATTTTCTCCATGACTTGGTAATATGGGCTCAACTGATTTATCTAGTTTAGTAAACTAAACTATTGGCTTATGAAAACCTTAAATGGTGGGAATTTGAAATGCCAGTGAAAATAACCTTGAGCTCTCAAGTTTGATGAATTAGTGTTATCTAATGTGACAATGTTATTGAATAGAATATACTCAATAGAACATTCAATTATTATATTCCCCTAGAACAGGGGTTGGCAAACTTAAACACTCAAAGAGCCATTTGGACCCATTTCCCACATAAAAGAAAACACCGGGAGCCACAAAGGTCCTAACCGGAAGCCCCCTGTTCAATTCTGGAGCTGACCGGAAGTTCAGTTCCCCCACCATAGAGTCTCTTCCTAGCGCGGCATACTTTTTCTTCTACTTGTCATAACCAAAAGCCCTATCAATTGTGGAGACAACTGGAAAACCTTCCCCTTGCCATAGAGTCTTCTCCTGGCACACTGTGCTTCTCTCCCCCACCCCACTGGAAGCTCCTCTCAAAAATGTGGTGCCGCCAGGTGACGGAGCCACAGCAGAGGGAGGAAAGAGACACATGCAGCTCCAGAGCCACAGTTTGCTGACCCCTGCCATAGAATAATATTTTGACATTTTAAAAAAAGATATACATCCCCTGGCCTTCCCAACAAGAAGAGGGACATATTTCAAAAGTGATACAGTTCAGTTGATTTTTGTTTGAATCTCATTATATCCACAATAATAGCCTCCAATGCATAGTCTCTGATAATAAGTTGTCTGCTAAAGAAGACCAGCTTTTGTGTTTTCCAAGAACAATGATATTTTATACCTGAGGTATGTGGGATGTTTTTAGCAGCCCCTCAGAATATGAGGACCAGAAATCATCTAATGAAGTTGACTAGAAGAAAAGAGAAAAGGTGAAAGAAATTCCTCCTGGTTACAGACCATAATTAAAGATTTGTTTGTTAGTTCAACATATGGTGAATCTTACTAACCTGGATGACTTTAAAAGGCTTTAAATACATGGAGAATAGATCTTTTGAGGCCAATTGGTGTTGAAACTCAGTGTTACCTCAGGATTGGTTTACTGCTACCAGATGCAGGTACAAGGATGGAAAAGCATCCATTGAAACTTAAAAGCACCTCAAAAACATTTAGTTGACCATTGTGAGAAACAAGATCCTGGATTAAGATGGGCCTTGGCCTAACCCAGCAGGATTCTTCTTATGGTCATACAGTAAATACTGTATATGTATTTTGATTAAACTGTGATGTAACAGTTGACTTTGGGGAAATACTCATGACAAAGAATTATGGAGAATGCAAATTGATCTTAAAAAATCAATTTGCAATGACATCATGCACAAATGCTTCTGAATGGTATACAAGAGATTGCTTTTTAAAGAACAACCTTACAACTATAGCAGTGGTGGGTTCCAGATCCCATTCCAACTGGTATGGTTGGAACGGGCCCAGTGTCACCCACATGGATGTGCACAGTGCACTTGCACACACGCGTGGCATATGCATGCATCGTACCTGCCTGTGATGCCTCCACAAGCCTCCGTGATGCTCCAGCTGCTTGGCAGAGCATCATGCAGGTGCCGTACATGCCATGTGTATGCGTGGACGAGCCAAAGGCTTAAAGGACAGGTAAGGAGCTCGGGTGGGCGGATGGGCGCTCCGGAGTACCGTACTGGAACTGTACTCGGTGCTCCGGGCAGACTCCAGTACGCCCATACCGGGATGTACCACCTTCAACCCACCACTGAACTATAGTATTAGAAGTTACAAAAACTATGATCGGTATCAAAGAAAATAGTGGATGAAAATGGATTATTGATTTCATTTTATCTAATATTTTTATTACATTTCCAAAGTTAAAATACAAAAGATCCATGATGATGTACCTATGGCATGTATGCCATAGGTGGCACACAGAGCTCTCTCTGCGGGCATGCAAGCCATCACCCCAGCTCAGCTCCACCATGCATGCACATCTGCCTCCCACTGACCAGCTGAATTTTGGGTCTCTGCTGCACATGTGTGGGTGGTGGGGAGTATGCAGGAGACGCATGTGCTTGCATGGGGGCAGAGGGTTGTGCGTGCATGTGCGAAGGTCGGAGGGTCATGTGAGGGGAGGAGTTTTGGCCTGTTTTTAGTCCCAGGAGGCTTCAGGGAGGCCTACTGGACCCAAAATGGGGTGTGGGTGGTGCAGCATACTCCCACCATGGCCCTTTTTTTGGTCCCAGGAGGCTGCAGGGAGGCCTACTAGGCCCAACGTGTGGTGCCAAGGGACGGTCACATCCATGGGGGGGGGGCAGGGGAAGCATGGGAGTCACATGTGCATGTGCAGGGGGTGGGGCATGGGGGATGTCACACATGTGCATTGCCTCACGGCAAGCAGCAACAAAAAGGTTAGCCATCACTGCAATAGATTATTGGATTTCACATGCAGAAAGTCCACGACAGCTTCTAATTTACCATAAACCACTGCAGTCATTATCTTTGATCTGTTCAGGAACAAACAACACTACTTCAGGTTACAAAAAGCTATCAAGTCTTCTCCTACCAGGAGACTAGTTGACTATGTTTCATCCTTTTCACGTGTTATTTCCTATTAACTTTATACAATACAATACAATACAATACAATACAATACAATACAATACAATACAATACAATACAATACAATACAATACAATAGGAGAGTTGGAAGGTACCTTGGAGGTCTTCTAGTTCAACTCCCTGCTGAGGCAGGAAACCCTATACCATTTCAGACAAATGGCTATCCAACATCTTCTTAAATACTTCCAGTGTTGGGGCATTCACAATTTCTGAAGGCAAGCTGTTCCACTGATTAATTGTTCTCACTGTCAGGAAATTTCTCCTCAGTTCTAAGTTGCTTCTCTCCTCGATTAGTTTCCACCCATTGCTTCTTGTTCTGCCCTCAGGTGCTTTGGAGAATAGTTTGACTCCTTCTTCTTTGTGGCAACCCTTGAGATATTGGAACACTGCTATCATGTCTCTCCTAGTCCTTCTTTTCATTAAACTAGACATACCCAGTTCCTGCAACCGTTCTTCATATGTTTTAGTCTCCAGCTCCCTAATCATCTTTGTTGTTCTTCTCTGCACTCTTTCTAGATTTTCCACATCTTTTCTACATTGTGGCGACAAAAACTGAATGCAGTATTCCAAGTGTGGCCTTATGTATATAATTATAAGTATATAATTTTACTTGGCTTTCATTTTGGTACAAAACTAAATGTTTTACCATCGCTTACTGCATACCACCACTGGTATCCCTTATTAGAATTGTTCTTAAGATATATGTTTGAAAAGATTAATTTTGCAACTTACTTGCCAACTAATGTCATTAAAATGTATTTTTAAACTGCCTACCCTGAAGTCTTGTTAAATGAATCATGAATTAATTAAATATATACAGTGTACATATAGTTTCTCAATCGTCCTTGAAGTTGACAATGATACACTTTTAATCATTTTAATCAAGCAGCTGTAATTTATTTTTAATACATGAGCACATGTTTTCTTCAGAATCATTATAAGCCACATACAATATATGATGCAACCTATTTTTAATTTTGAACAATTCTGCGAAACAGGTTTGGCTTAAGAACGAAGTCAACCAGCAAGCAAGATGGAAGGCCTTCCACACAATCGTTCATGCCTGCATGAGGACTATGGCAAAGGCCATATGGATGCCCTTGAACATCATTCAGAAGCTGCAACTCATCCAGAATTTTTCACCTAGTCAGATTTTCAGGCCACTTGGATCTATTTTATTTACACCTGTTATTGCCTTGTTATTTTTACTTTTGAATTGGTCAGTTACCATATCAAAGTTTACTGTTGTTGTTATCACTGTCCATCATATGATAATGCCAGGCAAAGTTTGCTATGTCAAATACTACTTTGGTGTTTAAGCTGCGCTGGTGGTGGTGGTGTCTTTATAATTTATAAGACCCTACATGGCATAGGGTTATCTAAGGCATTTTCTGTTCCTCATAGTTTCTGCCAATCTTCTCTATTACAACAGAGTCAGCATGCTCTGAGTCCCATTACTGAAGCAGTGCTGTTTGATAGGATACCCAAAAGCATGTTGCAGTGCTTATCCACTAAAACGCCATCTCCCCAGAGATTTGAGTGGTTATTACATTATTCTTATTCTAGTGCAGTGATGGCTAACCTTTTTTTCATTGCATGCTCAAAACGCATTCCCCCGCACCCATAATGCAATGCACGCATGATCCCCCCTTCAACCCACCCCCTCATGCATGCACCCGCCCCCTGTGAATGCGTGGCAGAGCTGGCCAGCAGGAGGCACACATGCATGTACGGTGGAGCTGGACTGGGGTGATGGCTGGCATGCCTGCAGAGAGGGATCTGCTTGCCTCTGAGTCCAGAGGACCAGACTTTTTTTTTGGACTTGAGCCTAAAAAGGGATAGATGGATGGACAGACAGATGATAGATAGATAGATGGATGGATGGATGGATGGATGGATGGATGGATGATAGATAGATAGATAGATAGATAGATAGATAGATAGGGTAGATAGATTCACAGTTTTAATATATAGGTATGAGAGTTAAACTATAAGGAAGGCTGAGCACTGAAGAATTGATGCTTTCAAATTGTGGTGCTGGACAAGACTCCTGAGAGTCTTTTGAACTGCAAGGAGATCAACCCTGTGTTATGACCCAGCTTCCCAAACACAACAATCATAAGTTAATTCAAAGATTTCTTTATTAGAAGAGGCAGCAGCCCCAGCAAAAAGATTTTCTCTCAGCACAAGCAAACAAGTCCTTCTTCCAGAAGATGAATAGTTGTCTGCCACATCTATTCATCTCCGTCCCCTGCCTTTTATCCTCAGAGTTAAGGTGGGGATTCTCTAGCAGCGTTGGCTCTTCCTTCCCCAGGATTGGCCCACATATTTCCACTGCTCTCCTCTCCTCTGCCTTCTGTGCATCCGCACATCAGATATTGGACCCAGCTGTTCCTCCTTTTCCTTATCAGACCTGGGGCCTATTGACTTTCCATCTGAGGGTTGTCAGACAGCCCAGGTTACGTCTCTGTCTCTCTCTCTGCCAGCTCCATTCCTTCTTCCCCCTTGGAGCTTTCAGGTTGGCTTGATGCTGACCATGACTTCCATGCCTCTGCCTCATCTGATTTGGTTGCTGGAGACACCAATGGCCCAACAGGCCACAACACCCTGATTTTTCTTTAGAAGGACAAATAGTGAAGCACAAGCCAAACAGTTTGTCCACCTAATGTGAGGAGAGAACTCATTGGGGGGAAAACTGATATTGTGGAAGATTGGAGAGAGAGAGAGAGAGAGAGAGAGAGAGAGAGAGAGAGAGAGAGAGAGAGAGAGAGAGAGAGAGAGAGAGAGAGAGAGAGAGAGAGAGAGAGAATGAATGAATGAATGAATGAATGAATGAATGAATGAATAGCAGTAGCTTGAAATGTAGTATTCGTCATCTGGTTAGACATTGTCTCCCTTTCAAAATACTGGATGAGGCCAAGCTGCTTTAAGTTGAAGTTTAGAAAAAGCTTTCTGATACCTAAGTGTTGAATGATTGAACAAGCAGGAACTATCTTTTGGAGGGTTTCATAGTAAGGCCATTGACACTGGTATCAGCCTGATCCATTGTCATTTTAGTGTTGTCATTGGCCCCTTTTACTCTATAGCTCTGTTTCCAAAGATAGCTATTATTTCTTAAATTCCTACCACTTAGGTTTGATTAAAAACAAAACAAAACTGCAGCTATGGAGATAAATGATGGTAGAACTGAAAAAAAGAGCAGGTGAGGGGAGACATGTGAGGTCATGGGTAATAGGATGCAATAGAAGATAAACAGCAAAGGCCCCCCTCTAAGGACCCAGTTGATGGTTCTCTGAATCAGGATGATACTGAGAAGACCAGTAAATGGGAAACATTTTTTTTCAAGCCTTGTTCCACTGAGTGATTTACTGTTGATTGCCTCGTTCATATCACTTAACATGTAGTGCAAGTGACACAGAAGAATGCTGTACCATCAATCAATTCACCATCAGTTTTGCCTTGCAAATGGTCCAGATCATTTAAGAAGGATATCCAAGGCATTCCTTCAACTAAGCTCTCAAACACAAATTCAACCTAGATTAGCAGAAAATAAAACTCTGGGGCATTTGTGGAAAGAATCAACAGATACACAAGATATTTAAGCACTCTTTGCTCTTCCCTCCTGAGTTATCCTCTGAATTCTGATTCTGACCCTACATTCCAAATATCTTGGCCAACATAAACCTGGGAATTACTGTGCATATGGCTGATCTCACAATGCTGTTTGGTTCAGCAGTTATATTGCCAGGTTTGCAAAGCCGGATGTTTTATTATACTTTTGAGTTCTTAGTGCACTGGGACAGAAACATAGATTCATTTGCTTATTTTCCTTTAATGGCTTGAGACTATGAAAATCACTAGAGGTGATTTAAATAATAGAAATGACATTAGAATGCATTATATAAACTAAAGCTTCATGTTTTCTCAGCAAACACCATACAAGTGTAGGTTAAAATATTAGCACTTTGGATGATTATTCCATCCAGATGTGATAATTTGGAGTTGAATGTCCTGGAATATTTTAGCCAAGTATTTGTGTGTGGTTCAATGTTTTGTGAAGAAAAAAATAAAAAGGAACATGCTCTGTAATATCTATTTGTTCTGAATATATTTATCCACTTAATTAACTCTGGTCTACTAGGAATATTCAATAGAAGATGTCTTGCTATGAGATTAGTGTATTATTTCTCCTTTTGTTCTACCTGTGTGTTCAGGAAGCATTTCTGACTGTTTCTTTGATGCTATCAAAGAATGCTGCAATGTTCCATTTAATATCACAGGGAAGAAAAGGGATGATTCAAAACCCAGACCCCTGAAATAAAAAATAAAAACCATGTTTGGGTTGCCTCCATTGCCCACAAGTGTATTCAATGACTTGGCATTTCATGTTCATAATAGAACTATCTACAGGTTGCCAACACAATATGACTCAGCCTTGGGGCTAATGGGACAACTTTAAAGTTCAAAGAGATGGTTTGTAATGATGTGTTATTTTTGAATGCTTTGCACAGCCCTAGTGAGATAGTTAGATAGTGATTTATCACGCATTCCTTGTATGTTCACTGAAATGCACCGGAGACAAATCCCTTGTGTGTCCAATCAATATTGGCCAATAACAAACTCTAGCTAGTTAGCTAGCTAGCAGGCTTGCAGGCAGGCAGGCTGGCTGGCTAGTTGGTTGGGTGGATGGGTGGATGATAGATAGATAGATAGATAGATAGATAGATAGATAGATAGAAGACAGACAGACAGACAATAGATAGATGAAATATTGTGGATGAAATTGTGATATTCAAAGAAATGAGTGATATAATGAAATTTGGAGTATGGCAACAGATGATAAATTAACAACAGAAATTAAACTTAAAGGGATGATTAAAGTAAATAACATAATTATAATGAAATATGGGGGGATTTTATAAAATCAGGGTTGGTGGAAGGCAAAATGAACAAACCTACTCAATAATATATGTTGTTTTGGAGGGTATAAGGGCACAATTGGAATATATTGTAGACCTAAGAAATATAAGAGGGGAGAAGGTCTCCAGGGGGTGGGGCGTGCAGGTGCACTGTAATATATGTTATTCCTCCTTTTTCTTTTGTCTTTCTTTTTTTGTACTCAGTTGTATATGCACTGTTTGTATTATTTGTTTTAAAAAATAAAAAAGATAATAGATAGAATGTACACAATGCCTTCATGATTCTACAACAGAACTTCTATCCATCTTTTGCATTAATAATAAGAAAAAGTAGATTTGCTTTTTATACTGGAAGAGAAACCTCCTGGTGTTGTAAGATCTTGGAGTTAGCTTAAATTCTATTTGGTGGCAAAGTATTTAGTGAACAGCATAGGCTAACCTTACTAAAATAGCAAAGAAGGCTGGTTAAGCCAAAAATAATAAAAGTAGGGTCATGGGAAACAATAACTTACAACAGAGGCCTTGAGCTTTGCTTTTAAAGTAGCCGCTGATTTAGGATAATGATCAATGATGTCGTGACACAGGTCCAGTGCCAAGAAAACTACACAACTTCATTTAGGAAGTCACCAGAACTGAGTTGTAATCAAGTGAGATTTCTTTTTTAGGCCCTGATTTTGTTGTGGATATAAGCATTGTAACCCATCACTGTGAATGTGTGTATGTGGGGAAAAGGTAGTAGTAGTGGTATGTACCAACTTGTTGGTATTTAGGGAGCTTTGGAGAAATGATGTAGCAACTAAGAAAAAGTAGCTCTAATAAGAAAACTTGGACAGAAAATTTAACCTTGTTTTTCCTTAAAGTTTTATAGGGAACACACTTAAAATTGCACAGAATAATAACCAGTTGCCATCAGTTAGTTATTGATGTCAAAAAGAAGTAAATTACAGGATGTTTATTAAGCTTTTATGTTGTAAAACATAAAAGAACCCACTCCAAGCTAGAGCAAGGACAAAAAAATGTGTGTGTGTGTGTGTGTGTGTGTGTGTGTGTGTGTGTGTGTAAGAAATTATGAAAATAATAAAATACTGAAGGATGTAATGTAATAAATGCATGCTGCATTTGTCAGGAGGAAAAAAATAATGGAGATTTTTGAGAACTGGATTCTATTTGAATAAGGAAATTGGTGATAATATTTTATGGAGATGATTATTTATGGCCATAATGGCAGAAAATAGTTAACACAAATGGGATGTCTAAGGCAGCTTTTCCAACTTAGTAGTTTACTACTGACAATACAACTTCCAGCATTCATTATCGAAATACTTTGAAATACATCAGGTTGGAGAAGCTTATGCTAAGTACTTTTCTATTGACCTTTTGGGTGGGCGGTCATTCAATGCTAAAAATGAGATACTCTGATAATAAAGGGTGCACATTGCCTTCTCATGGTGTTTACAGTCCCTCTACTAAGGTGATATCTTGGAGAACAGAAGAGAAGGGCTGTGGGAACTCTGTGACCAAAAAAGAGAATCTACATGTGCAAATCAATAAAATAAGAGAATTTTCCTTGACAGTGTTTTTGTACTAAGTTGTACTCATGACTGCACTGAAACTGTATCTTGGCTACAGGGTTTTATTTAAAAAAAACACCTTTAAACTGTTTCTTTTTGGACCAACTAGAACTTAAAGGACACATCCTAAAATATTATGTTTCTAGCCAATGGAAAACAGGCAATCGTTTGAACTACAGATTATGTTTTGGCATGGAGTCTACTATTTTTGTTTTCACTTTCTCAAAACTGTGCTTCCAAATTCCCAGGGATGTATCTAGGCCCCCACCCTCTTTCCTTAGAAATAGAATTACCTTAATTGTTGAAACAGTCATCTTTTCCAGATTCCCACACCTCCACTGAGATTTCTGACAGTACAGGATGGACTTCTACCCATTAGAGTGGAGAGAAATATCTCACACAATCTGAAGGATCTTTTGCATCCCAGGAAAGCATAGGGAATTAAAGTTTCACTTGCTCTTCTGCTCTGTCAACAGCTCCCACATCCATCTTGCTCTGTGGTTATTCACACTACTATAAAGCTTCAGTAGACAAAAGCAAAAACAGCAACTTTTCTGCCTTTGGGAAAACTGCAGAAAATCTTTATTATCTGTCTGGTTTGAGATTCAAGAAAATAAAAGTGGAAAAATTAACGAGCAAATGTATGGAAATAGTATAAGCCAAATTAGTACCCCTTTATAAATCCTTAATAAGATCATACCTGGAATACTGCATCCTGTTTTGGTACTACTTTACAAAAAAGATGTTGAGACTTTGGAAAAATGGCAAAGAAGAACAAATAAGATGATTAAAGGCCTGGAGAAAAAAAAACATGTGAAGAACGGTTGCAGGAACTGGGTATGGCCAAGCTAGACAAAAGAAGGACTATGGCTGACATAATATCAGTATTCCAGGCCACCACAAAAAAAGAGGGGGGTCAACTTATTTTCCAGAGCACCAGAAGGTAAGACAAGAAACAATGGATGGAAACTAATCAAGGAGAGAAGCAACCTGGAATGAAGGAGAAACTTCATAACAGTGAGAACAATTAACCAGTGAAACAGCTTGCTTTCAGAAGTTGTCAGTGCTTCATCACTGGAAGTTTTAAAGAAAAGACTGGACAGCCACACTGTCTGAAATGGTATAGATCTCCTGCTTGAGTAGCAGGTTGGACTAGAAGACCTCCAAGGTTCCTCTCATATTTATTCTGATTCTGAAATAACCAGATTGACAATATATGTTGGTATCTGATAAAATTTTGCCTATCCAGAAGCTTTTCAAGATGAGTTTAAACATAAGTATACTTGCACCTTTGATCTGCTGCATAGAGCAAAAACACTTCCCTTCTGCCCCCCAAATATACTCCTACTGATACAATTCATTTATTTAAATAAATCTTATAGCTAACTCTGGATTGTTCCCAATCAACAATTAAAACAATATCAATAATAAAACAACATTATATCCTAATAAATCTATTAAAACCATAAACATTAAACTGGCACCCAAGTTAAACTTCCAACATACAGTCCCTCGTTAAATCCTCTTACCCACCTCACTTTATCCACTGATCCTCCCTGGAGTTCTCCTTAAAGCAAACTAAAACAAACTAAAAAAAAAGGCTTATCATCTATCTTTCAGTTGTTGCTCTTTCTAAATCCCAACGGGTTTGAAAGGAGGAAACCACCTTTTTCTTTGCATCCAATGTTTGTTGACACTTAAGGACAACCCAAAATTGAAAGACTTTTCCAAATCAAAATGTAATATTATGCCCCATGTGGAGAAAAAGAACACTACAGGAAGAGGAAAATGGGAAGTTAATTGCTCTGCATACCAAATATTTGTAGTCAAAGGCAATCTCCCATCTGTCAGTTGAAGAGATTGAGTCCAAAAGGAGCTTCAACAGTTGTTTATGTGACAGTATAAGCTGTCCTTGTTAAAGAATGCTGAAAATGATAGAGAAGGGCTAAATTTCCACAGAGCAGTTAAATGGAACCAAAGGGATTGTCTATATTCTTTTATTGTTTAGTAAGAGCTTATGGCAAGAAAGGTACAGTATGATGTGTTTCACTTGTGTGCCTCTGGCCAAATCATAGAATTACTCATCAGTGCAAATCAGTGGTAAAATTCAATATTTTTTTTTACTACCGGTTCTGTGTGCATGGCTTGGTCTGTGTGGCAGGGAAAGGATACTGCAAAATCTCCATTCCCACCCCACTCTGGGGCCAGCCAGAGGTAGCATTTGTTGGTTCTCCAAACTACTCAAAATTTCTGCTGCCAATTCTCCAGAACCTGCCAGAACCCGCTGAATTTCACCTCTGGTGCAAATGGCATAGTCTGATTCTCTTCATATGACTGAAAAATGCAGATGGCCTCCTGAAGTCATTTGAAAAATATTTTTTTCCAATTGTCAGGCTTCACATCAGCCTCAGCTATAAATATTGGTTTCCAGACATGTTCCCTCTTATTCTGGAATTGGCTTACTTGGCACAAAATTTCACGGGTGATGTAGCTGTTCTTTTTCCTGTTTATTTGTTTGTGAAATTTTCATGGCTGCCCATCTCACGTAAAGTGATTCTAGGAGGCATGCAACAAAACTATAAAACAGCTAATATATAAAAACTTTTATTATTTAAAAATAAATGAAAACCACAAAGTTTAAGAGAGAAGAGCAGATGTTAACAACAACAACTCAGTACTTCACTGGTCCCCTAGGATCCCAAGCCTGATTAGATAACCAGGTTTTCAGGAAAGAAATGGGAGAAGAATGGGAGGATATTTTATAAGGCAGGCATCAAAGCAGAGAAGACCTACTTCCTGGGACCTGCCAAATGTAGGTTTCTGGCAGACAGAATCCATATCATGCCATTTCTGTCAAATGTAATGGGATATATGAATAAAATTAGAGAAAGTCAATCCTTTAAAAAAATAACTCCATGCCATGTAGACTTTTAAATGAATTAAATGCTGTTCTAGAAGCATACACTGCATTTTGTACTGTTTCCAGTTACTCAAGAGGAGACCCATCAGTGGTGGGTTCCTACTGGTTCGGACTGGTTTGGCCAAACTGGTAGTGGTTTGGTGGCCTGGGTCACTGGCACCGCCATCTTGTTTTTCAGTTCTGCGCATGCACAGAACAATTTTAATTGCAATGTGCATGCACACACAGTGCGCATCAAGCAGGCATGTGCATGAAGCATGCACATGAGTGAACTAGCAGTAGTGCCTGCCGGAACCCACCCCTGAGTCCCATGTACAAATGCCACACAATATGTAGCCCCGACCCTTTGTAGCCCCGACCCTTTGGAACGAGCTCCCCGTGGAGATTCGTACCCTCTCCACCGTCCAGGCCTTCCGCACAGCCCTTAAGAACTGGCTAGCCCGTCAGGCCTGGGGATAAGGATAGCCGCCCCTCCCGAATGATGAGTGTATGTTGCTTACTATTTTATTATATGTCACTATGTCAATGTCTGTATTCCCCCTCCCTGATTTTATGTGAGCCGCCCTGAGTCCCCTCAGGGAAAAGGGCGGCCTACAAATATTAATAAAATCAAAATCAAAATCAATATGAATTTGTGCAAAGCCTTCCTAGCCATGCCTACCCCTTGGGCAGGAATCATGAGTCCAGGAAGAGATCCAAGTTACACACCTTTGGAGGCACTGCAACCCAGTGGTGGGTTGCAGGCGGTACACCCTGGGACCTGAGTACCGGTGCCTGTCTGGACCACTGGGTACTGTTCCAGTACGGTGCTCCGGAGGGCCTGCCCCACCCTCCTGAGCTCCTTACCTGTATTTGAGCTCTTTGGCGCTTCCACGCACATGTATGGAGCGCATGGCACCTGTGTGATGCTCCGCCGAGCAGCTGGGGCGTCACAGAGGCCCACTGAAGCATTGGAAGAGGTAAGGATGCATGCACACACTGTGGTCTGGAATCCACCACTGGTGCAATCCCAGCATCAAAGCAATCCCAGCATCAAAGATGGCACAGTCCTAGAATTGGCAGACCCCAAAAGCCAAAGCCACTAGATTTTTTCAGGATTCAGCTGAAGCCTGTTGTTCCCCATCCAGTCCTTCACAGCAACAGGCACTGGAATAAGACAGCCATAGCACTGCTTAATGTGCCTCGGGCAGAGATGTATAATTGGTATCATCAGCATAATTGATGACACCTCAATCCGTGGTGTTGGATGAGCTCTCCCAGTGGCCTCACGTTGATGGTGAATAGGAGCAGTGAGAGCACTAAACACTGTGGCACCATGCACAGTAGGGGCCAAAGGCAGGATCTCCTCTACTCAATCACCACTGACTGGAATAAACCTAGAGAAAGGAGATGAACTTGCACAACACTGTACTGCCCACCCCCATGCCTCTAAATCAATCCAGAAGAATACCATAGCTGGTGGCACTGAAAGCTACAGAAAGTCAAATAGAATAAGAATGTTTGTTTTGTTTGTTTGTTTGTTTATTGGATTTATATGCTGCCCTTCTCCCAAAGGACTCAGGGCAGCGTACAACATTAAAACAAATGAATGAATGTACAACCCCCATCCTGCCCTCACCAAAGATAATCCAAAAGCTCAACCAATGCCATTTCCATCCCATACTCAGCTCTGAATCTTGACTGAAAATAATCCAGATAATCTACTTTATTCAAGGTCTTCTGAAGTTGTTGCACAGCCACCTTCTCAACCAGCTTCCTTGAAAAGCAAGGTTAGATACAGGATGAAAATTGTCCAGTATAGTGGGATCTAGTGATGGCTTCTTGAGGGGAAAAACCATGGCTTCTAAGAGGTAAAGGAATAATCCTCTTAGTGGTAGGATTCAGAAGTTTTTATAACCAGTTCTATGGGCATGGCTGGGGGATGTGGCATGGCTTCGTGGGCATGGCTTCATGGGCGTGGCAGGGGAAGGATACTGTAAAATGTCCATTCCCAGGGGAATTCATGAGACATTTCTTCAGAAGAAGAAATAGGATAAACATCTGGAAAAAAAAGTTTTAAAAAAGATGAAACATAGGGCATATAGTGATGTTAACTATGTATAAAAATTGAATAAAAAAGATAAATAAATATGTAAAATGAATAATATGATTGAAGTTGGTATAGTAATGAAATTATGATTATAAATGAGATATAAAGTGTGAGCAAGTCAACACTCTGTCCATAAAGTATGTATGATGTGGAGGGAGGAAAAATTGTGATAAAACTTTATAACAAAATAAAAATTCCATTCCCACCTCACTCCAGGGGAAGGTTACTGCAAAATCCCCATTTCCTACCAATCAACTGGGACTCGGGAGGCAGAGAACAAATGGGGGCGGGGCCAGTGAGAGGTGGTATTTACTGGTTCTCCAAACCCCTCAAAATTTCCGCTACCGGTTCTCCAGAACTGGTCAGAACTTGCTGAATACCACCTCTGCTCTTATTCAAAGAAAATTCCCTCCCACTAGGACCTATTCACATGACATTCCCCTGGGCCAATTTAACAAGCCAGGAAAGGCATGGAACTAAAGATTAATTGACTAAACTCACAGTTCTAATGACAACTATCCCTTTCCTCAGGCCCAACAGATTCAAACTATTCCCATTGGGCAAAACTCCTCCCCAGGGATCTCTCCTGCAATAAGGTCAGAATCCTACCCATGAGTACATTTAAGTAACTTTGTCTGACAGTTGCTGAACACATTTTTTTGCATGCCCCTGATGCAAGGGATTTGGATTCCCCAAGCCAAGGCCCTTCCTCTACCCAAGATGACAGGTGTCTCCCAAAATAGGACCATGGGATGATTATCTACAGAAAGTTGCTAAGGATGAAAAAGTACTGATACTTCATCATGTTACTACAAGGTAGGCCTTAATAGCAGCTCTAACCTGTGTTCAGTCAATTCCATCTCTTGTTGAACACCAGTAAAGCTCTAGGTGTATTTTCTCTTGTTTCATTTGCTTTAAGTTACCCACAGGAAGTAACAGATCCATGAAAAAGGAGAGGTTGCATAATTGCAATTCAATCCAAAGCCTCAGCCATCCTCTTATTCCAAGGGGCAACCAAGGCTTACAGACTGACTGGGCAGCAGTCCAGAGGGAACAGCCCCCAGCCCTCTGCAAACCATCTGGGTCCATTAATCGGAGGTAGGTGTGTGTGAGATCAATCTAATAGGTCTAGACCCCCCTGCAGTGAATTGTATTTTAGGCTTTTTTCCCCCTCCCACCTTTCGAAAACAATGAATTCCGGGCATTTTCAAGACCGTTTTGGGGGCATCTGGTTTATATTAACTTGATGGTTTTCTCTCATCTAGAAGTGAAAAAAATATTCTTTCTTCATTCGTTTAATTTCTTACCCTAATCATCCACAAATAATTAATTCTCTTCTGGCAGGGAAAAGGGAGACTAAGTAGCTGTAGTTTCTTGCTAGCTCAACTGGATTCCACGCCTTATATGCCTTTTTTTCTAGAAAGGAAATTGCAATTATTTTTATAACTCACTGCCTTTTTCTATATCACAAGTGCTAAAATATTGTAAGATTATTATGCTAGCTTGATTTGATAGCCTTTCCTCGAAAGTATGATCAGGCAATGACTTTGTGGTTTTGGTGTGATGAAAATAGTGAACTACAGTACGTTCTCATTTTGCAAATTATTATTTGTAATTATAACTTTTAATGTGTTTTCTAGGCAGGAGCCAGAATCTTTTATGAATCTATCAAACTAAAGGTTAACAGTTAACTCAACTGTTAACTTTGAGTTTGTCTTGTTGAATTCTGTATGCTAGTCTTTTGATAGTAGTAAGAATTTATATTAAAAGAGAATTATAATTGTCCTCCATGAGGCTGTAACAGAGA
This sequence comes from Thamnophis elegans, assembly GCF_009769535.1. Taxonomy (NCBI): domain Eukaryota; kingdom Metazoa; phylum Chordata; class Lepidosauria; order Squamata; family Natricidae; genus Thamnophis; species Thamnophis elegans. The sequence continues at coordinate 41,211,602 of NC_045551.1, forward strand.
ACAAGAGCATAAATAAAGATTACAAAAATCCAATCCTAACAGTGCTCTAACTGGGATACTCTAGTCCCTCTTTTTCCTTCTTCTTCCAAATCTGATTGATTAATTTTGATGAAACAGAAGAAACATCATAATTCTAAAAGCTGTCATTGTATCTTCTTTGGATACATTCCTTTGAGCTTGACTTCCACTTAACCTTTTCAAAATTTAATCCCAACACTTCTTCCATCCTTAACCACTTTGTCTGCTGTTTTATTCCACTCAAATTCTACTTCTCTTTTATTCAGAATTATGAATAGCATAGCATATAGTTATGAATTATGAACATAGCATAGCTATTCTGATTGGAGGGGAATAACTGTTGTAATTTCCTCTTCATTTTCTAGTCTAAGAAGGAAAGAGTTTGAAGAAAGACAGTCCACGATATTGTAATGTTTCTTCAAGTTGAAGAATCAGATTTTAGGTGAAGATAAAACACATTAGAGCCTTGCCCAAATTGTTCATAAAGGTCTTCTTTCTGAATGGGGACTTTCAAACAATTTTTAGGATTTGTTGATAGGTGACAAAATAGGATATGATTGGAACAGGATTAAAGCAACTCAGAAGAACCTCAAGATATCAAGGAGGCAAAGTCGTGTCATTGGAATCTTCACATGGAGGAATTCCTAACTTTCTGATGATCTCAGTATGATGATCATAACAGATGGTTTTATATTTGCAAACCACCATCCACCATTTCTTCATGTCAAAATGCTCAGCTTTCACATTAAAAGCTCATTCATGGGATATGGTTGATCTTTGTGGCTTTAATTTTTGAAAGATGTATTATCTCCGGAAGATGTCTGGGTGTTCATCTGATGGGGGTCCGGAAAAGAATGTGGAGAGAGATGAAGACTGCATTCCTAAGCATATTTACCAGGGAGTTCACTTCATTGAATATTGTGGGAATGTCTTAAGGTTAAAATAAACATACTTAGGATTGTAGTGTAACAGTAGTTCCCTTTGTCAAATGGAATCCAGATTCCTCCCTTCAAAAATCCTTCTTGACTCAGACTGATCATTGATCATCATAGACAGGAAACTGATCTACAAACCAATCACCCTGACATTTGACTCTTGACTCAGTTTAGAAAATCTCAAGAGGCCCTATGGAAACTATAGTTCTTGACTTCCTGTCACTTGTAATATGACAAGAATACCTCATATAAACATGTATGAAGTCCTGGTGACTAACCATAGGAAACTATAGAAGAAAAAGGAACCAAGGAACCAATTCATGGTACACAGAAAAACTAAACTAGAAGTGATTGAGGGTTTGGGGAAATAATTTTATTCATTCCCTTCACTTAGTGAAGAATTGGATATGGGAATGATGAAAATGTCTTTTCCACTGGGAGAAGGAAGGGGGAGGGGCACCCATTGACTTTGTCTCCTCTTGTGTCACTTCTCTGCCTCCATTCCTTGACATTCCATATAAGGGCAAAGTGATTATTTCAAATGCAAAAATACAAGTCACAACAATATAAATTTTCTACAAATCTAATACTTCCTATCAGTCTGTTACATGATTGATTCCTTTTGGTCCAAAAGCTGCAGTGGTGGGCATAGCTTGGTATGTCAAGGGCAAAACTCCAAAAGCATGTAGGATAGAAACTTTTTGGATGGGTAATGCAGAGATTTAAAAGGATGACTTCATTGTTTCTATAATTATGCAGTTTAAATATCAGCCAAAATCCAATCAGAAGAGCAACCAGATTTGATGGCGTTGGAATCATTGGGGTCTACAAAAAAATATACCAGCCAACTGGATGGGAATTGCACATTGCATCCCAGTCTTTCAGATTCCATACAATGCACAAATGGATAAGAAGAGGTAGGCTCCTAAAATCTGGTGCATCTGTTCAGAATTAATAACATAGCTGGATTTAATAAACAGTCCTATTTTAAACTCTGCTTTGTATTTGTAATTATGGAGAATGTATTTGCCATGATTCCAGGTCAATTCTCACAGAGGTGGCCTTTCTCTATAATTATGAGAGGTGAAAATAAAGTCTGCTAGTGCAATTTTCTTGTTGGTGTGTATTATAAAAGAGAAAATAGTGCTAGATTTCTGTACATTATCGGTTTTTTAAAAAATTTTTGGAAAGGATGATTTGTAGAAGAAATCACAAATTTCAAGTTGTGTGCCTTTCTACAGTACATATATTAGACTATAAACATGATGGCTAATGACTGGTTACTATTATAGAACTATTATTCCATAGATCTGGAAGACACTAGGACAATGAAAGCTATTCTCCAATATGTTCATCTAGAACCAAAGATAAAAACATTCAGTCTCATTTTTCCCAAGGATAAGAGGATGGCTGCACCACATAATATAATAAAAAAATTGGATACCACACATAAAAACATTTGACCTTAAATCTACAATGAATGAAAAGAGAGAATGCTGACAGAGTCCATTCAAGATTGTACAACACTTCACTTAAACAGAAAAAGAATCTCATCTCAGAAGCAAACTTCATGCAGTATGTATTGTGTCTCACCGCATTGAACTTACCTGAAGGGCCATACAATACAAATAAGGCTTGAAATCTTGAACTCTTATTTGTTACTAAGAGTTGGGAGATCTTCTCCTTTGTTGTTGTTTCATTATTTTCCAGTTCAAAGTATGTTGTAAATGTCGTATGAAACAAACTGATAAAATGATTGATTTTTTTGTCGATTTCTTTACCATACTCTTGTTTCTTACATATATAACTAAAGCATACAGAGTCATTTTACTTATTTACTGTATATATAACCTCAATCATGGAAGGTTCATTCAAACTACTAAAACCAAAACGAAGTAAAACTTTCCAACAATCATTCCCCATGCATGTGTAATGAAAGGTGAACTTCTTGTATTGTATGTATTTATTTTATTTAAAACACCCTTGATACATTGATATATTTGTATCACATTTGTGTTTATAATGTTCTGCAACCAAATGTTCTCATGAATAGTGATATTTAAAATAAATACACAAAAAAATCCATTTATATTAAAAATCACTACTGGGTACTTAAATAGTACAATTGCATATTACTCTTCCAACTGTGTTAAGTAGATGAGCTTCAGCATAAGATTGCATTGCGTATTTTCCAGAATTTTCCAAGCGTTTTACCATTAGAACATCTTTCACTTCCAGGTCTCTGGTGAGTTTCCTAATTGCAGCTCCTAAGTAATACAACACTTTTGGCCCACCCACTTATTAACACAAAACTGATTTGGCAGCTGCAACCTGTACAGCCTACAGGGCTGGGAGCAATCCAGCTCTCATAGAAGCCAAAAGACAAATGGCCACTGCGTCTGATTGCAACTTTAAGTACTCCCATTATCAAACCATAAACTTTGCTTTCAGCAAAGTTCCTGGGATGTGTAAGGAATAGTGCAAGGTTAGCCAAATGTCAATCAGCCAGTTTCAAGACCCTTGTTCATTAGTGGGGGATCTCTGAGAAACCAAGAGGAAACAGCCTTCTGGGCGTAACTTCAAAGGGTGGAGATGAACAGTGTGCAAGAATCTTTTTCCCATCGGTTGCTAAATTTGTCTCTATTGTTCCTTGCTTTAAAAAAAAAGAAAATCTTTAGTACTAAAACTGGACAGAGGCCAATGAAAGGACAACAATATCTTGAGAGAGAAGTCCATGTGCTCAAAACAGCATCATCTATATTGTCTGACTTCTATGCACATCAGAGATTACACCAATGAAAACAAAAGAATTACGCAGCAGAAGAGCCTTGTCTCCAAATAAACAAAAGGAATATGACTTGATGGAGAAACTCTTTCCTGCTGAAGTTGCAGCAAAGGGGTAATAAAATGTCCACCCTTTTTCTTCCTCCCTACTCAAAAGAAAGCATTGAAGTATAGTAATCTGGACAGAGATAGTAACCTATGCAGAGCAGCTGAAAGAACCCATATTCTTTCTGGGAACTATTCTTTGTGAATACCATTTCTTATCACCAAAAAATCATCTGTTGTCCTCCCAGTAGATAAGATTGAATTCTGTTTTTATGTTAAATATAGTCTAATGTCTGGGCTTATTATTTCTAAGGATTTATCATCTTCTTCATTATGTAATGTGCTCACATCTCTTGTCTTCAAAGCCATTGGATTTGTCACACTACTTAATAGAGTGAGGTTGTGTATGTCGCATTATTAATGCAGATGTATCAACTATACAATTTTCCTGATAAATGTGTATGCATAGAAATCTGTACTAGTTTAAGCCTGACACTTACTTACTTACTTACTTACTTACTTACTTACTTACTTACTTACTTACTTACTTACATTTCCTATTTCTAAATTGTCCATCTCTCTCAGAGAGGGACTCTGCAGCACCCTGCAGAAAAGCTATAACATATCACAATAATGATATGAATCCTTTCTTGTTCTCTTTGTGGAGATAGATGGTAGTGGTGCATACACAGTTTTAGGGCTTGCTCTGAAACTCAAACATCACATTTATTTCTGCTGTCTTTGGGGATTCCATTTGAGCCCAAGAGAAAGAGCTGTTGCTTCATTAATGTCTTGACAAAGGAGGTTGTCACAGGGATGCTAACAGTTTATCAGATTAAACTTGCAAACAATTTCTGTACCTTTCCTATCCTGATAAAATCTTGCAACATAACATACAGCTTTTCTGTGCATCAACTGTTTGAAATTATTCTTCTACAATTAGAAACCAACTATATTCAGAGTTGATTCAATGCTGGTAACAGAATAATTGTGGGAAGAGGCAAACTGGGTGCACACAACCAATTCCTTCCATCTCCAAGTCTGAATTTTTTAAAAAGCTGCTTGCTTAATGGCTTTATAAATGAATTGATATTGATTTTAGTATTATTACCATAGTAGATTCTCCTCCCCCAAATTATTGCCGTTAAGTAATCTAGGTTTTTTTTTTTAAAAAAAAAAGTTCTTTCCTCAAAGTAGTAATAAGTAAGGTTACTATTTCTTCTGCAGGTCTGGGCTTCTTAGACAAGTGCCATGATTCATAAATAAAATATAATGAATAACCTGTTTCTGAGGTTTAGGTTTTATAAGGAACAGGCAAGAAAAACAAGTCAAGTAACATATGTGGGTATGTTACTTTTCAAAATAGAAGCAATGACAGAATATAGTAAATTCTTCACAACCTGTGTTAAGACTTCTGCACCTAGCATTGATAATCCCATTAGCCAAATACCACAGGATTACATAAATGCTCAATATTATTATACCAAGTAGTTTCAGGCTTAGTATATTATTATATTCTTTGTTATTTAATGTTCTCTATAGTTTTAGTAGCCAATTATTTTTCTGAGTTGAGAAAGAAGCTAGTTCAACAGCTTGCCAATTTGTCCCCATTGGGGTGTTTTAATTAAGCATGTCATTTTTTATTAGTCCATCTGAATGGGATGTATATTTTTCATTACTCACTTTGCACATTTGTGCACCATGTGGAATTTGTTGGCAAAGGCGAATTCAAAGGAAGAAACTCCCAATAAGTAGGATGATTAATGTGCACAGATTAATTAACTTACTATAACTGACAAAACAGAATTATTATTTTTTCTTTGTGGAAGCAGCAGCTGTCCTGTAAAAAAAACTCTTACAGAATATTTTTGACTAAGATATTACTAATTTTATAGCAATTTCAGTGTGTTGACTGTTTTGCAGTAATTAATTCCTTCATTCTTGCAACAACCCTGTGACACAGGGACATCTATTCCTTCTTTACAGATGGAAGAACAGATGTGGATCAGAATGACATGTTATCATTAAAGCATTCCTCTGAATATTTGAGGAACATAGAGTTCTGAGGTCCCGGGCAATATTTTCAACATTTCACTGTGAATCTTACAATAATATCAATGGCTGCTCCTCTATTATAACATTGGAAGATGGTCTTGAAACAGAAGACTTTCACTGACCCCAATCATGGTTAGTAACTAGGTTTGTAAAAAAAAACCAGAAGGGGGTCCTATTTGCGAATATTTGTAATGAAATCATATATAATTTTAAGTAAACAAAGCAACATTAAAGCTAAGCAAAATGTGTATTGTAATTCTATGCATGGTACTTCACCATAAATCTTGGATTGTAATCCCAATCTGGTGTTGGCTGAGAAATTGGAAGTAATAATTCAATGCCTCCTAAAGTCCTTCTTCTTACGTTCATGTGAGTCCAACAGATCTAACTACACATTCCATCTGATCCTCTTGCATTGTAAAGTATCAGTGTTGCTCTTTGATTATTTATTGTTAATAGTATGAGTTTGAAGTATTTGTTCCATATTTTCTCCTGTAGATTTACGAAGTGAGAGAATCATATTTCTATTTGTATAAATGACCTATTTCAGCTGAAAGATCTGTTGTGCAGGAGTCACCCTAAATTAGCAGCAGATTTTATAAAACTGCCCAGCTAGATGGCAGCACCTAGCTTAGTATGTCTCATATGGAAAAGTAAGAAAGGTTGGGTCTTTAATGGAAAATCCCCAATCAAAACCTGGAGGTCAGAAAATCATCCTGGAAGAAGGCAATGGTGAACCATTTCCATACAGTTGTCAAGAAAAGGGCACTGCTGAGTTCATTGTAGCACCAAGAATGAAGTCCAACATAATGGGGAGATCTCTCCCTCCCTCCCTCCCTCTCTCCCTCCCTCCCTCTCTCTCCCCCCTCTCTCTCCATGAATGACTGAGAATGGTTGAAAGGCATCTAATGATTATAATCTGGGGGTGGTAGAGGGGAGGCATGCTGAAGAACTTCAATGTCACTTAAGGATCACAGCTAAATGGGGAAGAATCCATCAAATTTTACCATATTTATGATATGATACTGACTCTGATATTGAATGGGTAACAGAACTGATAAAGTCTACAGGCTAATGTATATTCCAGACTTTCACATTCTGGTGGTTCCCATATTGTCTCAAATGACTATAACCAGCACCTAAGCTTGCCAATAATAGTGATGCTGGGAGCATTCAGAAGAGCATTGTTTTTAGGGCAAGTTACTCAATACTCTTGACACCTTGATCTTGTCTATGGGTCAGAATCCATATCAAGTATTCTCTAAGGATTTTTTTTTTTTACTTTAGACATTGAGCTTGCTACCATTCTAAAATTATTTTTTTGAAAAATATCTTGTTTTTCAAACATTGCATTGACCAATTTTATAAAGAGTTAGCAACTGTAGCTCGAAATTTACAATACATGCCAATTCACTATGTGAATTAATCAGACCATGAGAGAAATATTGTACTTGTGGGACTGATCAGACAGATGGGAGAATTATGGGGATACTACTGAGTCACAAGTTAATTACATTTCCCCTCATTAACAGACTCAAATTAAAGTAAATGAGCTACATCAAGACAAATCTCAGATGCACAATACATTTTAGCCCATATTGTTATTCTGTTGTAGGAGAACTATAAATTTGATGAATAAAATTGTAAAACTAACTGCATTCAATTATCTTTTATTTTATAGCATCTAAGTGCCCATCATTATACTTTTATTTATACAAAACATGATGAACAAAATATAATGCTTTGTAAATAATAGGTGGAATCTACAGGACACAACTTAAGGAGAAATACATTATTTTGAGTGAGTTGGGGATTGCCTCCTCAAATAAATCTCACTGTATATTGTCTTTGGGCTATTTTGTAACTTTTTGAAAACCTGAATGATTATTATAAGTAAAAAGATCATTGTGTTTGATCCTTTGATTATTTAAATTATAATTTTTAAACTCTAAACGTAATTAAGAATACTTGTATAAGTTTATTTTGTTATCAATACTATGTTTAATGCCTAAAATATTAAGTTGGTATTCTTAAATCAATGTTTGTTGATTAAACCATGATTACCTGGCTTGAGCACAATATTAAGTCATAATAATTTATACAGCACGCTAAGCCAAAAATCAACCAACCAACTAACTAACTATAATGTAGTTAGCATTCTGTGTGAACTAGTTACAGACCATTAACACCTGCAGACATCAAATTAATTTAAATTTCTCTGCGCCTCTGTGGGCACGAAGTTTAATTAATTTAATCTGCATCCACTTCATTAAATTATGATTTAAATTTAAAACATTGAAGTGTATTTGAAAATGTGCTCAGTGCTTTTATCAATAGCTGCACCTACATGGCCTTTGTTAGAATTACAAAGATTTTTCCTGATCGTACTTGAAACACTGTAGAAAATCCACAGATCATTCTTGATCAGATACCAAAATTACTATTGGAGATGCTAATGGAAAAGCCCTTTAAACTTATAAACTCTTTTTAACAAACCTGAGAAAAGTTTAATTAACATTCATATCTCTTGCAAAGCTTTGGTGTTTAAGCAAATATGTTTTCCATGGTTTTTTTTTAAAGCAAATGAAATTCTGCAAAACATGTATACCAGACGGAACACTTTGGAGACTAGAAAATTCAATAAATGTGATGTGTACTCCATCAGTACTGATTTATGCCACAAATCACAAAGTCAAGAAAAAACTCTCCAGTCCATTTTTACACAGACTGAGCAGACAAAGATTTTGTACACAAACTCTTTCAATGTACTGTATGCATTTGAATATTTTATAGAATAAGTACATCTGTTTTGTTTTCATTTTTCTGGCATGGACATTAGAATATTACTAAGTTCTAAAGTACATCATCTGAGAAGCTGAAAAGATCAAAGTGAAATAAAATGAAAACAGATGGAAATAATATCACTTCACAACATCTTCAAGCAAGAATATGTCACAAAGATGGTAAAGTACTACAGACAATGCCCTTTGCCAGTTAAAGCTAACTATATCCTTCCTGAGCCCCCATTTCCGTTCAGACCCCAGAGATCTTTAAGAGTTCTGATGGGAGTTCACAGATTGTCATTAGCTGACTTTTCATGTCATCAGATTTTGTTTTGCGTTTTCTATTTCCCAGATTTTTGCCTAAACTTGCCAGAATGTTATTGGAGTGCAGGGGAAAAACAGGAAGGCTAAAGTTCAGCCTGCAATCTTATTATGACATATGTTCACACACATATGAATTGTTGTAGAAGAACTTGCTTTTCAGTGTGCACATATTCTAAAAAAATTCATCTTGATAAAAAGTGGCTGAATTAATGTAGAGTAACTTAGGTGGCTGTTCTCCTGCAAGAACAGGATGATGACAGATTTCTTTAAACAATAAAGAGTGAAATAAAACACAATTACTTGAATTAATGCTCCTTAATAAGCACCCTTGGTGTAAAGGTTCACAGGCAAAGCCAGGGGCTTACAAACTTACAAAGTGTAAATCAGTGGTGAAATTCTTTTTTTTTTTTTACTACCGGTTCTGTGGGCATGGCTTGGTGGGCATGGTGTGGTTTGGTGGGCATGGCAGGGGAAGGATACCGCAAAATCTCCATTCCCACCCCACTCTGGGGCCAGCCAGAAGTGGAATTTGCCAGTTCTCTGAACTTCTCAAAATTTCTGCTACCGGTTCTCCAGAACCTGTCAGAACCTGCTGGATTTCACCCCTGGTGTAAATTAACATATAACTCCTTAACTATTTGATGCTCCAACGTTTTGGAGATGAAGCATTTCTTCTTCTTTTTTAATGAATATTTTTTATTTCCATTTTCATTTTCATAACACACACTCACATGTATACTATACATAGCCCGTATCATATAGTGTTAAATAATAATTACATCAGTTCCTCTTGTCAACAATACCCAGAAAAATAGAAACCCATTATAGCTCTTCTGCTCTCCATAGACCTCTTTCTTCTACCACCCTCCAACTTTCTATCTTCCCTCCATCCTCCTTTTCTACCCTACTTCCCCTCCCTTTCTGCTGCTCCTCTCTCTACAATCCACTCCTCCTTATCCTTCTCATCTTCCCCCGTTACCCTCTCTCCTATCCTTCTCTTCCCATCTTTCTTCTCCCTTCTATTTCCCACTCCTCCTCTCCTTGGTGTATATCCTCTACATGTCAATAAGCTTAACATCTCCTAGTTTTAGAGAAAAAATAGTAATAATAATAGTAATGAGAATATAAGAAAAAAAACAGTACACATGTGGTGTCAAATTACATTAAAATCTAACACGTCTCGTCAAACCTGATATATCCCTCCCCCCCACCCTCCCCCCCAGCCCCCCACAACCTACCCCCCCAGACTTCCCAGAACCCGTACACGGTATAGATTTTTAACAAACACAGTCTAAAATATATTGGAAAAAAGAATAAGAAATTGATAACATCTTTACATTGAACTTAGCTGCTCCTTGCTAAACTAACTTTAAACAATTTAAATCATTCCTGATCTTAAGCATAAGCTATCTGGAATTTCTTAGTCCCGTATTTATTTTGTATATAATCAATCCATTTTTTCCAGTCTCATTTATATCTCTCATTTGAGTGGTCCTTAAGATATGCAGATATTTTAGCCATCTCGGCTAAATTTGTGACTTTCAATGTCCATTCTTGAATTGTAGGCAAGTCTTCCTTCTTCCAGTATTGCGCCACCAACAGTCTTGCTGCAGTTATTAAATGCAAAATCAAGTTAATCTCTACCGCTGTACAGTCGGTAATTAGGTATAATAACTAAGGAGTAAACTTTATCCTTTTTTAAAGAACATTTTGCATAATCCACCATATTTTTATCCAAAATGCCTTAACCTTTTGGCAACTCCACCATATGTGGAATTATGTAGCATCGAGAGAACCATATCTCCAGCATTTGGGTTGTAAATTCGGATACATAGAAGTCAACTTTTTAGGATCTAAATGCCATCTATAGAACATCTTGTAAAAATTTTCTCTCAGGTTTTGGGCTTGTGTAAATTTTACATTTCTTACCCAGATTCTTTCCCATGTATCCAACATTATTGGTTCTTCAATATTTTGAGCCCACTTTATCATACAATCTTTAACTAGTTCATACAATCTTTAACTATCATACAATCTTTAACTAGTTCTGTACTAATACATTGTATATCCTGTTTATATGCATTAAACTTTGATCTCCTATTTGTTTAAATAAATTATCTTCAACTTGCATGAAACCAATTTTTTGATCTGTTTTCCACCTGACCTGTAGCTGTCCATACTGGAACCATGTTTGAATTACCTTTTCCTCTTTTAATACATCCAATTCCATCCAATCCATATACCAAATCATGTCCCTCGATATTAAGTATCCTATCATTAGTTAAGTCAATCCATGAAGCATTTCTTATGAAGGAGAACAACAGGTCTGTACTATCTCAAATCTAATCTTTAATACTAGAAAGGCTCACTCTAGCTGTGTTAATGCAATGTCCAAATTGTAATCATATGACCACAGGATGATGCAATAGTCATACCTCTGAGGACAAGTCATAAGTCATTTTTACAGCACTTTGAACTATCATTAAATAAATGCTCATAAGCTGAGGACTATCTGTATTGAATTTATGTTCCACCTTTCTTCCAGCGCTCAAGTAAGCTTACATATCACTCCCTCTTCCCTCCTGTTTGAGTTGAGAGATAGTAAGTAGTTCAAAATTACCAGCAAGTTTCTAGGATTGAATACAAACCCAATTGATCATCCCAATTTTTCCAATCTCAAAACCATACTGACTCCATTTATGCAATTAGTGCTATACTTCTATTTTTCAAAATGTGAAAACAATAGCTCATAATGCTGAAATGAGAATATGTGCAGTGACATCACAAAAATTTCTCCATTATATACATATGCCTTATTAAGCACAATGCTTAACCGCATTTGGTGATGACATTATTACTCATGCTCCACATGCCCTTGCTTCCCTGCTCAGATCAAGAGTATCTTTTAGAGTATTTGCCTATAGTAAACTCCATTTTCATTATTAATATTGAAGGATGTATGCTCATCTAGAAGGAAATTAATCATCAGGAGTAAATGTGTCCATATCAGGGGTGGGTTCCTCCCGGTTCGCACCAGTTCTTGCGATCCGGTTCGTCAGTGAACCCGGAAGTAATTAACTTCCGGGTTCCTAGCTCCTAGCCCCTGTCGCTGGGTGCCTGCAGGGTTTTTCTTTTTAAAAAACGCCTCTCCGGAGAGGAAGCCCTGTCAAAGCGCACCTTTCCCACCTTGGCGGCTGCAGGAACCGCCCCGCCGCTTTATCTTCCTCCTCCTCCTCCTCCCCTTCTGCCTTGAGCAGCAGCAATGGCAGCCGAGCTGGGAAAGGGGCGCTTTAGCAGGGCTGTGGAAGCTCTGTCAAAGCGCACCTTTCCCGCCTTGGCGGCTGCAGGAACCACCCCACCGCTTTATCTTCCTCCTCCTCCTCCTCCCCTTCTGCCATGAGCAGCAGCAACGGCAGCCGAGCCGGGAAAGGGGCGCTTTAGCAGGGCTTCCGCCGCGCCCCCAAGGACCGCTGACCTCACGCCGCCGCTTCTTCTTCTTCCCCGGCCTTCCCAGTTAGCTTGCTTGAAGCTCCGAGGAGGCAGGAGGAGGGTCGCAGGAGTGGAAGTGGTGGGAGGTCTCCCTGGCCGGGAAGAGCTGAGAGACTGCTGGCCCCTTTCGCAGGAAAGTTAACTTTTCTTGGCGAAATCCTGCCCCCCCACCCCGCGTGGGTGAGTGGTAGGCTGTCCTCTTCCCGTAAGCCATCCGGAGTTACCTGTGTGTGAGGTGGGCTGCCCTATGCATTTGCGTGTGTGCGCTGGAAAGAGAGTGAAAAAGAGAGGGAGAAATAATTATATTAATTAGATAGATCAGTCTTTCTCCACCTTGGAGACTTGAAAGTGTGTGGACTTCAACTCCCAGAAAGGGAGTTGGGAGAAAGGGAGAAAGGAGGAGAGAATGAAAGGAAGATGGGGGAAAGAAGAAAGAGGTAAGGAGAGGAGGATGGAAAGGAGAGAAAGAGGGGGAGAGAGGATAGAAAGGGGAAGAGCAGGAGTAGGAGAAAGGTAAGGGAAGAAGGAAGGGGAAGGAGAGAAGGAAGGAGGAAAGTAGAGAAGGGAGGGAGGAAGAAAGGAAAGGGAAAGGAAAGGAGGATGGAAGGGAGAGAAAAGGAAGGAGAGAGGGTAGGAAGGGAAAGAGGAAGAGCAGGAGCAAAGGAGAGGTAAGGGAAGAAGGAAGGGGAAGGAGAGGAGGAAGGAAGAAAGTAGAGAAGGGAGAGAGGGTGAAAAGAAAGAGGTCAGGAGAGGAGGATGGAAAGGAGAGAAAGTGGAGGAGAGAGGGTAGGAAGGGGATGAGGAAGAGCAGGAGTAGGAGAAAGGTACAGGAAGAAGGAAGGGAAAGGAGAGCAGGAAGGAAGAAAGTAGAGAAGGGAGGAAGGGAGAAAAGAAAGGGAAAATAAGGTGGTGTTATAACAGGAGGAAGGGATGGTAAACAAAGCAACCCAAACTGTATATTATAACCTATTAAATGAAATAATAAATGTATAAGAATGATAAATGTTAAAACACTTGTAACCAAACGACATGCTGTATGTGATGATGGGTTTTTTTCTTTTTGTTTTGTTTTGTTTTTATTGTTGTGGGTATGTGTCGTCTATGTAACAAAAAATAAATAAATAAATTTTTTTTATAAAAAGGTGGAGAAACACTGAGATAGATGATAATGAGATGAGGGAGGGAGAGGGAGAGAGAGAGAGAGAGAGACCATAACTAGATAGACAGATAGGCAGGCAGATAGACGGATGGATAGAAAGAAAGAGAGAGAGATAGGTAGGCAAGCAGATAGATGGATGGAGAAAGAGAGGGGGAAAGAGGGAGAGGGATACCATAACTAGATAGGCAGGCAGATAGACAGACAGATGGATGGATGGATAGAGAGAGAGAGGATGTATATAATTAAGGTGACCAGACGTCCCTAGCGAGGTCGCGGGCTGGCAGTAACTTCCGCGGCCTAGCTCCCCCCCCCCCCGGTCAATGGTGTCCCTCTTTACCAATCTGAAAATCTGGTCACCTTACTTGTTTAGGTAATTCTGGGATGGTTGATGGTTCTGTGAGTGCCTGTCCTTTATAATTTTCCACATTGCCTTGATGGTTTTTATTCCAGTGACTTTGTCTTTCCTGTTCTTAGGCTTAGGGAAAAAAAACTGGTTTCATTGGCAGTCTTTTGGGGGGGGGGGGATTTTTGGAGGGGGTGTTTTCCTAGCACTGTCATAGTTTGTGGGTGTGGGTGGGTGTGTAATGTCCCACAGTTATCTATGCATTAATAATGATCTAGTAATATGAATAATATCTAGTAATTAGTAATATCTAGTAATAACATCATCTTGGCCACTCCCACCAGGTCACATGGGTGGCAGGCCACTCCCATCCGGTCACATGGGTGGCAAGCCACTCCCATCCGGTCACATGGGTGGCAAGCCACTCCCATCCGGTCACATGGGCAGCAAGCCACTCCCACAAAGGAGGCCATGCCCACAGAGTAGGTTCGAACAATTTTTGAAACCCACCCCTGGTCCATATAGACATCTAACAACAAATCTTGGTTGACCAACCATTTGAAGTCATGATTTGTGAAACTGATCGCTAAGAATCTGATCGCTAAACCATGTTTATCAATTCAGATATCAGTGCCCAATTCTGTGAACCTAGTTCATACATGTTACGCCATCACAGTCACTAAAGCAGAAAACAGGTCCAAATCGTAACTTTATGCTTTCATGTATTTATATATTTATGTATGTAAATAATTTAATGTAATTTAATTTAATTTAAAACATTAATAATTTAATGTTTTTTATAAAACCATAACAATGTTTTTAAGCAGAGATTGGCAGCTATTTATCAGAAATGATACAGGGTCTCCTGCTTGAGCAGGGGGTTGGACTAGAAGACCCCCAAGGTCCCTTCCAGCTCTATTCCAATTGAGTGGTAGATTGATTGATCAAACTGGCAATCATGGCTTGTTTGGTCAATTCCTGGTTTGCTTGTCTTTCTTTTTCATTGTCCTTGCCTACATCTATGGATTAGTTACCAGTTGGAATAGGCTGCAAAGACCAACTCAAAACAAGCTAAGAAAATGACACATAATAATAAGTGCAGTTTATTTGCTTTTGGCCATTATGCTTTAGTCAAGAAAGGACGGATTTAAAATTTCACTTTATGAGAGATGCAGCCATAATTCTTAATTACAGGTGTCAATTAAACAACAAATCATGTTCTCACATAATAGTCACTAATATAAACTTTTCATTGGGTCTTCTTCACATGTAAGATTAAACTAGACCCTAATACATTATATTTTGCTGTATTTGCTTCCCCAAATACATTATATTTTTCTGTGATGGGTGAATTCTGTTACTGCTTCTATTTATTTATCTTCATTTCTATTTTGCACAGATCCAACTGAGCGGATATTTTTGCACAACATTTTGCATCAGCAAGCAAGCTATTTTTGGGCACAGTTTAATCTAAATATGGTTTGGGGAATATCTAAAGGAAGGACTTCATCAACTGAAAATGATAATCCAGGAAGTTACTGCCTTTGGCAGCGATCCAGGGAAATCCTTTCCTGCAGGCCACAGACTTTCTCCAGTAAGAGGACAACATAGGCAAGATTGCCCGTGTAAAGAAAGCTTTTTCCCTCCTATTTCATTTTCTTCAAGCATTATGCTCATTAAAGGCACATGAAATTGACATGCTTGATACTTGTACCAAGAACAACAGCATTTCTATTCAATAGTAATAATTTGGAGATGGCTTTTCAGCCATTCAAAGCAATCCACTTTTCCGCTAATAAGACATCATTGCTAGCAAACTGACCACCCCACTTTCATTAATCAAATAACTCAATACAGCAATGTTAAAGTGGAACAGCTAGAAAACACAGAAAATAAAACTTCCAAGCATGACCTGCCATACCCAGGAGCACAGGGGTGGGTTCCGGATTCTTTTACAGCCGGTTTGCTCAGGGACGTGCTTCAGGCATGCATGCACTTTGGGCATGTGCATGCTTGATGCGCGCTACATGTGCATGCACAATAGTAAAAAATGAACTAGTTTGGATGCATTGTTGGCAGACTTATTGTCTACTTATCTGAACTGGCAGCAACCTACCTCTGCAGGAGCACCCTTGAATCACAGCTTGGGCTGAAGTGCAAAGCTTCAAAGCGTGAGACGTAATAATTTGCTTCTGGTATCTAATGCATGCAAGCTGTCCTGGAGACAAAAGGCTTAAATTAGTCTTCCTGGTAGAAAAGGTGACTTTGTTTTTGTTCCTGTTATATGGGGTGAGGGAGGGAGGGTTGTGTGTACGGCTTTGAGTCAGTATTGACTCCTAACAAATGCCTGAACTACTATAGTCCCTCTAAAGTTTTCTTGGCAAGATTTTGAAAGTGGTTTGCCATTGTTTTTTGCCTAGGGCTGAGACAAAATGACTGGCCTAAGGTCACCCAGCTAGCTTTGTACCTAAGGTAGGACTAGAATTCACAGTCTCTCCGTTTCTTGTAGCCTGATGCCTTAACTACTGCATCAAACTGACTCTGTTATATGATGTAGGGCAGGATTGTCTGACCTTGGCAACTTTAAGATTGGTAGACTTCGGCTCCCATGCAGTTCTGGGAGTTGAAGTCTACAAATCTTAAAGTTGTCAAGATTGGATACTCCGATGTAGGAAAAGAAAAGGGAAAAAAACTTCACAGCTAAACCATTAAAGTAGCTGAGAAGACTGTAAGACCTGTTCCCACACCAGGACCTGATGACTTTGCTCATACTTAGTGACTGATTCACTAAACCAAGGCTGTCAAACTCCCAGCCCGTGGGCTGGATGCATCACATCCTGGCCATGCCCATGCCTGGTTTAGTGAAGGGGGAAAAAAGTCCCAATACATCACGTGATGCCTTGCACTAAACCATACTGTAATATAACTTACTTACTAATCATTGACCATAGTTTAACCACAAATTGAAATCATGGCTTGTTTATTTTTATATTTTTATCCTGCCCTTTTTTCATATACCATTCAAGGTGGCAAACACATCACATACTCCTTCCTATTTTCCTAACAGCAACAAAACTGTGAGGTGAGTTGGGCTGAGGGCAGTGGTGAAATTCATTTTTTTACTACCAGTTCTGTGGGCGTGGCTTGGTGGGCGTGGCAGGGGAAGGATATTGCAAAATCTCCATTCCCACTCTGGGGCCAGCCAAAGGTGGAATTTGCTGGTTCTCCGAACTACTCAAAATTTCTGCTACTGGTTCTCCAGAACCTCTCAGAACCTGCTGAATTGCACTGCTGGTTGAGGGAGAGTGACTAAAGCGGGGCTAGAAATCAGTCTCTTGTGACTGGTTTCTAGGATAAAACCTTAACCAACACACCAAATAGGCTCCATTGTATGTTATGTTTATAATCACAGTCAAGTTAATTATCTGAACATGGGTCTATTATGTGATTGAATAGCCATGATTTCTGTGGAAAAATGAGGTAGGGAGACAGACTGCAAAACAGAATGTATCTCTCATCTCATCATGGTGGTACAGTGGTTGGAATGCAGTACTACAGGCTACTTCTGCTGATTCCCAGCTGACTGCAATTTTGTGTGTTTGTGTGTCTGTGTGTGTCAAATTCATCTGGCAAGCCATGGCTCCTATGAACTTTCAGCTCATCCCAAGAGTTGATTGGCTGCCAGACAGGCAGATATTTGTCTTACACAGCCAATTGGCTGGGGAGAAATCAGCCCTCTGTGAATCGCCTGGGAGAGGGGGCAGGGAGCTAGTAGCGGGTGACCAGTGGCAGGGAAAAATGCTGACAGAGGGCCAGGCAATGATAAATGCCCATGATGGGTCAGCTGTGGTGGTGGTAGGCATGATGAAGTGGATGTGGCCAGGCAGCCATTTTTAATTGTCCCATTCCATGGCATACAATGTCTACATATGCTAGACACAATGCAGTCTTGACTGCTAGTTAATTATGTTCGATGCTTGCACACCTATCTTTGGGGCACCATTTGTGAACCATTTTTACACCATTTTTGGAACTGTTTATCCATTACAAAAC
This sequence comes from Thamnophis elegans, assembly GCF_009769535.1. NCBI lineage: Eukaryota > Metazoa > Chordata > Lepidosauria > Squamata > Natricidae > Thamnophis > Thamnophis elegans. The sequence goes on from NC_045551.1 coordinate 41,229,590, forward strand.
AAGGAGCTATTGATCATAATAATGTTGATCAGTCCAAAGATAATTTCTAATTATTATTTTGAAAAAAAAAAACAGGTTAGGGAGTTAGAAATAGACAAATAAAAGATGCTCCTAAGTAGTCTGATGGATAAAGCCAGCAGCCTATATAAAGACTGGAATAATAATATTCAATCAAAGAACAAGAATAAAATTTGAATTCCATAAGGAGACCTCTATTGTTTAAACCATTTTTCAAAGAGAGTAAAACATTGTAAGGAAGAGAGCTACTCTTGCAAATGTAGCTCTTGCCAGCTGAAATGGTGGGTCAGACTAAAACATAATTTCATGGAACTACTAATGTGACAGATGAGAATAAATTGAGACCAAAGGGGAGTATTGCAAGTTAGCAAACTGACAATTTTTCAACATGAAAAGCTCATAAATCTGTTAACAACCTGGAATACTATTGCAATAAATTCCTATGCAACCTGAAAGATTTATTTATCCTATGTCTCATTTTAGAACCCATTTGTTTAGAGATCCTTCAGAACAAATGTTTAGAAGTTGACAGAATTCACATATTTCCTTCCCCCTGATTTAAAAAATCTGGATACCATTCTTTTTCAGACTTAGAATCTGTATCTTCTGTTTTACAAAATGAGAGCTAAATCCATTGTAATATGGTCAGCATTCCACACAAATCAGAATATTGGGCTGGGATTAGGACTGACACAGCCCTGTTATTTAATTCAATGTACCTATCTTTCATGGAGCCCAGACTGGCATTTCTACAGGGTAATCTTATACAAGACTGCTTCTTTTCCATTGAGATATTGAACTGACTTTTCAGTTGCCGAAATTCTCCATTCTGTTTATGAACTGTTTATTAGAGTTGGGTTGATCCAACTGAGGTTAAAGTCAAATCAGAAGACATATTAATAGATTCTAATTATACCTTGATCTCAGAGACTTGTACTCCTTTGAAAATCAAAAGAAGAATTTGGAAGGCCTCCTCCAACATTTTAAACATAAAAGGTGGATTTATACATTAAACCAGTTGCCAATGTCAAACTGTATGGCTTGGTATGGTATCAGTTAATCCTAATCAGATTTAGACTCTTGTTTTATGCTCTGAAGAGAATTATGTCTATTGAAATTTCAGCCTGTGCAATAATTAATTAATAGCATTAGCACTTAGACTTATGTACCACTTCATAGTGCTTTTACAGCCCCCTCTAAGCAGTTTACAGAGTTAGCATATTGCCCCCAACAATCTGAGTCCTCATTCTACCTACTTTGGAAGGATGGAAGGCTGGGTCATCCTTGAGCTGGTGAGATTTGAACTGCCGAACTGCAGCTAGCAGTCAGCTGAAGTAGCCTGCAGTACTGCACTCTAACCACTGCATCACCTTGGCTCTTTAAACCAATTAAACCAACTATTATACCATTTCTCATACTATCTCAAGAAAAGTTACCTGGGAGTAATGTTCTTTGTTAAGCGGTACAGAGTACAGAGACTTCATGATATCAGTGCTGAAAGACCAACATTTCCCTTTGCTTTTAGCATTTGTGTTTTTAATTATATAAAATAAGGTTAATTTTTCATATATATTTTTCATTTGCTATTGCATCACTTAGTGTTTTATGGGAAAATAATTATCATTTAAAAATTTAAATTTAAAAGTCTTTGGCTGATCAAAATTCTCCAGTCGGGAAGGGATCAAATATTTCAGCAACACAGAGTTGTGATATCCTACACAACATTTATTTGGTTATCTAAAGACCACCAATATTAATTTCAGTTAATTTCAGACTGACCCAGTCAGCAGTGTCCATACTAGCACAATTGTAAGCATATTGTAAGGGCCTTCTCCATGGTGGCTCCTTCCCTGTGGAACATCTAGTTGGGCTTTTATACTTGCAAGATGCTGAAGTCACTGAGAATGAGTTGGGCAGCAGTATACATTTTCTTAAATAAATATTGCGTTGGTGATTAAGAACTACAGCTTCTATGTATAAACTGAACTTAAGATACCGTATATACTCGAGTATAGACCGACCCGAATATAAGCCGAGGCACCTAATTTTACCACAAAAAACTGGAAAAGTTATTGACTTGAGTATAAGCCTAGGGTAGGAAATGCAGCAGCTACCGGTAAATTTCAAAAATAAAAATAGATACCAATAATGTTTTTGAATATTTATTTCAAAGAAAAACAGTAAACTAGCGGTGTATTCAATGAAATACTTCACTCACCTCATGATGCTGATGTCCCGCTGTGATGATGATGTCCCGTGCAGCCGCGGGAGCGATGTCCCGCCTCCTATGACACACGGCACAGTGATTCCTATCATTGGATCACTGTACCAGAGGAGGTGGGACATCGCTATGTGGCTGCTTGCCATAACAAGGAGGAGGTGGGACATCGTTGCAGAGCGGCAGGAGGGGGAGGAAGGGGAATCGTAAGACAGCCCTGCATTACATTAGAACGTGAGGAGGGGGGATGGTGCGGTGCGCGCTGCGCGGCAAACTGACACAGAGGGAGGGGAAACTCACAGGGGCACTGGGCCATTCACGAGTGTCACCCAGCGGCATGGCCCCGCCCCTTTTTCTCCTCCATTTCGGGCAAATTTTTCACTGACTCGAGTATAAGCCGAGGCGGCTTTTTTCAGCCCAAAAAGTGGGCTGAAAAACTAGGCTTATACTCGAGTATATACAGTAAGCAGGAACTCTTTTTTAAAACATTTTTTTACTACTGGTTCAGGCGAACTGGTAGTTTCAACAATCAGCTGTGTGGCAATCAGCTGTGCCACACAATTTATATTTGCTAGAAATCATGTAGCACAGCTGATTGTTGCATAGCTGATCGCTGGAACTTAAAAACCTTTTAAAGCATTTTTTTTTACTACCAGTTCATGAAAAATGCTAAAAACCAAAAAGTTCTGACGATCAGCTGTGCCATGCAATTTATATTCACTAGAAAGCAGGAAATCCATCTGTCTAGCAAATCTAAATCATGTGGTACAGCTGTTCCCCCCCACACTGTTCTACTTACCTTTCAGACTCAGAAAGGGTTTCTTAATGTGTGTAAAGCATGCATTTTGCGTGCATGCGTGCACGAAGCAAACCGTTAGCAGACTTCAGAGAATTTCACCCCTGCCCTGTGCCCCTGGAATTTGTGCATTTGTCTGTGTGTGTTCCTGTGTGTTTTTATCCAAGCACTAACCAGGCCCAACTCTCCAGGATGACTAAGTCCTGTCTTTTAGCAGAGTGGATATGCTCTAAGAAATTTCACAACCATAATAACACAGAATTCTATTGCACCTTGAGATAATGCCAAGAAGGGGGCACCAGAAGAATAGATCTGCAGTGCAAGCCTATATATATGCTTTTTGAGAAATAAAATTCTCAAAAAGCACATATAGGTTTGTTAATTGCTGTGTTATAATAAACTACTGTGTTTTTCGGAGTATAAAGATGCACCCTTTTTCCTCAAAAAAGAGGCTGAAAATCTGGGTGCATCTTATACACTGAATACAGCATTTTTTGCCTCCCAAAACCCTGCCCTCTTCACCAGAATGGCCATGCATAGCTTTTAGAAGGCTTTCAAAGAGCTCCTGGGGAATGGTGAGAGCAGAAATGAGCGAAAAATGGCCCGTTTGTTGCCCCCCAGTCCCCACCAGCACTCTATAAGTTTTCTAAAGGCTATCCATGCTCTTTTTTTGAAAAAAAATGGGCCCATTTTTTCTCATTCCCCCCCTCCCCATGAGCACTCCACAAGCCTCCTAAAGAGCCATGCCCTTTTTTTTTAAAAAAAAAATGGGCCATTTTTGGGAGGTTTGCAGAGTGCAAAAACATTTTTTTAAAAATTTTCCTCTTCAAAACCTTGCTGCGTCTTATACTCTGGTGCGTCTTATACTCTGAAAAATACAGTATGATAATGCAACAATTAACAATTAAAATGAAATTTTTATTCCAATCAAAGAACCTACTAAGAATATTCAACAAAGAAAACATGCAAAAGAGATCCAAGTATTATATATCATTTGCACTTGCTTGAAACAATGGTCTTTCCTTACTTTCTTCTGAGTAACGGCACCTAAAAACTACCCTGTAACTACTGGCAATTTTAAACTTGTTCCGGAATTACTGAAAGAAATAGGGTTGAAAGGTTGGAGGAATACCAAGAAATGGGAGGCCAGGAGGGAAGAGTAAATGAAAGGCTGCAGGGGAAAAGAACTATCCAGTTCTGTTTCAACAATATTTTCATTTTTCTGCCCCATTGTGATAGCTAGCAGTACAGCTGCCTCTTTTTGTATCTATGTGTCCAATATCTGGCAAAGTTGGCCCGATAAATAACATAGGAAATAAGCAATATATTGAATACTATTATTGTTTTTTTTTTAAAAAAAATTCTATAGGAACAATTGTCTGTCCCAAGACAGGGTGTCCCAGTCTGCCATTGTTAGCTTGGGAATTTCACAGCTGCAAAGCTTAAGGCCTCCCTTGTTCCAGCAGCTGTGCCAGCTCCTACCACACCAAAGGAAATGGAGAGTGAGCCTTCACAATGGAGGAGGAGGACTGCATTGTGCCCCAGCAGCATAAGAATGGAAGGAACCAGACTTGGAGTATATCTTCTTCTAATGCTGGGGCTGTAAAGTTGCTCAAGAATTTTTATTGTCCAATGGAGTGGAATCAAGGCAACAGTATGCTTCCTTACACAAATATTGATTGGAGCCCTTTGGTGCACTTGAGATTTTCCTACTATAACATGGCAATTTTTCACACATTTGTTTTGACTGCTGGCACTGGGAAAGCCTTCTTGTTTTGTTTCAGTGCTACGGGAGTGATGACAAGGACCCCCCTCGCCCGGTTTTATAAGCTGACATGGTGTACTTCCTTACTTAAAAGTTCTCACGAAAATGTTCTTATATCTATAGAATTCTTGGATTCCCCCAGTTTCCCCCTCAATTCATTGTTGTGTTATGTCCTGGCCAGCTCATTTTTCTTGCAACCTTCTAACAAGCATTGAATTCTGAAAATGTGGCAGCAATGCCAACTGTTAGAAACACAACAGTTGGGGCAGCAGTTTCCCTAAAACCACAGATAAGCTGAATCCAACACTTAAACATATCTCATTTAACTATTCATGCCTCTGTTCCTGACCCTGAAATATGGGAATGCTAGCTCGGTGTTTAAATTCCAATGTTAAGTGCATTTTTTACTATAATAAACATAAGGGAAAGAGATTTATTTCAGATTAAATGGATATACAATTGAACAGTTGTTTACAGCTTGATCACAAGCTTGTGCTCTATGATACACACACACACACACACACACACACACACACACACACAAATACATACTGTTGCTAATCTTGCCAGGAGAGCAGCAAGGTCTAAAGGATTTTGCTTATGGGAAGGGTGGGAGGGTAGGTGGGTAACTGTGCAATTGGGGACCCCCTCCCTTCTTTATCAGGCTTCTCATCGCAGGGAGACACTTTTGCATCCAAGTAAAAAAAAAATTAAGTGTGCTGTTTAGTTTAAGTCCATACTACCGGCACCATCATGGTCTTAAAAGAATCGACTGGGTGAAACTTCAAATTCTATCCTATATATTAGATGCAAGGTACATCTTCCCATTAAAAAAAAAGGAAGAAAATTTCAACAAATTTAACAAAATCAGAGAACATTCAACTCTTATTTAATATGAGAGGTCCTTGGTGCTCTCTGAGCTTGCTTGTTTTCTTGCAGACATTTCATTACCCTCACTAAGTAACATCATCAGTGCTAGTAAGGAGTGCTGATTGCTGTCAGTTTATATTCTTATGCCTGTCTTATCCTTGCCTGTCTATGTGAGTGGGGGTGGTCTTAAGATATTCTTTGGTTGGGCTGTTTACTGATGGCTCTTTGGCAGTGACGAGCAGCCAGGAGATGCAGGGGAGGCAGAGCCTCACCACTGTCATCATGAAAAGAAAAAAAAATGTAAAAGGAAAAAGGCTGAGCTAGTTGCTGCCAGAGTCACAGTGGATGACTCTGCTTAGTGCTTAACTGTTTAAAAAAGTGTCTTAAAAAGTGCCCTTTTAAGGCGGGAGAACCATGTGCCTCATTTAGTCTGACTTTATGATCACTCGAGCAGAGTTAAGCAAGGGTTAAAAGCCGAAAAATTCCTTATGTAGATGAGGCACTTGGTTCTCCTGCCTCCTCCTGTAGAGGGCATTTTTTAAAGGCTTTTTTAAACAGTTAAGCGGAGTCATCCATTGGGGACTCTGGTAGCAACTAACCCAGCCTGATTTCAGCAGCTCTTGCTTTTTTCTTTTTATATTTTTACATTTTCATGATGGCAGGTAAGAGCAGAATCCTCTGTGATTGTGAAACAGCTGGAAAAGGTATGTGGGTCGGAGAGAGGGGGAGGAATTCAAAATTAATGTAATTTGTAAGTAATTGTAAGCAATTTGTGTATGTGTGTGCATGTGTTTGTTTCTTCACTCAGAGGGAAGGGGGTAGGAGAGGCAGGGAGGGCAGCCCACCAGCTTTCTTTCTCTGTGTCGGGGCAGCCCGCCAGCAGAGGCGGGTCTTTTACCTGCCTCTGCTGGCGGGCTGGCACTTTTTTTCTTTCTAGAAACCGGCTTGTTTGGCAGCCCACCAGCTTTCTTTCTCTGTGTCGGGGCAGCATGCCAGCAGAGGTGGGTGGCTGGCACTTCCTTTCTTTCTAGAAAGTGGCTTTTGGCCGCCCCGCCACTATGTCCGACATAGAGGCGAGAAGCCTCTATGTCGGACATAGTGGCGGGGCAGCCAAAAGGCGCTTTCAAGAAAGCGGGCAAAAGGCGCTTTCAAGAAAGCGGCTTTTGGCCACCCCACCACTATGTCCAACATAGAGGCGTCCTCCCAGTTGATCGGGAGGAAATGGGGATTTTGCAGTATCCTTCCCCTGCCATGCCCCCAAACCACACCATGCCCACCACGCTACCCCCAGCAAACTGGTAGTGAAAATTTTTGAATCCCACTACTGATATAAAGCAAAAATAAACAACCATGACTCGTTATGTATTGTTTCAGAAATATTCCAGATTCTCCAATGCCTTCAACAGTGGCAGAGCTCCTAATATACTGGAAAAGCTCTTAAACATTTAGAGACATAATTCAGAGGTGTATCTACCTTGGAAGTACCCATGTTGAACGAAATGTTTTATGACATTTTGTATTAAGCCATAAAATATTTTACAAAATTTGTCAAATTACAAATCCACAGAAGACATGGATCCTGGATTTTGGACACATTCTACAAGTTAGCCCATTTGTGGTACCTTCATTAAAGTTTTTACCCATTTCTCCTAGTTAAAGGTTTCAGACATGAGAGTTTTAGAAGTACAGGTATGACTCCAATTGAGCCAAAATTTCTATTGTTAACTCATACATTTCATAAGTGAAATTTAAATGCCTCATTTTATGAACTTTCTTGCCTCGGTTATTAAGTGAATCACTGCATTCAATAAGTTTAGTAACCTGGTTGGTAAGTGAATCTGGCTTCCCCAATGACTTTGCTGATCAGAAGGTTGCAAAAGGTGATCACATGATCTTGGGACACAGCAATGGTCATAAATATGAATCAAACACCTGAATTTTGATCCCATGATCACAGGGAGGCTAGAAAGGTTGTAACTGTGAAAAATGGTCATGAGTCACTTTTTCAGTGCCATTGTTACTTTGAAAGGTCACTAAATGAACTGTTGTAAGTGGAAGACTACCTGTATATAGATTAAAGATAAGAGCAGCAACTTTTCCAAGTTGTCAAAGCTGCATTTTCAGAATGCATTTGCGCTTCCTGTTCTATTGAAGTACAGCTCTTGTACATAATAGCTGGAAACATTGCCTTCTTTAGGGAACATTAAGGTTTCAAAAAGTGTGTAGTAAGTTTATCTTAAAGGACAGCCTTCCAAATGCACATTTTATAGAATTGGAGGAAACCCATGCATAGTTCTCTTCTCAACATTTATTATGCTAGTTCATATGATAATATCACTGCTATTGTCACTATAATGTAACATATTTATGTACCACCTCTGAGACAGTTCATTAAACTCTTACAGAAACAGCACTGAGCAACAATGGTAAAATAAAAGCAGAAACATTAATCACTGTAATAAACCATTAAACAGTATTGAAACTATTAACATATGCATTGTTTATGGCTGACAAGCTTATATGGAAGGGCTTGGCATTTCAGATGTCTTTACCTGAAATGTTTTATAAGAAAAGAACAGCACTTTATGTTGGGCACAGAAATAAATTAGAAAGTGCATAGTGGATCCAAAAATGATGTTATGGAAATGAAATTGATATCTACATCAATATGAAAACAGCTTCTTGGCAGAATGTTTGAAGTCGCAATAGCACAACTTTAATTGCTACAAACACACACACCACAAACCAGCAGCATCTTTGAAAGTTGCAGGGAATCTATAGATAATAATTATAGATAATATGGTGTTGTATAAGTTAATCTTCAAGAGTAGGAAAATTAACTAGAGCATTTTATTACATTTATATATCATTTGTTACATGTGATTCCACAGACAGTTAATTTTCCACAGGAAAATTACATTTTTGCAGAAAATTGATTTCTTGCAAAATGATCCTTTTTGTGCCAAGTAGCTTAATGCCAACTGAGAAGTCACATATAACTTGTTTCTATAAAGCCTGATTATTTTAATACATAATTGTGTATATTATTCAATATATTCTACCTATAAAGTTATTTTTAAAACATTTATGGGTGTTGATATAGTTGAATTTAGTAAAGGTTGGGCCATCATAGACAAAAAGAGTTCCTCTAATGTTATTACAGAAATGCTGAATTCAAAGAGTAAAGCAAAGTCTCCCATGTAAAGATGTAAATTCTGTATCTGATATGTGTATTCTATGTCTGAGCTACCACATTTACCCATCTTGTAATCTTACCTGATTGTATCTGTTGCTAGAACAGGCCACTTTTAGTGGCTACCTGAAGAGGACATAGAAAATGGCCTTGAAGGATAGGAAGAAGAGTTGCTATTGAGAAAATGGCCAGATAATAGAGCTTGACTCCATTCTAAAAAACTAATTTGAGAAAAGACCCCTCCCTAATTCACACAAAGATTAAGTAAAGTGTGTGTGTTGGGGGGGGGCACATTGAGACATGCAAGATTCTGTTACTACAGCTTTTACAATAAGAGTAGTCCTGATCTATAGTACATATATGGCACTTGTTTCTTAGTCTGCTCTACCTTGTAGAGTTGACACCACTGCATATATCAAATATTAGTTCTCAAGATGTAGCATGGTGCAGTAATGAATTTTAGATTAAGATAACACCAGTTGAAATTGATTTCCTTCCAATCAGGTTTCTCACACAGTTTTAAAAGGATTGTTATGAATTTAAAAAGAGGTAAACAAAATTGGTGGCATGTATGTCAAATTTATATACATACATACATACATACATACATACATACATACATACATACACACACACACACACACACACACACACACACACACACACACATATATATATATATATATATATATATATATATATATATATATATATATATATATGATAGATGTTAATAATTATAATTCATAGTTAATAGGCAGACATTCCAAAATTAGGAATATCAGTCTTCTTAAGAATGGCATTTGCAAAATGGACAACAAAACTAATGCTTGTGCTTGAATTTCAATAAATAAGCACTTTGGGTTAAAGTCTGTTCCCAGATAAAATAACTGAAACCTTACTCATGCTCTTTGTGATGCTATAACACATTTGTCTTTTTAAAATTACTAATTTTTATCTTACACTCCTTGCTATCCATAATGATTACTATTATTTTTTTCATTAAAAATATTTTAGATGACCAGATTGTGAAATGGCCTTCATGTTACTAATATTTAACAAAAAAGTAAAAGTTTAAATCTTTTTAATTTTGCTCTTATCATCAAGGTAATGCATAAAAAGAATGAAAGCATGCTATAACTTTTATCAAAACTAGTTTAAAAGTTGATATAAAGTTCAAATCTTTGCAGGCCATAATATCATTAATGTTTTAGGTTATCTTTTGGTAGTTACTTGCCATATCTCAGAGGTGATGGGTTCTGGAACAGTCAATCACCAATTTAAGAAGTATTTCTCATCTTGCAGCAGAAAAGGTCAAAAAGCTATTTCTTTTATTAGCATTCGACTGATTAAGCAATATGGGTAGTTCAATTTAACACCCAGAACAAATGTTGTAAGTGTTTTACAACTGAGGTGTACTGAATGTTTCACCACCAATCTTTGAAAAGTTTGATATGTTACCAGTAAATGATCAGCCTTGTCCCATATATCAGGGAGTTGGATGAATCTTTGTCCTGTAAACCAGAGCAAATTACTTTTTTATTGTTTCTCTGCAATAATACTGTCATCAATTACTAGTATTAATGTGTTTCAGATTATATATGGGATACTTGCAAGGAGACTAGAAGGTTACAAAAGAATTAGGCAGGTGATAACTACTATGGTATCATATCATTTTCTACAGAAAGTAAATTTCAACATTGCTAAAATTGAGTACTTAATAGATTGAATTCTGATTCTAAACCTGCATTAAAGAACAACAGAAATGATCCCTTGCAAAAAATGCACATTACAAATGTACACCACTAAACTGACCACTTTATTATGACAAAATAATACCAAACAGAAATCCATTCCTGTTTCTTTGGGATCTATATTGTAATGTAAGGTAGAACTGGGAAAATTACCATGTTAGCAATAGCAATAGCAATAGCAGTTAGACTTATATACCGCTTCATAGGGCTTTCAGCCCTCTCTAAGCAGTTTACAGAGTCAGCATATTGCCCCCAACAACAATCCGGGTCCTCATTTTACCCACCTCGGAAGGATGGAAGGCTGAGTCAACCCTGAGCCGGTGAGATTTGAACAACCGAACTGCAGAACTGCAGTCAGCTGAAGTAGCCTGCAGTGCTGCATTTAACCACTGTGCCACCTCGGCTCTCCAATTTCCCCCAAATTACGACATGTCCTGATAATAAGACCATGCCATATTTTTCCTGTGGGCAAAAATATACACCCTCCCCCAATAATAAGCGCCCTGGACAACTCCCCTCCAGCCAGGCAGAGCGTCACTCACCAACCTAGTGATATCCTGAAGGTGCAAAGCCGCAAGAGCCGGGGGGGGGCAAAGGCACTTACATTGCTTGATGCCTTTGGGATACCACTAGGTTGGTGGGTGACGCTGTGCCCAGCTGGAGCAGGAGGTTGCTGGGCAGCTGCTCTCACAAGCAGCCACCCAGCAACACCACTAACTAGCAGGGCACAGCGCCACTCACCGACCCAGTAATATCCCAAAGGCGCTAAGCTGCATGGTGCTCTGCCCAGCTGGAAAGAGAGGTTGTGCGAGCACTTGCTCTGCCTCCAGCTAGCGTGCCTCCCTGCCTCACCATGCCCAACTCTCCTTGCAGGGCTGGGCCAGGGTGCCACCGCCGCCCCACTGTTGCCACCGCCGCTGCCATGCTCTGAGCATAACCGGCTTCCAAACTCTGGAGATCTGCTGGTGAGTCTTCCGGCAGCGGCCACTCTAGGACTACGCTCTATGGTTGTGGGCTGGCTTAGCGCCTTTGGGATATTACTGGGTCGGTGAGTGGCGCTCTGCCCAGCTGGAAAGGGGCGTTGCCAGGCGGCTCCTCATGAGCGTGATCACCTCATAGCGACTTTGTTGCACTGCTGCAACAGCGCAACACAGCCGTTTGCCCCTGAGGCTGTGCCCGGCTTTTTGGGCACCCGCTCGCAAGAGAGTAGCCACCTGGTAACCCCAAACCAATAAGCCCCCCCCCCCAATAATAAGGCCCAAGCAAAATTGGGGGGAGGTCAAAGAAAATAAGAAAATAAGACTCTGTCTTATTTTCGGGAAAACACGGTATAGACTGTTAATTCTAGATGCTAAGCATAAAGATATAATTTATCCTTACTTTACAAGTTCAGAGCAGTCTATACCCATACATAAAATTTGAATACCAAGTAAAATGTAATCTGTCTTATTTTTTCATTTAGAAGTTGGAGCTGTGCTCTCTGCAGGTTTTCTGCCCTGTGTCCCTTTAATGTTGCACACAGGCGCAGGTGTTGGGGATGAATCTGTGTTGTCTGCATCTCAAACAGAAACAGGAAGGGCTCCTGTAGTCTGCAATTTTTCTGGAAATCCATTCATACTTCTGCACCATTCGAAGGGGGTTCATCACAAAGTACATAGCTAAATGTCTGGAGCCATCCAGGTCATGGTTGTCCCAGAGGGGCCTTTTCAAGAGGCAACCCTTGAAAAAGCACCTATTGAACTACCATGACCTGGATGGCTGATAATCTCCATAGGCATTTAGAATATCAAGTGTTATATTTAAAGTAATTTTCAGGCATTTTATTGGGATATGAATGCTACTGAAATATGTGCTCTCATCTGTGCTAACAGTATCTGTCAATCAAATATTTGTGGGTGCCCTTATTCATAATTGGTAATAAGTATTGATCCATATTGAGATTTACATGTGCTTTTGAACCAACTGAAATAGACATGATTGAACTCTACTTTCCCTTCTATTCCTTCAGAAGAATATGTGAATATGTCCTAGGCCAAAGCAGGAAATTCAAACAAGGCTGGAGCCAAAGATTAAAGGGATTTCTGGCTAGACACTTTTCTTCTTTTATATCCATCTTTCAGAGCAGAGGTAAGGAAAAAAGTTTGAAATCAACTAGCTCGGAAGGGAAATTTTAAGTCTCTCCTTTGTAGGATTAGATCCCTTAATGCTTATACTGTACTATCTGCAAATAACAATTTAATATAAGAGCTAATTCAAGAATTCAGACAGCGGAGGTAGTACAATATTCCTTTAGATAACACTAATCCCGTGATGGCGAACCTATGGCACGTGTGCCACAAGTGGCACACTGAGCCATTTGTCAGGGGACATGAGGTGTTGCCCTGTCAGCTCTAGCGCACATGTACGCGCTGGCCAGCTGACTTCGACCTTCTTTTGAGGTCATTTTTTGCGCTCTAGAGCCTTTAGGAGGCTTCGCTGATGGCTCCAGAGGGTGAAAAACAGCCTCACGGCCAAACCGGAACTCACTTCCAGTTTGGCTGGAGGGCCGTTTTTTTTGCCCTCTGGAGCCTTCAGGAGGCTCCCTGAAGGCTCCGGAGGGCAAAACACAGCCCTACGAGCAAACAGGAAGTTACTTCTGGTTTGGCCATAGGGTTGTTTTTTCACTCTTCAGGGCCTCAGAGAAGCCTTCTGAAGGTTCCAGAGGGTGAAAAACAGCCCTAAGGGCAAACAGGAAGTCCATTCCCGAACTTCTAGTTTACCCATAGGTCTGGTTTTTCCTGCTCCAGAGGCTTCAGGTCCTCCGGGCAGGGCAGGGAGGCTGTTTTTGCCCTCCCCAGGCTCCTAGAAAACCTTGGGAGCCTGGGGAGGGTGAAAAAAGAGCGCCAAAAGCAGGGGGGAGCACTGATCGTGCATGCATATGTGCAGAGGGAGAAGTATGCGCATGTGTGGCATGCTCATGCATGACCACACACCCCTGTGCTCCTCCCGCTTTTGGCATGTGAGCCAAAAATGGTTCGCCATCACTGCACTAGTTCATCTATTGAAAATAAGAAGTTGAGTGCAAAGAAGTTACAAAGACACTGTTTTTTTTAAGATAGGATTTTATGGAGCTAAAAATGTATATTGCTAGCAATTTGTCTTATTAATGAAGAGGAACATTTTAGGCAAAGCAGTTTTCTTCAGATCAATGGATTTGGCTATTAGAACTAATGATAGCTAAATTCCTTAATACGTGATTGACACAATTGTATATGTTTGACTCATGTTTCATTGTAAAATCGGATGAGTAGCACAATGGATAAGCTGCGAGGGGAGGTCCTGGTGCTCTCTGAGGTTGGTTGTGTTCTTGCAGACATTTCATTACCCAATCTAGGTAACATCATCTGTTGTAGAAAGGAGTGGGGTTTACTCTCAATTTATATTCCAGTGGCTTGTCTTGTTAGTGTTGGTGGGAGTAGTCTTGGAGGTTCTTTGGTTGGGCTATTTAATGCTAGTTTGTTTGGCAGTTCCTTGATTGGTGTATTGTTTACTTCTTGATTTTTAGACTGATATTAAACTTGGAGGTAATATATGCTCATCTGGGTGTTGATTGCTGGTGGGCATGTGTTTTGGTCTTTTTGCTCCTTTTTGGCTTGTTATTTGTCACTTTTTGCACAGTATGTAGATGTTGTTTACGTGTCTATTGATAGCCAATTTGTCAAAGTGTCGGGTTTCCAGGAATTCTGTAGCATTTTTGGATTTGGCTTGGCCTAGGATGGTCACAGATGAAACTATGTCTGTTCATATGCTGTGAAATTAAAGAGTATTCATCACATTTTCTGACTGTTAGTTGGTGTTCATGGATCTGTTCTGCTAGTCTTCTGCCTGTTTTTCCTATGTAGTGGCTGTTGCAGTTTGTACACTGTATGTTGTGGCTGAACTCCTGATTCTGGGGCTTCTGGGTCTTTTGTTTTACTTAGGATATTTTGGAAGACTTTAGTTGGTTTGTATCCTATGCTGATTCCATGTGGTTGTGTCTGTTAGCAATTTTTTGAGATGTTTTGATGTATGGTAGTGTTATCCTTCTTACGGTTTGTGTTGGTTGTACTATATTGGGTTGAATAGTCAAGCATTTTTGATGACGTTGCATAGATATCCATTTTGTTGGAGGATCTGTTTCTTTTCTGATGTTCAAGGTTCTGTACATGTATGTACATGTCTGAATAGAGTTTTTACACTTATGGGTAGTGATGGAAAGGACTGGCTGTGTGTAATCTCTGCTCTGGGCATATCAATCTAAAATCCTATGGAAGTTGATTCTTGGATTATAAAAGACCAACCAACAGCATCTAATTTAATTCTGTTTGTCCAGAAAAATAATGGGGGAAAATCTTAGTTGCGATCAATACTAAAGATGTAAAGTAGTGAGTTGCTTTTATGAATTCTCCAAAAATCTTCATTAAACTTGTCATTACACAAAGTAGAAGTTAACAGGTAATCCTTCATTCTCAAAATAACTGATAAAAATAATACCAACTACAGAAATGATTTTGTATTATTACTATTGATTCTTTGTTTCAGAATTTTAAGTGAATCCTGTGGTCTACAATCTAGCAGAGGGTAAATTCAGTTAAATCTATAATCTCTTCCACACATATATTAGGACCATGGATCAATGAAGAATTATATTCATGCCTCAAGCTATTTTTATACAGATCTTGTTTAAGATTCCTTCTTTGAAAGCGTTTTGGAGAACCCAAAGATTTGCTCACTTTGTGATATAGCAAGAGATTCAATATATTGTAGTATTTGCTTCTTCCTACCCTCTTTCCCTGAAAATAAGACCTCCCTGGATAATAAGCCCAATCGGGCTTTTGAGCGCATGCACTAAAATAAGCCCTCCACTGAAAATAAGCCCTCTCTGAAAATATTGCAACTCAGCAGCAGTCATGAGGTGACCACACTCAACGGCTCCTGCACCTCAAAAATAATAAGACTTCCCTGAAAATAAGGCTGAGTGCTTATTTCGAGGATCTTATTTTCAGGGAAACACGGTACTTCTTTGAACAAATCACAGAAGTAAGAATCCTTCCTCTCCCAACCCCAATTATGTTTCATTAATCATACAAATAAATCAGAGATGCCTTTCTGCTTTCACAAAATCTGTACAATTTACTTATCGTTGCAAAGAACCAGATGTTTTCAAGCAAAGGTAGACAGTAATCTGTTGGAGATGTTTTAATCTGGATTGCTTCACTGGACAGAGAGCTAGATTTAATGGATTAAATGAAAATTTCCAAAGTTATAATGTTATGTCCCCACAGCTGAAATAAATATTTTAGTTTTATAATTTGGGAAGATTATAGCCTTCTGACTAGACAAACACATCAAGAGTTGAGCTGGCAGAATATATTTCATATATCAACAAAATTCAATTTTGGAACATTAGTACTCATGGATTCATTTTTACATAAACACAGGGTGGGAAATAAATCTCTATCAAGACTTCCTTGTTTCAGGTGAATGTGAGAAGTTATATTCCCATTGATAGAAATAACAGTTCTTGGGCTACAATACTATATCTGGCAACGTGGAAATAACTTGTGTTAAATTCAGTAAGATTTGTTGATAACCATCAAAAAATAGCATATCGTAATCTTTGTAGTGACAGAGAATGTGAACCCAGAAGCCATGCAAATCAGTTTCTTGGCCCTTGTGAAATGTTTGTGACAACTTAAGGCACAGGTGTAGCATGTATACACATATTTTAAATTAATCGACTTTCAAGCAGCTCATTTTGCAGCCTGTTAACCATCTTCATAATACATGTTGTTTGCTTACACTTCCTGTTTTTAAACTCTTACACCCCATCACCCATGTAGCTCAGAAACTTCCTCTAGGCTAGCACTAGGGATGAAAGGGACTCTTTGTCACACCAACGTTGTGGATCTAGGATCTAAATCACTTCACTGAGTACTAAGCACTAGACTACAATACTTTTCCCTCCTTATTCAGTCCAGAACTGTGCTTAATTAGGCATTTAGAAAGTGACTTAGCTTCCAAATTCCTTTTATAAATAGGGTTTTCCGGCAGCTCAATGATCTGAAACACCAATTAGTTTCAATTCACAACGATTATCTGCCCTTCATTAGAGTTTCAGTTTGGATTTCCAGTTCTCTTCCATGACAAATAACAGGGAATCCTTCCACCATCACCTCGGCCTGCCACACACAGCCTAGTTCTTTTAGAAACTCTTTGTAATATCAGTTAAGCTAAATGATCCCATAGGAATACTCAAGTATGCCATAAGAGGGAAGAGGGGACTTGAATTATTGTTGCTGAACTATTAACTCTTGAAATACAAATGCAAAGGCAATCCAAGTGGAGAAACCAACTGCCAAAAATAAGTGTGCTCCCCATACATAATGCAACACAATGCTTTATAATGTTTTTGGTGTTCCAGCTGTAAATCCTCTGTCTTCAAACTAAATGTTTGCATCAGTGATACAGAGAGTAGTTCCAATTTGATCTGCCCTTGATCAGCACACAAATGCAAAATATGCCACATGTTCCAACTCTATAATTTATAACTACAAGGGCTTTTTCTTACTCAGCCATATCTTTCCTTCATGACTTATGACTTCAAAGCCAACACAGCTAACAGACCCTAACAGCACATAAATATGAGGGATACAGGCACAGAGAATGTCAGATCTGTCTGAAATCTTACTATAGTTCCTTCTGCTGGAAAGAGAACATTCTGATAATGGAAACAATCTACAATATGCCAATTTTGATAGCTAAGTCAAATGCTGGGCAACATTTCTGGAGCTGAAGCAGTGGTTTTTTTTAAAAAAAAAATCAAGGTCTATGGGGATTTTGACAATAACATTATGATGTCACCCAAATAAAGTTGAAAACTTTCACCCTGTATTTAAGAGTCTTTGAGAGCAGATGCCTGTTTGTAAAAAGCACAGGGCACCTTGAGCTTCAGTAACAGGCTTTGTATGCATGTCCTTAATGCCATTTTCTTGAATCAGTTTGTGCCAACTGAGAGGTTGTCATTATAAGATCAGTTTCCAGAGTACTTAATATGGATCAATTATCTCAGTTTGAGAGAAGTATTTGCTGGTCAAAGAGTTTAAGCTCTCTTGTTAGCTAGCCTTTGGGCTCCTTCACAGAACTGCACTAATAGTAGTGCTCTCTACTATCTTTAAACTGGCAGAAAACAATATTGGAAAGTTTGCTGCTCTCACTAGCATTCCTTATTGTTCTACAAACACAATGTTGGCAAACAATAATATCCTTATTTGCAATAGTCAGGACACATTATGGATGGGGATTGGTGGATTCCCCAGCTTTATTTCCTGTCCCTCCCCACCAAATGTTACCAGATTGTGGGAAAATACTCTCCAATCACCTTATCATAGAGTTAGCTGTCAAAAACTTGCTGTCATTTAACATAATGTTTTCGACAGGTACATCCAAAGAGACTGCAATTCTTAGCTGATATCAACTAATAACCAGTCTCCTTCCATAATAGAACACATCTAGTGCAATGTTTTTCTCTTTGAATTCTGGCTAGACATACAGACACACCCCATAACACTTATGACAAAACCAGAGCTGACCAGTGGGCTCATTATGACATGTGATTCCTGAAGAGTGATTCCTGTGATTCCCTGAAGAGCATATATTAAAAGAAGTGTGAATTATAGCTTACAAAGGGGAAATTGTACAGTGTTGTCTTTCCATTGCTTCACTCTGCAGATGCCTACCACCATCAGCTCAGCATCCTTTCAGGCTCATCTATGCCTCCAACACCAGTCTAGAGACTTGAGGTACAACATGTGCAAAGAAGCAAACTCAACACTGCCCAAAGTACAATGGTTGTGGAAGTCAATGTCCAGAACCTGGAAAGAAGGAGAGGGTCCATACCAGTTTAAAAGGGCCAGTAAGTGCTAAGATGATATCACCCTTAGGAATTAAATTGTGACACTAAACAAACAGCAAAGCAATATCTAAGGATGTCTTGAAGATGCTTCAACTAAGGGCTAAAATAAGATGAAAGAAAGATCATAAGATCCTAGCATAAAAAGTTGGCTACCAGGGTATGTTTTATGGTCAGGATGATGGGAAGAAGAGTCTTTTGATGCTTCCAACTCTGTCTAATCTGAGATGACTTTAAGTTGTTTTAGTACTGTGAATGACCTGAAAGCAACATCATGAAGGAAGGCAGGAAAAAAAGAAGTTTCTGGTGCACAGTTAGATACAGTGGGAGAAAGCTTACCATGTAGTAAAAGTAATTGAAGCTCATTCAACAGTTTACTGTTTATTTTGAGGGGAAGAATGATGATTTTCACAAATAAATATTTAACAGCAAAGAACAAGATACGATAAAATTATTGGATTTGTGTTTTTGTGTGACTCAATAATGAAGTACTTTTATTGTAATTATTTGTAAGAAACTTGGTGTGAATTTTTTTTTTAAAAAACTGAGTAATTCCCAGCCAGCCTTAATTTTACAATGATTCAAGTGATTGTTTCA
The DNA here is from genome assembly GCF_009769535.1 of Thamnophis elegans. Classification (NCBI taxonomy): domain Eukaryota; kingdom Metazoa; phylum Chordata; class Lepidosauria; order Squamata; family Natricidae; genus Thamnophis; species Thamnophis elegans. The sequence continues at coordinate 41,248,731 of NC_045551.1, forward strand.
CGCTTGAAAGACTATCCAGTCTTTCAAAAATAAGGCCACTGTCTTGGCCAAGTCCAAGTGTTTTAATTCATTTCTAGGCCAGAAGGACATTTTAAAAGGCAAGTTCAAGAAGTTTGTCAGGCTTCTAACATTGGCTGCAAAATTCAGACCTTTTGGCTATATCTACATAGACTCAACTTGCATGCAGTGAAATGTAATGTGTGATATATGTGTCTCTGTGTGTGTGCGTGTGTGTGTGTGTGGGTATGTATGCACACACATACACACACACAAAATCTATACACATGCAAAGCCATATTGTTTTGAAATGTCTGACTTCCTTGCCTTTATTTGTGTTGCCAAAGTAAATGTGGAGTATGCCAGTTTTCCTCAAAACAGCCCTGAGAAAGGAACAGGAAGGAATTGTATGTCTGTATGTCTAGCCAGAATTGTTTACAAGATAAATAAGCAGTGTTACTCCTTCCTGCATAATAGAAAACATTTCAGAGACAATCCATGATGGAAGGAACAAGGAAATTAATACAACTCTGCATTTCGTAAAAAGTGTGATTTATCACTAATTTTAAAAAATGGAAACTTTTCTGATAAGAGAGGAAAATGCAGACCTTGAACTGCTAAATCAGGATAAATCAGTTTTGTCAGGTTAATATAGCTCTGAAAGCCAAACCTTCTAAAATTACAAAAGCCATAATCTCACTGTGCATTTCTACCTGGAACGCAACCCATAAGTGGCTCGTACTTTAATGGACCCTGACAAGACACGCATGACATCACCTTTAAAGTGACAGCTATTATTCGTTTTACCATTGTGTACTATTGATTTCACATACACAAAGTTCTTGATATGCACCACCCAGTGAAACCACTTTCCAGAGATGTAAAAATGTTTTTTCTCTTTCCTTTCTTTTCTCTCTCCAAATCTCATTTTTCTAAAAATATTAAAAAGGGTTTGTCTTTATCTCATTATTCAGCCTTCAAAAAGGCAATACCAACCCTGAGGATACTCCTAGGAGACACCTTTTGAATACCCAATCCTTCTAAAAAAAAACTTAGGGAACTGGTTATAATTTTCATCATTCCCAGCACAGACACTGGAATGGCAGTTGTGATTGAGCACATCTAGATGACATCTAATAGAGGGAAGATAGAAATAACCTGAATCTGGATGCTCTATATAAGGGTTTCTTAAACTCAGCTAGTTTCAGCCACGTGGATTCAAGGTCCATAATTCTCCAGTTAGCATGGTCATTGCTGAGAAATTGTTTGTGTCAGCATTCCAAGTATCATATAGAATTAAATCAGAGTCCAATGCAAAACGATCCTTAAAGTTCCAATTTCATAAAGCAGACATCTTAGTACATCTGTGTTAATCCCAATTTTAGAAATGACTCAGGAATTCCACCCAGTTAAAAGTTCATGATCTTGTCCCCCACACCACAATCCATCACATGGCCAATCTTCTTCTTCCACACTAACACCCACACCCAGCTCCTTCTGGTCAGGTGTAAAAATGCGGAGACAAAAGATGACCTTGGTCTTCTAGAAAAGATGATAAACAATACATTCCACAATCCTACCTCCTGTCTATTCCACCCTCCCAACTATACTAATGAAACAGTATAATGAAATAAGAGAAAGTGTGGCAGGCCAAAATTCTAAAAGGAATATAATTGCAGGCCTGACAGTTTGTTTGTGACTTTAGGCTGCACTTGGCTTTGAGTGAAGTATCTGAAGCTATGTTCCAAAAGTACTGAATGCAATTCCATTTTCATTTCAATTAAAATTAAACATTGTTAGTCATTGCTACCCAATCATATTAATAACTTTGACTCTTAATTAGTTAAAATTGAAATCTAAGTATAATTCCTATAAGTTCTCTGAACCTACACTTAAGTATTTTTACGATTAAAAGCAGTAGTTACACCCTGAAGATGAGAGATTACCAATTTTACAGAATGTCAAACTGAACATTAAATCAAATATAGATAGTTTTTTAAAAAAAGGCTTGGAGTATTATATAATAAAACAATTTTTAAAAAATCACTGACAGAAGAGCTTCAGAGGCATCTTTTACACCTTTGAAAGTTTTTTTTAACGCCAAATTTGAAAGTTGCCAAAGGAGATATGTTAAATATCCATGGCTGCAGATCTGGCCTATGTTTTTAATATTTTTTTCACCCATCCTATTCCAAGAATGTATACAGTTCTTGATGTCATAAGAAATTCCAGATTATTAGGCTAAATCAAGCCAGTAAGCAAATAAACAAGGATACACATCAGAGGTGGGTTGATCCCAGTTCATCCCGGATTGGGCGAAGTGGTAGTAGTAGTGGTGGGACGCTCTGCTCACCGCCTGGACACTTCTGCACATGCGCAGAAGCATTGCCCATGAGCAAACCGATAGTAAAAAATTGGGAACTCACCACTGATACACATCTTTGACATACAATATTCAATTCAAATTCTCAACAATCTTGTTAATTTAATTTATATTACAACTCCTGATCTCATATCCGACAGGAAATGAAGATCTAAAATGTATGTACGTTACAATTTAAGCAATGTGTTATTTCTTAACTAATCTAAACCTAAAGATCAGTAGTTAATTAAATTTATCTGTTTAAAAGATGAGTACCAGTGTCTGGTACAAGGTAATTCCAAAATCTTAGGTCTTAAAACCAGAATGTTTAAATTCATGTTTAGTTGAGATCAAAACTTTATAATGAGGTGGATGAGATAAACAGAGAGTTAATACCAATTGTTTAACTTTCCCTCTTGTGGATTTCACTTTCACTTTTGCTGTTTTCATTCTTAAGTAAGGCTGTCAATTTCAAAACATAAATTGAAATAATACTATGTAATCTTGGTCTTTAACTTTATCTAAGGCAAATGCGGAAATGAGAGATCATAATCAAATAATAAAAATTCTAGGCAAAATTTCTCTGCACAGAAAAAAGAATAGTAAGTTCACATTGGGAATGAATAACAAATTTCCAAATTCCAATAAATGACATTCACACATGTTATAATGCATAAAAATATAATGAATCAGAAACTGCAATCTTGATACTAAGGAATATTATGTTCTAAAAGGCAATCTGGAAATCAAAGCACTTCCAACTATTATATTGATAGCATTCTGTTTAGGAACATGAAGATAAAAAGATGGATTTTTCAAATCAAGATGGCTTTGTGGATTTGGGGCAGTGATATGAAAATGGTTTGCTATCTCTTCTTCCATCATATATTTCTTAACTGCCCACTCTAAACTACAGTTTTAGGATAACCAGGAGATTTTCCATTCAAGTAACCAGGTATGACACTTACTAGCTTCTGGGCAAAAACAAGTTAGCTAGTTGTTCCCACATTCTTTAAAACAGAGAATATTTTTGCTTTTGAAAATGTCTTTTAAGTTTCCCCTTTCTTTACAAACACTTGTGCTCCTAGTTTTTTCCTCTTACTCTTCATTTTTTTTCTCCTTCTCACCAGCAGACAAAGCTTTTGATCTTCTTTGTCTCCCTGTTTGCTCAATTTACAAATAGAAAACACAGTTAAAAGATATGGTTTCCTGTGTTTCGCGGAATTGTAAAACTAAGGACAAAACATCTACTCTTCATTTAACAAAGGAGGCAAGCTGTGTGGGCCTCTGCATACGCACAGTTCTTGTAGGATAGACTGGTTTTTAGTCACTAAAAAAGTATTGCCAGTTTCTGTGCATCAATATCAAGAAATGCAACCCCAACTAAGATAGAGAAAAAGTTACAGCAGCTATGTAAACACAAACATTCCGAGCACTGAAAACCAAAGATTCTAGAAATCCCAGTTATTTAGAAGACCAAGATATCAATTGAGTGGTTGAGTTCAAAGTGAAACCAGTTTTCATAACATGCAATTCAATTAAATTGAAAACAAACTGATATCAATAGTTTAACTTGGTAGGTTCCTTTTACCTTCTGAGGATAAAAAAATTACTCAGTTTTCTGGGTTTGGAACAGCGGTGGGTTTCAAAAAAATTTTAGAACCTCTTCTGTAGGTGTGGCCTGCTTTGTGGGAGTGGCTTTCCGGCAATGTGCCTGGGTGGGAGTGGCTTGCCAGCCATGTGACCAAGTGGGAGTGGCTTGCCAGCCATGTGACTGGGTGGGTGTGGCCAACTTGTAAATGTGGTGAAACTCACTTAACAACGCTCTTGTTTAGCAACCAAAATGTTGGCTCAGAAACTCTGGCATTTGAAGCATGCAAGTCTTAAAGCTGTCAAGTTACAAGACCCTTGCATCCCTAACCCTTTAGAAAAAAAACCCAGGGGTGTTCAAACTTGACAGCTTGAAGACTTGTGGACTTCAACTCCCAGAATTCCTCCTCTCACTCTTCATCTCGATGATGTGGACGGGCAGGGGAGGAGATGGCACTGTAGATTTGTGGAACCTCTTCTATAGAAGAGGTTAGAACTGGCAGGAACCCACCTCTGGTTTGGAAGGAGATTAGCATTTCCATGAATTGTGGACTCAGATTCAGCAGAGCTTCAGGGAAGCAAATGACATTGTTGGGGTTTTTTTCCTGTGGTGGCCCGTAAGACTCCTGAGGCTTTTTTCCCAAAAATATATTTTAGCATAGTTTGCAATATCCATATGCCATTGGGGCATTATAAAGCCTGTCCTCATTACTCTTATATTGGGGTGCAACAACGGGTTGGCTTATTCTAAAAGCTGATGTCATTTACTAGTGAGGAGGATCTTGCTTGAAATTTCAGAGCAGGAACAAGATTTTTGCTGTCTAAGCCGAGGATAAAAAGGGTCTCTTCTTATTGCAAAACAAAAGCCTGGTGGTAAAACAACAACATCATTAACATCAAGAACAAATTTTTTAATTATGGGTAAAAAACTGAGTGAAAGGCCCAGCGATCTTTTTAAGGCACTTTTTTTCCCAGTCTAAGTGCAGATACAGTGATAGACATTCAAGATACTGTATTTTTTGGAGTATAAGATACACCGGAGTAGAGGATGCACCAAGATTTTGAAGAGGCAAATTTTTTAAAAAAAGGTTTTTGCACTCTGCAGTCCTCCCAAAAACGGCCTGTTTTTTGTCAAAAAAGGGGCATGCATAGCCTTTAGGAGGTGTGTAGAGTGCTCCAGGGGGGTGGGGGTGGGGCAAAATTGAACAAAAAACTGCCTGTTTTTTATTCATTTCTGCCATCCCCAGCCCCCAGGCCTCTTATAGGCTATGCACGACCATTTTGGTGAATGGGACAGAGTTTCAGGAGGCAAAAAATGCTATATTCAGTGTATGATGCACCATTTTCAGCCTCTTTTTTGAGGGAAAAAGGTGTGTCTTATACTCCAAAAAATTTGGTAGTTGTTCTCAAGGGAAAATGGAGTATAATATGAAGGGAGGAAGACCCTACTGGACTAATTGTGCCCCAAAACATATTATAACAACTGTGTAAAAAAATCTTTGGAGATGGGGGGACCGATTGTGCCCAGGGTCAGAATGAGGCTGTCTAAGGTAAAATAAAAGTGTTCCTTTTTGAAAGAACAAAAGCCAACTAGACATGTAACTGAATCTTACTCAGAAGTTGACAACCCTTGCCTTGTTGGGTCATCATTTCAAAAATATTTCTACTCCTAAACAGGGAAATAGGATAATCACAGCTGGGCAAAAAAAAAGCAGTGAGAGTGACTTCGGACTTTCTACAGACTTCTTTCCTTACGTCCGTCCTCCCTAGAATTCCTGTTGGCTTCCCCACTTACTTTTCTTCTGGAAAGTTTGCAAGGGAGGAAAACAGCAGGGAGTTGCAAGTCGAAGGTTAGTAGGCAGATAAGTGGCTGCTGTCAGGTGAGGAAGGGAGAAAGGGAATACGCAGGTGTGAAGGTCAGGAATGGTACATGGAGTGTGTAAAAGGTACCGCATGGGTTAGGAATGATAGGTAGGTGTGCATCAGAGACATTGTGTGGGTCAGAGAGGTCAGGGTGTCCAGGAGTTGTGAGAGGTGCTGTGCAGGTTGGATAGAGTTCAGCGGGTCCAGAAGGATGTGTGTGAGGGGTCACGGAAGTGTAAGAGATGCTGCAGGCATTAAGTAGTTGATGCCACAGGTGAAAAGAATGCATGTGGGTCACAGGAATGAGAAGTGCTGCATCACTTAGAAATGGCACATAGTGGGTGGGAAGGATGTGTGGGAATGCACAACGAAGAAAGAAATTAAGAACTCAGAAATAATTTTTCCTTCCTCCATCCCCTTGGCTGCTCAGAATAGATTAAGTATTAACTTTGATTAAGGATTCTTTTTAAAAAGATTATAAATAATACAGTAAAATATGTTTAACAATTAGGAGAAAGGATTGTAATACTATACAACAGGCATGTATAATCTGCATACAAGGACTGCATTCTAAAAAACAATGACCAAAGCCAGCAAGAAACTAAATTCCACTTCATTATATTTACACTAAATTAAAATTACATATAATTAAAATGATCTGTCTCTTATCAGTAATATGACCACTTTTTATAATTTCTCATCAGCCACATTAAAAATCTTCTGGAAGCCACCCTGAAACCTTTCAGAGGTCACATGCAGTCCTGGGAACTTGGATTTTGCACATCTGCTCCACACAGTTATCCTTGGAATAAGCCCATTTAAACTCACTGGAGCTTTATTAAGAGTAGACACGTATGGGATTCTATAGTTAGAAGATAAGGAGAAAAGAATGTGGACAAGGCATTTGTGATCCAGAAAACATCTGAACTAGCAAAGAGATACAGAGAGTTTTAACTCTCTGTTGCCCTATAATGTTTGGCAGATTCTTGCAGCTCATATAGCAATCACACTTAGACTTATACCACTTCACAGTGCCTTACAGCCCTCTTTAGGTTGTTTAGAGTCAGCATATTGTCGCCCACAATCTGGGTCATTTTACCAACCTCGGAAGGATGAAAGGCTGAGTCAACCTTGAGCCTAGTGAGATTTAAACTGCCAAATTGCAGGCAGCCAGCAGTCAGCAGAAGTAGCCCGCACTACTGCAGTCTAAGGTATGCATTCTAACCACTGCACCACCACGGGTACCATATTATGGTAGCTCTACATTATAACTTAATACAACAATGGTGATATTACACAGCTTAATGCCGTGTTTCCCAGAAAATATGACCTTCCACCAAAACAAGCCCTAACCCAATTTTCACACCTGTGCCTAATATAAGTGCTACCCTCAAATTAAGTCCTAGTTAAGCCCTGCCCACCAACTGATTGTACGAGGTGACGTGAGGTGGGTTGACAAGCCATGCAGCGTCCTGCCATGGGCAGCAGCCCAAGCACAACGAGGCACGTAGCAACTGGCCGTGAGTGATTGTGACCGGCTGCAGAAGTCAGCAATGATGTGACAGGCGTTGGGGCATGTGAGGTGTTGCTGCAGGTAAGACATTCCCCAAAAATAAGACCTGGTGCTTATTTTGGGGCCAAAAAGAAAATTAGATCAGGTCTTATTTTGGGGAAAACATGGTAACAGTTTCACTACTATCCAAAATCTGCAAAACCTGACTTTCCAAACCAAATATAGTCTACTAGTCATGTATTTGTTGCCCTCTTGTCAGATGCTTTGATATTATTTGTTCATTTCACATAATCTGCAAAACAAGGCATGTTAAATGCATGGCAAGCTGCCATACATGTCTTAAAAGTGTGTAGGTGATAAGACCTACAGGCCCATCCTAAATAAGAGACCTAATTTTCATTGGAAAAAAAACCCCACATATACTTCATAGGAAGTAAGTGTAATCCTTTCAGATATCAAGATTTGTGTTTGCTATATAGTTTATAAAAGAAGAACAAAATAAAGTCATTGTGCGTTTTAAAAAATCTGTAAAAGGGGAACTCTAAAATGTAATCTTAAATGCAGCGAACCAAACGTACAGTACTTAATACTTCAATGTATTTATCAATCTTATAAATATTAAAGGAACTTTGTGATTTATAAAAGTATGTTGCTGGCAATGATGAATCAAGGGGTTGTGACACAATAACTATCCATCATTGTTTACAAGCAGGAACTCTCACCATCCATTTTACACAAGGCTACATTGTCATCTGGAACAAATGTTGCCATACATTCAATTGCAAAGGAGCAGTCCACCCACTTAACTAGATCCAGAAGTGATTTAGGTTATCTATTCATTAGTTAATTAAATTTTACAGATAAATTCAGGAAACTTACTTCACTGAAAGTCTATTCTGTGCCAAAACTCTCTTTTCTTTTATGGTCTTTTAAACTGCGAGAAACAACTCCATCCCCACCCCTTTAGTGGACAGTAAAAGATCTTGCCAGAGAGGAGAAAGAAAATTGTTAATGGAAGGCAATTTCCCACTATTTCAAAATGGTAGGTTAGAAGAGGAATGTTTCACCATTTCAAATTACTGTAGAAATGGCACCAAAATGGGTTATCCTTCATACTCTTCGATTGCCTGGTACTCTACACATCATATTTGTATTCCTGGATATTTTGGCTGGGGTTTACAAAAGTACTCTAAAGCAATTGAAGACAGCAAGGTGCCTACCTTTAACAGCATGGAAGAGCCTGAATGATTACCTGGATTAAAGCCTATAATCTCTTCTCTTTTAGTTCTCCATTATGGTAAGTGCTGTCAGCAGTAGCAGGCTCCATTCTCTGGCTTCCTCCGCTTAGTTTCTCAGTTCACTCCCAGAAGTTTCATCCTTTTCTCATTCCTTCTTCTTCCTGTATCCATTGACTCTACTATGGCTTCTTGCCTCACAGGATCATAAAGTCATTTTTCTTCATAAAGTCTTTAGGATAAACCTGAGAAATTTGGCCGAATCCAGTAAAAATATAGAATACCTGTCTGCATTCAGGGTAAGTAGAGGATGATTAATGCAACTGAAAGTGCCACTTGTGCTACTCTGTGGTTATTATTTTCCAATTAATTTTTAAGATGCCATCCGTGGTGTTCTCGGTTTTTCTTCTGCCAACCCCTCATTACCAGATCACTTAAAAGAACAGCTTTCCTCCGTGCAGCCTGAAAATGCATAACACTAAGTGCACACAGTTATTACCCTTGCAATCTTTTGGCAAAGATTGACATAATAGTGTTATATGGAAAATGAATATGAGGTCACCAAACTATATTGTTCTTTACAAACTAAAAGTTGATGACTCAAAAGGTATGCTTCCAGCCTTTTACAATAATGCTTTGCAGAGTCTAAAATGTTAAAAAGGGATAGTTGTACTTGTTTATTTGGGTATATTGTGCCCGTGGTGGGTTTCTATCAGTTTGCACCATTTCCCGAACTAGTAGCTCTGCCATCAAGCAGAGAGCAAACCGGTTCTCTGTGCTTTGAAAGTGGGCCTGCCCACCCACCCCTGGGTTATACCTACCTTTATTTCAGCTTCTGAACCCCAGCTGATCAGGGTGGCAGATTGAATTGCCACTCCTCAGTTTCTTTCAAGTGCGCACATATACACAGTAAACTGGTAGGAACGCAGGTAGGAATCCACCACTGATTGTCCTGCATTGAAAGCCAGCTTATCCCACAAACAATTATACATGGCCAAACTCAAGCCATGAACTTCTCAAAACCAAGGGTAAGTTTTAAAAATTGTTTTAACTTTTGATTGGGAGCTGCCCAGAGTTGTTTGGAAGATGGGCAGATGCATACATGTTTAAAGAAAGAAAGAAAATTCTCAAAACCTTTGCTTCTCTTTAAATGGATGGTCTATGGCCTAGGTAAGCTTTTAAATCAGCTTTATCCAAATCTTCAGATGTGTAGCAGGGGTGGGTCCTACCAGCATTACTGCCAGTTCAATGTCTGAAATTTTTTTGCACACGCCCGCATGCCAGACAAGGGAAAAATACATTTTTTCAATGAAGATTGTTTTGCGCCTGTGCAGAACAGAAAATAAAGATGCTCCCCCTCCCCCTCCGAGGATAGAACCAGTTCGGGCGCATGTCTGGGTGAGTTACTACCTACTCAGCCAAACTGGTCCGAACCACTCAGAACCCACCTCTGGTGCTTAGGGATCACAATTGCAATGATCCCTAACTAGCATTTAGAGTGTCTTAAGAAAGTGAGAGAGGCTGGCTGCAAAATTGTTTAACTGCTGCTTTTATCAGCTGTCAAATAAGTCAGCTTCCCCCAGCCAACCACATGGTTGCAGGTTGCAACCAACAGACCTGCTTCAATAAGATTTAAATTCTTCCAGTGTATGAATGGCAATTGGCAGCAAGATCCCTCTCGATAAGTGACATCATAACTAGGTTTGCAACCATGACACATGTGTGTGTTTATGCTGCTTTATCCATGAATGGGGACATTCTCTTAGAGCTCACAGCCTTGTGCTAAGTGGTAGCTCTACTTAGATTGCCCACCTCCTGGCTTTTGGATTCATTACATAACAATTTATTTTTCCCATTCACTCATCAAAGCAACAGGCAGGGTTGGTAGGAAAAGTGCCCAAATGCAGATTTACTAGTGTACCAGCTGCAAGGGATAGAAAGGAGACTGAAATTTGCTGCTATGGCAACTGTGAAGCTTTGGGTGTTTCTCTTCTTTTGTTTACATTTTCCTACAATTGACTTTTCCTTATAGAGTTTTTCCTCAAATTACTTCTGGGATTTTTTTTTTTTTTTTTTTTTTTTTTGCAAATGTACAGAAAGACATCAAGCACTGGAGACAAGTTGCTAGCTATTTTTGTCTTTTTTTATGGGGAGTATAAATGTCTGTGTTGTTACAGCTTCTATTAAGTCTGAGGAAACACAGTTATTAATCAGCTTGAAAGGATAGCAGCATGAATATTGGTAGGCCAACTGGTTTTCTGTGGTCAGATATTAGCCAGAAAACCAGAGCAAACACTGATTGATTGTTGGTTCTCTGCGAGCTATTGACTTGCCAACACAGAAACATCTGAGATGATCATGTCCAAAGCTGAGGTCTAAGAAGATCTCTTTATATAAGCTTGCATTTTGTGTGCTATGCTATATTTCATGCACTTTGTGAAGTGCATGATGCTTTCTCTAAGTAAAAAAGAGAGGTAAAGAAAGAAAGTGCTTTGAGTAAAAACAATCTGGCTGAAGAGTTTTGGCAGAGAAAAGAAAACAAAGCATTTCTAAGGGCAAAATTAACAAGAATTGAAGCATTGGAGATTCTCTGTAATAACACCTCATTACTACAAATTCCCAGGATTGATCTGGATCCTTATGAAGAACCGGAAAGCCAGAAAACCAATCTGATCTTCATGAATATAGCAATCAATCAATTAATCAGAATAGAATTGGAAGGGACCTTGGAGGTCCAACTTCCTGCTCAAGCAGGAGACCCTATACCATTTGAGATAAGTGATTGTCCAGTCCCTTGTTAAAATCTCCAGTGATGAAGCACCTACAACTTCTGAAGGCAAGCTGATCCACTGGTCAATTGTTCTCATTGTTAGGAAATTTCTCCTTAATTCCAGGTTGCTTTTCTCCTTGCTTAGTTTCCATCCATTGTCCTACCCTCTGGTGCTTTGGAAAAGTTGAGCCTTTCCTCTTTGTGGCAACCCCAAATACTGGAATACTGCTCTCATGTCCCGCCCGTCCTTTTTCTCTAGACTACCAAATCCAAATCCTTCAACTGTTCTTCATGTTTCATCTCCAAGCCTTTTAGTTGCCCTTCTCTGCACTTTTTCCAAAGTCTCAACATTTATTTTGTAATGTGGTATAATGTGATAATGACCATGAGCATTATGTATTTGAGAGGGATCATCCTTTGGGAAGATTTTGAAGGAAGCAAACCAGAGGTTTGTATAAGCCTTCACCTCATAGAGCGCATAGAGCATAGGTGTCAAACTTGATTGTGTCACATTTTTTACCTTTGTAAAACCAGGGTGGGCGTGGCCTGCATGTGACACATCTGGCCCGTGGGCTGCCAGTTTACATCCCTGCTTAGAGGAATAGGGAGAAAATGGATTGTGTACAACATCCATCCTAGCTAACTTTTTATGCCTCTTCTTCTCTAGTCCAGCACTTCACCATCCTCTCATTTATGCTTGTCACCATATGCTATTGCTCCCATGATAAGGGAGGAACAAGCAATTGTTAATATAATAGTTCAGCCCTTTTAAAAGTGCACATTAGTTATCATAACACTGAGAACAGCTCCAAAAATCTCTAATCAGTATGTTCGCTATTTATGAATACAACTGAAAGAGACTTAGTTAGAACCAGCTGCCTTACAAAACCCAAGAAAGAAAGTAAATCAATACTGCTTTCTTAAATCTAAATATAGAAGGAAAAGGCAGAGTATTGCATAAGAGGATCTTGAGTGAATTGTGCTTTAAACCAAGGTCTTCATTTGTGGAAGCAGCCAAATTAAAAACCAACCTTGAGCCAATAAATCCTTAGGAGATAGACATATCACATGCCCACATAAGTGCCACTTTATTGACATTAAAAAGCACGGCTGATTTAATAGATCTGTACACATGGTTGCAATAAAACATGCATCTTCTCCTTAATTTTTACATCATTTGTCTTTCAGTGACAAATAAAACAGTCTAGGGACCTACATCCTCAATGTTATACAAGCAGACCTCTGTAAAATAGCATTTCTTTTGCCCTTCTCCTTTCATCTATGACATTTCATAATCTGTTATAGAGAATTTTTTAACTCTATTGAACCTATTTTGAGAGCACTTGAGGGGTAAGATTTCTTAGCCCAGTGATAGACATTCTGACAACTGACAACACTATTGCATATGACTCAAATTGATTTCACCAGGATTCAGTTCCAGACTTTTTACATTAATTCCACCTGTATTGATTTAGGGAAAAAACATGCTTTTAGAATCTGTATTATTTTTGTTCCTCCCTAGCACTTGCTATAGATTCATATAACCACTTAAATAAAATATTATTTTACAATCATTTTGTTCCAAATCACTGTATTTTCAAATATGAACGTTTACACTTCTTGCAGGATTTCCAACTACAGCTCATATTTACAAAAAATGTTTTGATAAGAACCACCCCTCATTGTTTAAATTATTCATTGTTCAAATTGTTCATTTTGTATTTAATTAATATTACATGGTGATAAATGGAAATTACTTTTAAGTCTGTGCAGAAGTGCATTCTAAGACTGAAGTTTATATTGGAGTTATTCCAGAAGAACATCAAATATCTATGCAAATTTTCAGGTAGAATAATAGACACCTGTATTCGCTGCTAGAAATACTTTCTTTAAATAGTTTGAAGAATAAATGCATAATCTAATTGACTTTTCTATATAAGATATAGATATAGATATAGATATAGATATAGATATAGATATAGATATAGATATAGATATAGATATAGATATGATATAGATATAGATATAGATATAGATATAGATAGATAGATATAGATATAGATATAGATATAGATATATATACCCGAAGTGTGTACAATGCAGAGAGAGCTTGGAGATAGTCCAATACATAATGGCAGGCAGGAACAACATATACATATACTGACTGTCACAACTAAGTAGCTGGCGTGGTGTACAGAAGGGCAACACCCTTCCAAGTCCAGATGGGATTTCTAAATTTTGATCTGGACAATCAACCAGAGATCATGCTAGTAGATAAGCTAGTAGATAAGCCTCAAGACAGTGGCAGTGATAGATACTTTATCGGAAGCTGGAAATGTAGCAGGGCCTAAAGGAGGAACTATGGAGCACTCAGTGTTGTCACTTCTAAACTGGAGCAGTGACTTAATGACATAGGAACCTCTATCTATAAGAGTGCAGTGCTAGGAACAGCTAAGACAGTGATAGTGAACCTCTTCAGCACTGAATGCCCAAAGTGAAATGTGCGCGCACACCGGAGCGCCGGAAACCCAAACATGCGCACTGGCCATCCGGTCTTTGGGTTTCTAGCACGTGAAGACCAGCTGGAGGATGCCAGAATCTAGAAGAGCAGCTAGCGACTTCACACATGCCCTCAGAGAGGGCACTGTGTCCCACCTCGGGCATGCGTGCCATGGTTCACCATCACAGAGCTAAGATATTAAGGAGAACCGTCAAACTTCTAGGGCATTGAAAAAGCACTTAAGATTGAGAAAGACCCACACCACCTATAGAAATTAGTAGGGACTTTTTAAAAATGGATTACTGAGAACTTAAAGTTATCTGCATTTCGAAATGAATAAACCAGAATGACCTCTGGACTAAATATAATCCAGAGCTTTGCTATCTTTCAGATTTCATTCAATTTCACATTTTCTAGCACTTACATCTCTCCCCAAAAAATGAAAGAGAGGGGCCTAAAATGCTTTTAAAAAATAAAGCAAAAGTATCTTTGAGATAATGTGGATGGAATTAAGAAATTAAACATTGAGAAATTATATTTTAAAATGCATATGCTGTAATGGAAATAATATACAGATAGGATTTTGTATTATGTTGACATGTACAGATTAATGTGGAAATAGAATGGACCAGGTGATAAAAAAACAGATGGAAAATTGATATAGATGGTTCTGCCAATTCTTAATGCTGCTAAGGTATTATTTTGTTTTCTCTATGAACGTTGGTCTGATTTCTATGGAAATATTTATACTTAAGTGGCTATGAAAGAGGGTAATTGAAACCCGTGCTACTATACATTAGCAAACGGGTCTCTAAAGTGGCCAATATCTTTTTTCCAAACTTCAAATAGGATAATTGGAAGGATTTGTTTGCCAGAATTGTTCTTGGGAAGAAATTACAGAAGCTGTTAGCTTACATGAAATGCTGACTGATTGCTAGCAGTAAGTGCTGCTTAATACAAACACTTTGGAGAAAATGCAGGGCAATGTTAATGTAACAGACTGCACAACTCTTGGTGTTTTCTGATGCACTACAGACATCAAAATGTGGGTCAGTCACTACTACTAATATACTTAGTTAGTGTGAAGTGGAGGAAGAGACTCACAAAGATATCTTCAGTATGTTCAAAGAGCTGGATTATCAGGTTATGTTGTATTACAGCAGCGCCAACCTTTTGGGAACCAGAGACCAGTTCTGCATAGAAAAGTTTTTCCATGGACCGGAGGGGTCATGATTTGCATACTGTCTGCATCCCGTGGATGGAGCTTAGCTTGTTTGCATGGTTCCGTTGCTGGCATCCGCTGACTGATGCTAGTCCACAGACCAGAGGTTGGGGATCCCTGTTCTATTAGGTTCAAGCATTATGTAGGAAGATTTATTTTTAAGGTCAGACTCAAATTACTTCTACAATTTAAAATAATTTCTTCTTCAACTTGATGACAAAAATCTGTCTTGTCAGAAAGAGTTTGGAGGAGGGGAGAATCTGAAAGAAATTTTTGTCAGAGTTTGTTGCATAAATCAAATCCAGAAGACAACACATATAACTGATTCAGCTGGATTCATTAACTTCTTTATATACATAAGAATAGATGAATATATACAATACCAACAGGTGGTTCTTCCAAGTAAACACAAGGCAGAAGAGTTACAGGCAAAAACAAGCAGTTCTCTCATTTCAGCAGACAAGCCCAGACAGACTGCTAGTTCTCAGAGCAGCAGATGCAGAGTTTACAGACTAATTTCAGTTTCAATTCTCTGCACAGACTCAGATCTGTTTAAGCTCCCATTGGCTGACTTAGTTGTTTGCCTATTTATTGGCTGACCTTGTCCCCATGTCTCTCCAGTCATGAATATTTTAACAATTTTCATAGGTGAATTGAGGTATTCTTACACTAATCTTGTATGTGTGAACAGCTTGATTTCATTGCACCACCATCTATTTCTCTATAGTCTACTTTCTGACTTTCCAAGTTCAAATTATATCCAAAGATAGACAAAATTAAAGAAGTCCTCTAAGAGGAGGAAGGGATTTGGGGATCAGATTGAATACATTCCCAGAGAGTTTAGAGAAAGATGGAGATCATATAAGGAGAAACAAACAAACAAAATTCAATCTCTAGCAGTAAAGCATGTTCAGCAAGAAAATAAGCTCAGACAGTAGAAAATGGTACACCAATGAAATTTCATAACAGTGTAAGAATAACAGAGAGGAGGGAACTAGACAGGATATTTTAGAATGTGCTATGGTCAGCATGATGACTCAATGGTTAAGACACTGGGCTTGTCATTTGGAAACCTGGCAGCCCAGGTTTTGAGACCTAAGTGCCACATGATGGGGTGAGATCCTGTCCTTCTCCCAGCTCTTGCAAGCCTAGCAGTTAAAGCATACAAATGCAAATAGCTAAATAGCTACCACTATTTACCAATTGCTAGCAAGAGTTCTGTGACATTACACTGGCCCATATGACTACAGAAATGCGGTCAATGGCTTTCAAAGGAAGATGAGCATCGCCCCGTTAGAAATATAATTCTAACGGTTGGGTTGGCAATATATAAATCATGTAACAATGTTATACCTGTTTCTTTAAACCATACTGTAAAATGTGATTGGTTGCTGTTTTCCTCAATCAGCCATAAGAGGAGCCAGAACGCTCTCTCTCTGTTCATTAGATGCTGGGCTGATCTGATCTGAGTGCCGTGAGCTATTGTAGGTTTTGCAGTAAGTTTTGTGTACCGAACTGATTAAATGTTACTGGACTATGTTATTTGGATTATCCTTTTACTGAGAGACGTTGATGACTGACTGTCTTATCCGTGTATGTCTTGGACTGTTTGATGGACTCTGATACCTCTATTTCCACAAAAGTAAAAGCCTATTTAAATTGCAGTGTCTCTGTATGCTGGTTGTGTGTTCTCCAACACACACAAAAGAAAAGAATTAATCTTTTCACTGTGGGGTGAAGGTATGATGTGTAGTATACATGTTTTAAACAATTTGGTGAATACAACAACCGGTGAATCACCATTCACAATGACCCTTAGTCATTGTCATCAGCAATGACTAAGGGAGTAAAATCCGCAGGGACCTTTTATTAGAATATTCTAAATATTTTCATTACTTATGAACTACCCTTTAAACAAGCAGCTCACAGGATTTGTGTATGTTTGGAGGTTTATATATTGGATTTTTTTTGCTTTGAAATCTATTTAGCTATTCCTCCCTCCCCCTCCCTCTCTCTCTCTCCACAAAGTCTCATGGCCAACACACCATTGTTTTAATATTTAATACAGTATATAAAAATGAACTCTCTTTCTTCTCTGTGCTGAAACAATGACGTCCTAAAATGTTTGTATCTGATAAGGACACAATGAGAAGCAGAAATGGCCTCAACAGGCATGGCTTGCATTAGAACCTGGCAAAACCCACTCCCTTACATTGAAACATTAATCAGATTTTTTGTACAGTAGCAGACCAAAGGCAAAGATAAACTTTTAGTTACAAAAATGTGGCATTTTCAAAAATCAACAAGTGAAAGAGTCCATACTTTTTAAAATATATATTTTGCCTGATAGGGTACACTGATATTTGATCTCTGGCTTAAGTTGTATTCCTTGTTTTCTGGGAACACTTTCTAAAACTTTAATCTCTGTTAATGAGACCAATGCATGGTGCTTTTTTTCCATCCGAAATAACAGTTTGCAGAAATATATAATCAGAGTTTGCTTTTAAAAGAAAAAAAAATGGACAAAACTGCCATGCTTCAAATTATACATTAAGGTTGTCTGGAAATGTAATATTTTTCATGCACGTGTGTGGAACGTTTAGTGAGATATCTCAAGTGGAGCAGAATCATTCATTATTGTTAAAGTAACATATAGCCTTCTTGGTTCTTGGTACCTTAGCATCTCAGGATTTTTTTTTCTTGGTATCTCTAAGCCAAAACTCAATTATCTCAAGCTAGTAGTTTGAGGGGTGTTTGATGAGAAGTATACTGTGTTTCCATCAAAAATTTAAAATGTTCTGTAGCACCTTGTGAGATCACTGCAGCTCCCTAGATACCTCCCTACCAGTGGTGATAAAATAATTTAACAACCAGTTCTCTGCTCTAATGACCAGCTGGGTAGGCATGGCTTAGTGATCATGTGATTGGGTGGGTGTGGCCAACTCAACATTACTCACATCGATGGGCCTTCATTAGCTGTTACAATGTAATAAGGGTTAACCGGAGAGGCAGTTTCTGCAAGCAGGGCAATAAAGATTAGGCTAGAAACACCATGTTTCCTTCCCGCTTCCTTACAGGATTAGCCCTGAAAAGTGGAAAAAAAAGGGAAATTTCTTCCAACAACTGGTTCTCTGAACTACTTAGAAAGTTCTCTTGAATAGGTGTGAATTGGCTGAATCCCACCACTGCTCCCTACCCTAGGTACCAAACACAGTCTGGGAACCCCAGACTAACATGTCCCACTGCTGCTGATTGTTCCTGTTCTCAATTATATCTGCCTTCCTCATTCTGCAACCTCCCAGATCTTGTAAATTTCCTGGATTTGAAAAATCCTCCTGGGAGCAATCCAACATGAGGTTTACCTTTGGAACAACTGGAAATACACTCGTACAATAAAAGACAAGAAACTCATGTACTAACGGTTAAAATACAGTAAAAAAACTTTGCAGCCCATCCACTTCCAAATATTATTGTTAGAGAAAAAGTTAAAATTACTTGTTTGCTTTCAAAATGAAAGAGTGGTTAAAAACACTCAGAAACAATTACTGGGGTAAAACAACTCTTGTTGGGCTATGCTAGATAACCTAACGTTTGTCACCTAAATTTTCCAATTATATTTTAAGATTATGCCAGGATGATTTTTTTTTACAGTTAAGAGTTATCAGGATGCTAGGTCCAGTTTATGTCAAAGTTTGCATTTCCCACAGAGAACCAATAACCAACCTTCACTGTAAACCCATCTTTGCTCATGTATTGCACTCATCTACTGTGTTTTAGCATTCATCCAGAAGGGCTGGGTCATGTTAAGATTCAAAAGCTGGAAGAGGGTATGTGTCAGGTGCAGCATCTCCTCCACTGACCACTGTCCAATGCTTCACAAGTAGTGAACTGCAGCTGTTTGTGCAGTGACTTTTAGTGCCATAAATGCATTTTTTAAAGTTAAGAACTCACATCTGGAACAGGTATTATCCACACAATATTGGTTTGCTTTTGGATTCAGACAAGAACAGTGGAGCTGTATTTTTTTTAAGCACAGGGATTATCTTTTCATTCCTCTGGCAATGTACAGTTACATGCTATGTACACACATCTACCTTATATCACAGATTGGCCGGTGGATGTCACTCTTTTATTTTATATCTTCCACAGAAGAGTGAATCAATTAGACTGGAAAATATTAAGAGAGATCACTAGGTTGTATCAGTTAGCAATATTCTTATACTCATTTAGTAAAGGCTTGACTAGTGGAATGGCATGTTCACTAATCCATTGTTCAAAAACAGAATAGGGAAGAAAATACAAGTTGGGAGGCTTTTTTTGTCAAAGAAGGAAAATTAAGAAATCCCAATTAAAATGCAACTTGTTAATTGATTCTCTTTGTGACTCCAATCAATTGTTTTCTTTTTAACTTCATTCAGCTTAGACTACATTAGAATGGGTCGTAGAAGAGAAAGAGATCTCAAGATGCTGTGCATGATAGATGTGTTTCCTGTTTGTGATGATATGAAGTGAGAGAGTAACAAAGTCAAAGGAGAAGTGGTGGGTTTTACCGGTAGCAACCCACCTCTGCAGGGGAGGGTCAACCAGAGCTTATTATGTTCTGCATACCCATATCAGGATAGCACCATTGGATGTGACTCAAAACAGATACAATAAAAGCATAAACACGTTGGGGATGGAAGCATCAATTTCATATTGGTAGTTTTTTGCATATTCCATTTATAAAATGCTGCTATTGTAGGTCCTCTCACTAGTTTATCACCCACTTCTGCTAAAATCTTAAAGGAACAGAGATAAAAGCTTTGGCTGTTGTAATAAACAGACTTACTCCTTTTGAAACTCTATTCCCTTGGAGTTTCATGTTCATGGAGTAGCTCATCAACCAACTCTCTGAAATTCATCTGAGGTGGATATTAAAAAGCCTTGTGTGTTGGCATGACTGAAACAAATTGTGATTTATTCATGCTGTGCTAAGCCAGTGTGGTAGGTTAATACACAATTGGCCATAATCATATCATGTTAAAATGCTGTAAACCACAGCGGAGTCACACAGAGTGCTAAGCCAAAATTAAATAAACCATATTATGGCTTTACATGTGTGAACCTAATCTTGTATATTCAAATGACTGCAAGATAGATCTGGTTGCTTTTAAACCAATAGGCAAGTTGTATTGAAGCAAAAAAGAGTTACGTATATGGGTAGGAGATCATCTAATCCTAACAATAGTCTATTATAAAACTGTCCTGGTACAAATACAGCCCAGGATCTGGATCCAGGTGTTTCAACCACTCAAGAGGTAAGGATTTTTTTTTCTATCTGCAATTACTGTATGCCATTTTTCCCAACTTATATCACTGTATTTAAATCACAGAGAGAAAGGAATGCTGATGAGAGGACCATAGATATTAATGTGCACACCATCGGACTGCAAAAATTCTACCATGAAAAACAGGGTATGACTGCCATTTAATTTCAAAAGTGATGATCTAGATCAGGGGTCTTCTAACCATAGACTGTGGATCGCACCAGTTCACAGCCCACCAGAAAGTGGCCCATGTGAGCGAAGCCCCATCTGTGCATGTAGGGGATCCAGGCAGCCCACAAAACCATGCCCTCCCTCCATAGAAAAAACACCCTTCAAGGAACCAGCCCCTGGTGCCGAAAAGGTGGGAAGCCACTGATCTAGATTGACCAATACTCTGATTCAATTTAATATAGCTTTCTTTGGTTCTATAAGCTTAAGCATAGCCAACAAAAGATTACATAGGGCATAAAATTACACATGAATATATTTTGATACACTCCAAAGTGTGGATGCCTTTTGGTATGAAATGTGGAATGAGCTAAGCTGATACGTTAAATTAATTGCAGTTTCTAAGACATTTGTATATACCTGTATTCAAAAAACACTTGCTTTAAAATGGGCGTGTTGAATCTTTGAGAAACTCCACTCTTTTGACTCTTAGCACTAGGTTTGTGTCAGGGCAATGAGTTTGCTTAAGTTCTGCCTACCTCCTATTATCAAAAGTGATTCAAATCAAATAAATAAATCCCCTGATTTCCATTTAGACTTGTGTATGAACCCAGATAATTGCTAATTCAATTAATTCAAATTGTTCATGGATAAACAATTGCATCTTATCATATACTGAACCAGTAAAAGGGGTAATTATACTTGGAAGTACACATCAATCCACAAAGAAATCACTGCAGTGGCTCATCGAAGAATTCAATCTTGTACATGTTTCAATTAGTTTAGCATTCATAATTAAGAAGTTCCAAAATGCTCTTTCATTTTTAAAAGGATAATATTACATATCATTATAGTGGCAGCTTCCGAAGACAACATAACATGTGGGGAAGAAAGGAAATCCATAGTATCTTCTGTAACTTGACTGATTCACATAAGAAGAAGTATAAGGATCTGCACAGCATGCTCCATAACAACTTCAGTTGATCTTCCTTTTGTTGTATATTTTCAACCATTCTTGTGGAGGGGGTAGCTCTTAACTATATTGGGATTGTGGAGAACATCTGGCATTTTAAGAACTCTCAGAAAATGATTGCTAAGGCTACCATCCACCCATATGCCTTGCTAAAATACCTATTTTTAAATCTTTATCTTTGAATCCCTTTTGTGGCCTTTAGAATTACCACCACAACTTAGCCTATAAACTTAAGAATTTTTATAAATACATTTCAGTATTATAATTTAATAGCATTGTATCAGCAGTTTTAGCTTTTAATTTTCTTTTATTTCATGTTAGTTTCAGTGGCATTATTGAAATGGACATTCTGATTCTCCTGCTCTGGTAGAGACCCACCAGGATCATCTTTAAAGTTCCTTACTTTTTCAGTTGGTAGTTGAGCACATTTCCTAAAAAAGGAAAAATCACCGGACAATATTCGGTGTGGTTCAAGAATTCAAACCAGAGGTGGGTTGCTACCGGTTCGCACTGCTTCAGGCAAACCGGTAGAGGAATGTTGGCCTGGGTTCCAGAACTGGCAGCGACCCAGGCTGGCCACACCTCCGAACTGGTTCCCTGGTTGTCACGGCATGTTTTTTGGCATTTTTTAATGTTGTGCGCACGCATAGACCTATTTACAGGCAATAGCGCATGTGTGCAGAGCGCGCATCAGTGAACACCAAATGTGTACACTAAACCAGCGGTAATGCCAACAGCAACCCACCCAATTCCAACTGTTTCAATAGTATGTTTTAGCATGGAAATCCTGAGTTCAATAAGAGTTTAAACATTTAGCAAGCATTTGAACAAGTAGATACTTAAGAGTAGTTTCTATATTGTATTTGTTGTTAAACTTCAAGGAAGTTGGTCAGGGAAGCTAGAGGTAAAATTGAAGCTGTAGTTTGATATTTAGCAGGTTCAGCTTAGCAAACACCTTGAAATTTACTTTTTTAATTAATTTGTAACCAATGACATTTAGAATCATGTACTTTCTTGTTGATGAATTACAAATGCATTTTGTTTGTTGTATATCTTGCCCACAGCATATTGCTGAATATGTCATGTGTGCACAAGCTGGTTTTGCAAAGCCACCATAAATTGGAGGCTGAAGTCCTCCAATGTCCTGTTTGAATACGGTGACCAGATGTATCACATAAGGAGGACATGTCCTGATGTTTGTCAAGCCCATCATCTGGCAGGCATAGCCTTAAATCAAATTTCTATTTCTTTTTTAGTATTTACTGGGTATCTCTTCCTGAGTAACTTTTCTTTGCCATACCAGTTTCCTAATAAGTGCAAACCACAACTTTACAAATTCCACTGTAACCTTAATTAGTATCCTAAAGTTGCTTACACTACTGCCTGAAATTGTAATACTGTAATCAATTACACACAGAGTTTTTGCTTCCTAACTGGCTCTAGTACATTCCTGCCATTGAAAAACCAGTCTTTCTCATGCTGGAAACAGTTAATTACATGTACATGAAGACATAATTAAAATGTTTTTGCAGTTTTTCCTGATTTTTCCATTTGTCCTTCTTTCCAATTGTCATTGACATCCTTTGCTTGTTCAGATATCTGGCGACCCCAGTGACGTGCGGTGAGGTTTATGGCTGGTGAGGCACTGGCACATATTTTGTTTAGACTTGTGGACTTCAACTCCCAGAATTCCACAGCCAGGCATGCTCAGTTCTGATTTAAAGCGACAACATTTGTTTTTCTCCTTTGCGAAATAAGTTTCCTTCTTTCTTTTTCTTCTTCCTTCCCCTCCTTTCTTCCTCTCTCTCCCCCTTCCCCCCCCCCCCCTCTCCTCTCTCTCACACACACCACCACACAAGTTGGATTGGACTATCTCTCCTACCCCCTTCCCTCTTTCACTCAAACTCTTTCTCAAACACGCACGCATGCACACACACACACAAACACACACACACAAAGTTGGATTGGAGGGAAGTCCACAGGAGGAGGCAGGAAGCCAGTTAAATAGCCATACTGGAGCACACACACTTTCCCCCAGCCCCCGGAAGGATCCAGCCCAGCTTCACTGATTACAGCTTTGAAAAAGACAACGTGGCTCTGCCTGCAATCAAACTACACTTGGGGAGGGAGAGCACCTCCCGCCAGCCTTTGCCCAAAGCCCCGCACCAGGATGAAGTTTGAATTCCTCCCCTCCCTCCGACCCACACGTACCTTTTCCCGCTGTTTCAGAGAGGATTTCAACTCTGCTCTTGCCTGTCATCATGAAAGAAAAAAAATGTAAAAGGAAAAGGCTAGAGCTGAGGCCAGGCTGAGCTAGTTGCTGCAGAGTCACCGTGGATGACTCTGCTTAACTGTTTAAAAAAGCCTCTAAAAAAGCGCCCTCTACAGGAGGAGGTAGGAGAACAATGTTCCTCATCTATGTCAGGATTTTTTCGGCTTTTAACCCTTGCTTAACTCTGCTCGAGTGATCATAAAACACCTAAATCAGACTAGATGAGCACATCATTCTCCTGCCTCCTCCTGTAGAGGGCACTTTTTTAGAGGCTTTTTTAAACAGTTAGCACTGAGCAGAGTCATCCATGGTGACTCTGGCAGCAACCAGCTCAGCCCTGACCTCAGCTCTTGCCTTTTTCCTTTATGTTTTTTTTTTCTTTCATGATGACAGTGGTGAGGCTCTGCCTCCCTGCCTTCCCTGACTGCACGTCACTGGGCGACCCCGAGTCTGAGTAGATCAAACTCATTTTATCTTGACAAGGAAAGGAAGGAAATTTTGTAAGTCACAAATAGGATAGATTCTTCTAATGGTTTTTCTCCAATAGCGTCATTTGCTATTTTGGAAACAACTTTGAAGCCTACTCTACATGGAATCCAAGACACTATTAATTATTAAATAAATTTGGGGGGGGGGGGAGTTGGGATTTTGTGTAAACTGTAGATAAGCTTCCTTTCAATTCAAACTAAAATGAACTCAGAGAGGCATAGCTTCTGGTGGGGGTACATAGAAAATGGCCATCCCATTGAGAGTGTTATACTTATTAAGTTTTAAATCGAGGATTAACAGATTCACAGAGCTGGAAAGTACCTTATAGGTCATCTAGCCCAACACACCACACACCCCGCTCAAGCAGGAGACCCTGTACCATTTCTGACAAATGGCAGTCCAATCTCTTCTTGAAAGTCTCAAGTGATGAAGCCCTCACAACTTCGGAGGGCAAACTGTTCCATTGGTTGATTGTTCTGTCAGAAAGTTTCTCCTTATTTCTAGGTTGAATCTCTCCTTAGTCAGTTTCCATCCATTATTCCTTGTCTGGCCTTCTGGTGCTTTGGAAAGTAGCTTGACGCCACGCCCCCCCTCTATAGCAGCCCCTCAAATATTGGAAACAGTTATCATGTCTTCCCCTCGTCCTCACTCTTCACTAGAGTAGCCATGGTGTAACCGTTCTTCACATGTTTTAGTCTCTAGTCCCCTAATCTCCTGGTTTCTCTTCTCTGCAATTCTTCTAGTCTCATCTCTTTTTTATAGTGTGGTGACAAAACTGGATGCAGTACTCAGATGTGGTCTTACTAGGGCTTCATAAAGTGGTATTAGTACCTCACTTGATCTTGATTGTATACCTGTTAATGCATTATCTGTACATGATGACATATGTACTACCTGTACATGTAATGCAAGTACCTGTACACAAGGACATACGTACTGCCTGTACATGTAATGTATGTGTACATGACATATATACTACCTGTACATGTAATGCAGTACCTGTACAAAGGACATACATACTGCCTGTACATGTAATGCACCTGTACATGACATATGTACTACCTGTATATGTAGTGTACATGTAATGCAGTACCCGTACATGACATATGTACTACTTGTACATGTAGTGTACATATAATGCAGTACCTATACATGGCATATGTATGTGTACATGTAGTGTACATATAATGCAGTACCTATACACGATGGCCATATGTACTACTTGTACATGTAGTATACATATAACGCGAGTACCTGTACACAATGACATACATACTGCCTGTACATGTAAAGTACATGTAATGCACTACCTATACATGATGACATACATTGGCCGCAAATGCAGCTAGGCATTTTGCGGTTCTTCTGTATTATTATTGCAATTGTGTTTATATTTGAAACAGAGTATGATTCCTGCTTCGAAATTCCGTTCGCTCACGGGTTGTGTCCGTGTCCGTTTCGCACTTTTCTCAAACCGGCCATCGCCGAACCTGAAGGAACTCGGCTCTTTCCGTAACACGCCGTAGAACGCGAAACCACTCGAGCGTCGTGGTCGTCACCACTCACCCCGCCCCCCGTTCCGCTTAGCATTCCCGCACATATTTCGGCTATTCCCGGAGAACCCCGTATCGTCTCCTCTTCGGACATTTCCGTAGAGGACTGCGGCGCTTTCCCTTCTTAGGCGCGCCGCCGAGGTGCATTGTGGGCGAGCGCAGTGGATCCGGGGCGGCGGAAGGAGGAGAATTTCCCCCGTTTCAGAGTCGAGACCCGCCGCCGCCATCTTGTCTCGCTGTCGCCGCCGGGCCTTGGGCCTGCAGTGCCGAGGGGCCCGCGAGGTGGACGTGGTGCACCCAGCGGCCCCCGCGTGGATCCTGGAGGCCCTTTGGAGCCGCGCTGAGGACCGCCACACCGGCGTTTGTTGAGGCGCTCGGGATGGGCCGCTCCCGCTCGCGGAGTTCGTCCCACTCAAGCGCGTCAAGAGCTCCAAGCACAACAAGAAAGAAACCGGAGCCGATCTCGGTCCCGTTCGCGGGAGAAAGAGCGTGCCCGCAAGCGCTCCAAGTCGCGGGAGGGCACAGCGGAGCCGCCGGAGGGAATCCCGCTCCAGATCCCGCTCCAACACGGGCGCCCTCCCGCCGCGAACGGGAACGCGATCGGGAACGCGCCTCCTCCCCGCCCGACCGCATCGACATCTTCGGCCGGACAGTCAGCAAGAGAAGCAGCCTGGATGAGAAGCAGAAGCGGGAGGAGGAGGAAAAGAAGCCGAGTTCGAGCGACAGCGGAAAATGTAAGTGGGGGCCGGGCGGGGCAGATCGCGGGGGTGGCTCCTCCGCTCCTTGTCCGGATGGACGGTTTTCTGAAGGATTGGCGGGAGGCAAGCAGCTGAAGGACGCAACAACCAACATGCGCACCCGCCGTTAAACCGTCGGTGGGGAACCGTTAAACCGTCGGTGTGGGGAATGGCTGGGTTGGCCTGGGGTGCTGGATAGCAGATTTGAAGGGCATCGTTGCAACCTGCCTAGAAAGGCAAGTGAGGAGGGTTGAAAAGGATCGGATTGGACCTGATTAGTGTTTTGGATGGGCCACCACAAGGAGATCAACAAAGCTGTGGATTGGAAAAAAACCTCTTCTAGGAGAGGATATCAAACCAGGCTTCTATATTGTGTCTGAAAAAAAAATAACTTGGGCCTTATTATGACCTCATCAGAAACTTGAATGTGACTCAAGGACAGAGGTCTTCAAACTTGGCAACATTTAAGACTCATGGAGAATTCTGGGAGTTGAAGCCCACAAGTCTTAAAGTTGCCAAGTTTGGGGACCCTTGCTCAAGGATATTGTTAACTTTCTTTACTATTTCCCAGGACAGCAACATGTCTGTTGATAAGGATGGAATTTTTTAAGATGATAAATTTATATTAAAATATCCTCATGACAATTCTTAGCTATTTTGACCTGTTTTCCCCTTTTCTGAGAGCAGTAATCACAGTTTTCTAACTGCAAACTTCGCAGTTCTTTTTTCTACATGATCTGATACTTCCGTAGTAAAGTAAATTTTATTTGAGTACCATTTTTTAATGTATTATTAAAGAGATAAGTGGGGGAGGAGCAGGAAGTAGGCCGGCTGTATTCAGCAAGGAGGTTAGCATGATGGTTCCAATTTAGAAGTTCATTGATAATTTTTGTAAAATAGCATTTTCTAATTTCTAATAAACCTTGCTGAGCAGCACCCATGAATACATCCCAGTGTTCTTTTATTGCTACAAATAACAATAAAAAGCATAGTCAGAGCTGTTGTAATTAATGCACTGCTTTTTTGACTTGGTGTAGAAAGGCAAGAGTTTTCTCTGTGTAAACAATTATGTTGTTTTAGATTATATTTATAATATTGGTTTTCCAGATTCATTTTGACAGAAGGCCTACACCAGTCTTGTCATTTGTGTAACATTGCTGTGGGAAGTGCAACGCTTGCATTAAAATGTCAGTTTCTATCATAACAATGAGAAGTTTGCACCCTGATTCAAACTGAAATGTGGAATGTCACGGGGCTTGAGATGGCCTGTTGATACTAAGTCATTAAAGTCTTGACTGAATTTCTATTTAACTAGACATCACTGGTAACAAAAGTTGATTAGCATTTTGATACTGTCAAAATCAGTGTCTGGATATTTGGCATTACAGAATCAGTTGGTTAAAACAAGGCTAAATATCAAAAGAAGAAAAATGATGCTTGAAAGATAGATAGGCAACAACACATTACTAGAGTCCCTGCTTTGCTTTTTATTGAACACCAAGTACTTTGAGGTATCAAAATGAATGCAATTCCATTTTCACAAAGTATCACTTAGCCAGTTAATCGGTAGAGTAGAATATTTGTATGAATATTTGGTTGAAATGAGAGTCTCCTTGGTGCTCTCTGACCGTGGTTGTTTTCTTACAGATATTCATTACGCAAACTAGGTAAATCAGTGCTAGTAGGGAGTGGAATCAAAGAGCACCAAGGATCCCTAATTGGATAATATTTAATATGCTTCATTAAATACGAGGAGATTATGCTCCATTCTAAATTTATTCCTTGCTTTATTGCATGTAAAAATTAGGAATATAAATTAGATCAGTAATGTATTCCCATCTATAGCATCTTCTAGGTGTCAGAAGAATTTATTCTAACATAACTGTTAACAATAGACATAAATTGAAGCTATGAGTGATATGGTTTGATTGTTTTATTCAAGAATTTTTTAAAAAAATATTTCATTACAAATTAATAATTTTAATTAATTTTTGCATTACATTTCTATTTTGTCCTGCTGAATAATTGATAACTATGTTACTGTTTGACAATAATGCTTTGACAACACATTTCACTGCTTGAAATAAGTTCCCCTGATGAATTGTCATGAAGTGCTAGATTTTAAAACTTGAGTTCTATATCATAACCAAAGAGATGTAATTTATTTCTGTGAAACACATTCTTCCCTTCCATCATTCTTGCATTAGGCCTCTGGAGACAGTGCATATTTTTGGTATTATAAAATATTCACCATGGTCTTTTGTCTTTATTTTGGCTTTGATAAATTTTAACTGTAAATATGCTTATAAATTGTAAGGTGTTTGGTCCATCTAAAGATTTATACTATTGCATTTGGAAAGCAATGCTTTGAATCTTATATTTCTCTCCATAAGTATTTCGTTCCTAAAATTATTTCATAATTTTTTATCATATAAACGCTCAACATTTGCATATTACAATGCATAAGTGTGATGTGTGGAACAGGTTATTGCTGAAGGTTGATGACAAAATTAATTTTCTTGACATTTGAAAACATATATATTCTCTCCCTGTAGTCGGCAACAAGAAATAGAAGAGAAACTTATTGAAGAAGAGACCCGCCAGAAGAGTGGAGGAACTTGTAGCAAAGCGAGTGGAGGAGGAACTGGAGAAGCGGAAAGATGAAATTGAACGGGAAGTTCTCCGCAGGGTGGAGGAGGCTAAGCGCATCATGGAAAAACAGTTGCTCGAAGAACTCGAGCGACAGCGACAAGCTGAACTTGCTGCACAAAAGGCCAGAGAGGTAACGCTCGGGATCGTTTGGAAAGTAGAGACAGTCCATGGCAAAACTTTCAGTGTTGGGTTGTGCCTCCTGTTACGTTGAGAAGGAGATGGAATTACAGCAATCTAATTCCTTTCTTGTGTAAACTTGCATTGCTGCGAAACCTAATTTCTAACTTATTCAGAGGAGCTAACTGATACCTCAAACATTCTTCCAAAACCTGTGAAAGGATACTTGAATTTTAATGGAACTGGCCTACTTATTTGAGACTTGTTTGAAACTTTGCCATGGCTGCAGGATATATCACAGTTCTTTCTTAACTGGGGGAATGGGTTGAACAATCTGTGACTTTGTATCCTTCATTTGTTTTGTTTTATTTAGACTGTAAGAGGCTTTATGCCTTCAGTCAGCAAGAAAAAATAATAACAGCAGGGTCCATCATTGAGCTGCAATGCCTTATCTTAAAGAAAGAGTTTTTCTTGTTTTTCCTCGTAAGGCAGTCATGCATTCCTCTTGACTACACAGTGGAGTAACTCTGGAACTGTGGTCCCATTCACTTTCACAAAAGGCCTATGCCAAATTCATGAGATCCAATTTTTACCAGTGCTACTAACAACTCCTTCTTTTTCTCTAGACTAGAGAGTGTAAAAGAGCAGGTTGTCCTTGTCTGAAGTTGAGCTAAACATGTGACTTCTTCTGTCAGCAGCTGGAGCAGAAGCTGAAATGTCTTTCTGTGAGACAGTAATTTGCTACTGGAGGTTTTAATGCTTGTCAGCACTAATCACTCCAGGATCCCCAAATTTTAAAGTCCTTTTAAAACTTTCTTAAAATTAGTGCTGAGTTAAACAACACTCTCATGTTTTCCTGTATTATGATTTGATTAGTTGCTTTATATCAATTTAGTTGATAATAGGAGAGACGTTTTAATAAGATACTTTTTAATATAATACAATATGATTAAAATTTTTAAAAAATGCATGTGATGAAAATTCATTTTAATTCTACAATCAAGATTTTGGCTTTACATAATGCTGAATTATCTAAGATTTCAAATCTTTTTGAAAATTCTAATGGATTTTGGGCTGAAATCATGGTTCCTCACCATTCTAAGAGAAGATTAAACAGTAGTCAGTGAGTGGTCACATTAGGACTTTTACTGTGGAGCATCACCTTGAATTCCTGGAGTGAAGGGTGCAAACCTGTAGCTGGTTACTAGACATAGCAAGAATAGTTCTTCAAATACTTGCTTTGTTCTATTAAACTATATTTTTGTGCAGACCTCAGGCTGTTTACAAAAACTGCCAAATATAAAATAACATGAATATTTATTATGCTAATTGAAATTACTCTTGCAATCTTTTGCTTATGAGTTGCATAACAAAGTTTCTTTAAACTTTTATAAAAAGAACCTAGATTTGATTTCTATATCATACTTTCAATGGACTCCTGAATACCAGTTTTGGTATTTAAATGGTAGAAGGACAGTTTAATACTGCCTTTAAACTTGTCACACCATCGGATGTTCAGTCCATTTGCCCATAAAGGAAGCCATAGTTCTACAGAATATGGATTACCATTTGTACTTTTTGCTAACAGTAAATGTATTTTTCTTATTAATTGTTTGCTTAGGAATGTTTTACATATTTTTGTTCCTTCTTACCGTAAACATCTGCATTCTTCAGCTCAGCCTTCCTTGTATGTTGTTTCTTCTTCTTTATAATGGTTGAGCTGCTGATGCAGGCATTGCCAAGCTAACAGTACAAATCATTTTAAAGAGGAAGCTGGCGCGTATGGCAGCCGAGGAGCACACTCTGCAGGACACTGGACAAGACAGTAAATATTCAACTTTTAATGCTGATTAAAGGAGTATAGTAAAGAATGCGTAGGTATACATAATTGGTGAGACAAACTATTCACTTTATTTATATTTTAAATATTACTCTTTTAATTTGGTAAATGCTATCCAGTTTTGTAGTTGTCCTTGTTGATTTGGTGATATTAAAATGCTAGTAATAATTGGCTAGGATTCTCTGATTTGGAGGGTTTAGTTGATTGCTGTTTGTTTGGATTGGGAGGGATGATTTAAATTTAGAGCTAGAGACCAATTTTATGGTTGCACAGTTTGCTGTTGAAAGACAAGAGGGTGGCTATAAAGCTGTCCCTTTAGAGTCAGTGCACAGAAGGAATTTCTAGGAAGACTAGTGCAGATGGCTAAATGAGTATTTTACTTTCTAACATCTTACCCTATCCTCCCGTTTAGGAGGAAGAGCGTGCAAAGCGTGAGGAACTGAACGAATACTAGAAGAGAATACAGAAAATTGCAGAAGCACAAGCTAAATTGGTAAGTAGTTTTACTGTCATTCAGAGATAAAGGAGTAAATCCATGGGGAGGTAGAGTAGGATTACTGAACATAAATTGCAGGTTAAGATTGCATAATGTCACCGATTCTTAGGCCCATAATTTGATTGAAAAATGGTCTATCTCTTTGTTAGGATGTAGTCACAATCTCTTTCTTTTCACTCCCTGATATCTGCTTTGGAAATATTGGGGAAGCCACCACTGTACTGGTAGTCTAAATTTATCACCAGTTACAATGCACCTTCCCCCAAAATATCTTACAACGTAGATTGGCCTTTTGATGGCTATGTCTTTTCCCTGGTTATATATCATATTTTGGATGTTAGGTAACTGGCCACATTTATGGGTCACATGATTGTGATTTATGATCTTTTTAAATGAGAAACCGACATTTCCAACAAAAATTGCTCACTGGGGACAATGGTTCACTTAATGACAGCTAAATCAATGTGGTAAAATATGGGTCAATCGTGTGTGCCTCGACTTAATGATGGTTACACTATGCAATGGAAATTCTGAGCTTCATTACAGTCATAAGTCAAGGACCACCTGTAAGAGGCAAAAGTGGTTGACCTGAGATATTGCCAAACACCCAGCTTTTGTATTGGCCCCCTTAAATCTATGAATGTTATCAAATTGTTAACATAATAAGAGAACTTTATTAAATATGGGACTTGAGAATGGTTGTGTGGTTTTTTAAATTTCATATCATTAATAAAAATGAATTCAGATTTTGTTCTAGTATCATTCAGTTTTTCTTAAAATCAGAATCTCATGTGCAGTGTTTGAAATGCAAAAGATTTTACTTCTCTGTATTTATGGATAATTTCCCCTATTGTTTACAAAAGAATGCCATGGTGAAAACCCAATATAAAAAATTAAATAAGTAATTCTTAACTTTCATCCCAGAATTCTTAACTCCTAGCTTTTAATTTGCATTAGGAGCTGTATCACAGATCAGATTATGGTTGACCTTGCAGGTTGAATTCATAAATTAAGGCTAGAGGAGAGATACTCCAATGTACAATTAATTCTAGATGGATTGGTTAAATCTGATCTTTTAACTTCATTGTGGTCCTACATCATTTTTGATAGCAGTCTGTTCCTGGGTGATTTTAAACTTCAAGCATCTTGGGTCAATATTTCTCAGCTACTTTTATTTTATAGTTCCAAATAGTTTTCCTAACTTTCTGTTGGAACATTATTTAATCTTGCTTGATCTTCTCAGCTTCTTTGTTTTGATATTTTTTATATTCTTTGTCCTGTCACCACTTCAAGTGATTTTTTAAATGAAATTGTGATAGGAAACAATGTGAAAATGGCTTATTTCTTTGAGTAATCCAAGACAGTTTATGGTGTTACACTGTTCCCCTAATGCTAAAGATGAAATCAGTTCTTCTCAACAGAGATATGCTAGTACCACAAAGTTACATGTAAAGTTATGCAAAGAGTATAAAATGTAATCTAAACTCTCTTGTTTTCTGGTTACAGGCTGAAGAACAATTGAAAATTGGTGAAGAACAAAGAAAAATTCATGAGGAGAGGATGAAACTAGAACAAGAAAGACAACGTCAACAAAAGGAAGAACAAAAAATGATCCTAGGCAAGGGAAAAACTAGGCCAAAACTGTCATTCTCACTAAAGACTCAGATTAAATTTCAGCTCCGAACTCTTAATGAAAATTGGGGGAAAAAAAATCTTTGTATAGTAGCTTCATGTTGAAGTGGTTTTTTTTTTCCTTTGGTGATTTTTTTTGGGGGGGACATCTGAAAAGTTAGCTTGTTCCTATAGGGGCTGTGCTCTGCATCTCTTATTTTAACGTCTGTTAAGTTAAATCCTTATCAGATCATTGTCTTAAAGAATAAATTTATTCTTATCTGTTTTGATTCTGTGATAAGTGGTTTGATGCAGATCAGATCACTTTATTAATTATGTATGGTCTGATAAGGTTTTTACTACCCGCTGATCTCAGAGTTATACTCTGATGCTAACTATTAAAGCTGGTTTTATTTTGCTAACTTTAAAAAAAAAGTTTGGCAAATATATTGGTAAATTCCCACGTGTACTGGATCCTCAGTGGTTTGTTATACCAGTGTCTTTTGATACTATTCCACTATTGTGCTTGATGTTCCTGATACAGGTAAGGAAAAAGTTGGTCAGTGTTGCTGGAGATGTGTAAGGGAGTTCAGTATTGTCTCTACTAGAATTGTTTTTATTCCACTGATAAAATTCAACCAGCATTCCCAATTGTGTAAATAAAACCAATTTGCTGAATAAAATGAAATATTAAATTCATATGTTTAAGTAAATTTTTTTAGTGCATGTATATTTTGTGCTAATAAAACTTATTTTCCTCAAATCAGGCACACATTGGAATTAAGTCCACCAACATTTTCATACTTTCAGAGCCAAGATAACACTGCAGGTTGAAATTATTGTCCTGTTAAGTGGCTCTTGCTAGTTTAATGATGGTTTTACACTGATGAGGCAGTTATTTCAGCTGTGGATTTACTGTCTTTTTGGCCTTGATAGTTACTATCATGTTTCCTTTACATAATAAAATTGTGGACTGATACACGTCTCAGTTTCAAAAGCAATTGCCATGGAGTGTTATGGAGTTCTGTGTGAGGGCAGCTTTGGTCTTGTAATTAGTTTAATAGTTTTTGGATCCCCAGCCTGAACATGATGGGCAAATAAAATTGCCCACATAGTTTAAAACAATCTTATTAAGAGTACTCCATTTTTACGATCCTGTAATCCTTAATTTGGTACTGTTCCTGAAAATACTCACAGGCACTTCTGGGCATAAGTTCATTACAGTAATTTTGTAACCTTTTTGCCAATGTTGTAAGATTAAATAAAAATTAAGTTTCCAAGTAATTGCTAGTCCTTCTAAAAAGGTGCGACACTTGCATCTTGCTTGTTTTCGGCAGTTCCCTGAATTCCTTTTCACGTGTAGGTTGAACCTTGTCATGTACTATTTCTTCTAGACTGTAGCATCCTTAGTTAATATTCTTATTCCAGTATTTAAATCAAAATATCAACAACAATGGAACCCATTTAGTTTTGTTTTTATGTAACATCAATTGTATCAAGTTTCCAGTATGTGGCATAGGTTGAACAGACTCCTGTTTTGCTTGCATAAAGTACGGAATGAAAGATCATGAAGTATACAGTTGAACAGTCGGTATCTCTGAGGATGTTTTTAATAAATTAATATTGCTGTGACCATTGTGCTGTTCTTAATTTAATTAGACTAAATAAAGCAATAATGCCTGAGAGTTTCAGATTATTTCAAATCTCAGATTTTTTAAAAAAATAATTGCTCTGATGCTGTAACGGGAAGCATTCCTTTAGAAGAGACCATTTGAAATTTCAATTACTAAATGTACTAACTGTACATTGGTATTTTCAAATCTTGGACTCTTGCGCATCTGCTTATATCAATAATTATATTTATATTATATACATATATATACATATACATACATGCATATGCATACACACAGACACACACACATATATGAATTGGATATAGAGTCTGCTTTTGCCAAAGCACAGTGCATTCTCTGAAGTGTAGAGGAACGATATATCAATTCCCCCCTTCCCCATGTGCAGCTTGTACATATTCAGAGGATTCTGGAACCTTCTAGATCAAATTTTCAGAGGTCCATCGCAAGGAAGGGATCAATTAGGAATCAATCATCAGTCCCAAGTCAAAAGTCTTCCCGGAAAACTTGTTATGGATTGAAGCATTTTTATTTATTTTGTTTTCACAGTTGCCATGTCCATAGAGTCTACTTTTTCATTTGGGAAGCATACTTTTTAATATATATTTGCCTTATAATTGTAGTATAATCCAGTTATGCAATAATGCCACTAAGGAAGTAGACTTGGGAGTGTTTGACCTGTTTGTTTTGCTTTGCTACAACTTCCTCTGTTTTATTTCCCTTAAAAATCCCATCACTAAAAATGTGTTCACTTTATTATCACATGTTAGCAAGATAATGCTCTGGGTTGCGCTTGACCTTGGAGAGAAGGGCTTTTTGTATTGCTGATGCCAGCATATGGGCTGTCAAAAAGAAAAATAGTGCATGCTACAATTTGTTCTATCGGGGGCTATCTTTGACGAGTGCCTCAAAGTTGATGCAAAATGGAAAGTTGCTAGTCGATGAAAGCTGCCAGTAAATATAATCACCACTTGTGGGGATACTGATTAGCTTCCAGTAAGTCTTTGTGCATAGAACTGACCCTGGTTCATTCATCCCAGATGGAAATGTGGAAAGTACCATTTGCCATATGACATCAGGAGCATAATATTTTGGAGGAGGATGTACATGCTATCCTTACTTTGGAGATCTGAATGGTGCCTTCTATGATAGTATTCAGGAGGGCCATGGAAATGGCTCTTCCCCAAACCCCTTAATCAAAATGTTATTAATTGGCTTTTAAAGAGTTGAAATATTGTCACTTAATATAAGTGCTGGAGTTAAGTTGTAATGTGTGGTTTGTGGTTGGTTATAAGTTATAATTTTTATGAGGTTTTTTTAAATGATGGTGTCTTTGTAGTGTTGGCAATACAAAATATGAATATTATAAATAAATGTTAAGTTGTAAAATAAAATGGATACTTGTTAAAAAAAGGGAGCAAGAATTGGAAAGCCCTAATAGTAATGAATAAACTTTCATAACAGTGGCTCTGTGTGTGTGTGTGTGTGTGTGTGTGTGTACATATATGTATGTATATGTGTGTGTATAATGTATATGTGTGAGTGCATGCACATATGGCTCTCACTTATAGGAAATGATCCTGTGCTCGTGTCCTCAGCATAAAAGCTTTATTCAGCAGAAATATTTCAATGGAAACCAACTATTAGCAATGTCCCAAATAAAATATGTAGAAAAAAAATAATACATCTTGATCAAAACCGGAACAAAAAGTTTAGACATTCCCAATTCTTCCTTTAATTAAAAATAGCTAAAATAGCTTCACCAAGCATGATGAAATATAATTGTCGTTTCTAGTTATACTGCAAAAACTGCTAGTGAAGAAACACTGTCAACAGGCTGAATTTGAGGTACAGCTGGAGCTCAAGTTTGATTTATTTAGAATTACGTTTTGTAGTCTAATAAAACCGTATCTTCATAGACAAGGAAAATGGTTCCATTTCTTAATATTCTTCACTATGTATATAATGAGCATGCTACTTGTTTCTAAAGCTTTCCTGCTATCAGGAAACATGGTGTTGACTTAACTTTCAGCTAGGTTGCTGAATCTCTGAAGGCTAAGTTATTCTGATTCCCATTTTTATTGCAAATTCACTAAATGTCTGTTTTGTTCCATATACAAGGGGAAGCTTTAGTTTTGCACTAAAGAAAGCTGTTCAGAATTTATCCACATCTCATCCTGTTTTTACATATAACAAAATTTTCTAATTTTGGTCTTGCTGCTAAGGCCCAAAATATCAAGTTTGGAAATTGTAATATTTTAATTCAGTTTTGACTCTTTTTTTTTGTTTAATATGGTGTCAACTGCTGATTCCCCCCCCCCCCCCAAAAAAAAAAAAAGCTGAGCATATGGAACAGGTTGTCTGTAACTATTTAGAAGAGGAAAAGGTTACAATTACCAGTTTCTGGTGTGGCGTCTTAACCGATTCCAATTTGAAGTATTGCTGCCTGTGAAGTTTTTGTCCCAACCAACGAAATTTCCTGGAAGGACATTGTCAGGACAGTCACTTATGGGGAAGAAAGAAAAAAAAAAGCCGTTTTGTCCAAGGGGTTATTTTTGCAAGGTTTCTGCCACTGACCTTCTCTTTATTTCCTTTCTTGCATTGTGACTATTCTCAGCAGCTGAGGAAATGGTGACGAAGCTTCAAGTTGAATTTGCAAGGCTTTTTCTTTTGCTTGAACTAGAGTCAAGAGGACTGGTCAAGAGGATTGATTCTTTAGTCCATGCTTTTAACTTCATTCTGGCAAAATTGAAACTGTCTGATGGAATTCTTTGGAGCCAGTCCAAATGCAACTTGATTCCTATAGTAATTCCATCTTAGGTTCGGCCAAGGCTTTCTGGTTTAGAGACCAGTGCCAACGAGAATTCTTGGAAGCTAGATCCTGGGGGCAGTTCCGTGGAAGTCAATCTGAATCATCCCAACCTGCAATCCAAGGCCTGTTTACCTGCAATCCAGACACAAATGGTTTTATCACCAGCAAGGCATACTTTTTATTTCCAATTTGAACCACAAGAGACTTTCAAAGACCCAGAAGGAACCCCCCCCCCCAAACAAAAAACCCTTTACTTTTTGCTTAGGACCAGACCTTCCTCTCTCCTTAAAAGGAGAACCTGCACTGAGCTAATTGCCCTTTTGTTCCCAAGGAGAATAGTTTTGCAAAGAGGAGAAAAAAGCTTTTCCACAAGTCAATTTGTTCAAACCGCCTTCCTCTTTGTATACTCCTCAAACCAAGTAGATTTCATCAGACCTTTTTTTATTTTCTTTTTGCACCGTGGCCAGGTAGACAAGCATCAGAGAGCAAGCAAGAAGCTTCCGCGACATAGAAACGAAATCAAAGCCCAAAGTTAGAGGCTTCACACCTCTTCCCTTCGCTGCTGTGGTCGGCTTCTCTTCCTCCTGCGGGCCTCGCGTGGCGGCCTCGACCCCTTTGCTTGCTTCTAAGGCTAAACAAATCAGAGTAATTCTTGCCGGTAGACCAGGCCTACTTATTCCGAAGGGGATGAAAAGTCGCCGGTTCCTGGTTTAGGCAACCACAGCAGTAGGCCCCTCTAACATCCGCAGCCCTAGTGGTGAGCCAAACTTGATCCTGCGAAAATAGATAAGATAAGAATTCAGGAACTTTTTTAAAAAAAACTTATTTAAGGCTATTAAATTGGGGCTGTACAAATCCGAGCGATTGCTCCCCCCCCCCCCAAAGAAAGAATTAGAGATGCTTGTACTCTATGCCACCATCTAGTGGTCAACCTGATTTTTGGCAGCCAAGATCTGGTCACTCCAATCTTCTGCTTCCCCCGTTTATTATCGAGGAGCCTTGACACCTCGATAGTAAACGAGTTATTAGAGTTCATTTGTGCTGTCCTTGAGGGAGAAGAAGAAGTGAAGTGACCAAGAAAGTGATTCCGTTCTTTTCAAGCTTTTTCTCACACGCCATTCAGTAGCAAAGGCCCTCCCGGCAGCAGCACCCACATCTACTCAAAGGCAGCTGAGCGAAAGAGCCCCGAAATCGTAAAAGAGGAGAGTCCGGAGTTTAGGGCGACCGGCGGCGGCAGAGATCCTAAGCAGTCCCATCAACCCCTCCATTTTTAAATGCTTCTCCTAGGCATCTTTTAGGGGCGTCCTACCTGGGAACCTCAGCCCGTCCCTTGCTGCAACTGTCCGGGACTTCGGCCGGGGCTCCCTGAGCGGCTTGAGTTAAAAGCCCGATCCTCTGCACGGTTCCTCGGGAGAAGCAGCCACCCCGAGGCGTCCAAGGAGTTTCGGAGCGAGTCCTTCCAAGGACCGCCACCCACATCCCGGATCGCCGAGTACACACCTGTACCCCCCCCCCCGCCCTGCCAATCCCGACCAGACCTTATAGCTCCGCTGTTCCAACAACAGCCAAAGGACCCCCTCCTCCCCCGGAGCCACCTCTCTATCGGTTGTCCAGCTCAGCGAATTAGATCGGGCCAGGGGGGACTTCCAGGCGCCGTCTTCCTGAATGAATAAAAGTCAGAAAAAAAGTTGAAATCCTTTAAAACCATTTCTTTTTTGCAATTCTTCCAAGTGTTCCGAGGAAGGTCTCCTTGGGGCTAAAGTGGCTGGCTTCACTTTGTTCGTTTCCTTCCCCCAGCCACCCCAAAAAAACCTCTCAACTTGGCTATTTCCAGATGTTTTCTTCTCCCAGCTGGCGAAGCCTCTCGGGGTTCTTGTAGGGCTCCAGAGACGCCTATCTCAGAAGGGCGAGTTGCCCCACTTTCTTCTCGGTTGTGGCTCCGAGCCTCTGGAAGGGAGTGTCGTTTCTTTTTATCTTTTTTTTTTTTTTTTTTTTTGGAAAAAGGTAACTTCGGACAAAGGTGGTCTCCCATTCCTACAACCTCCCCGCTTCTTCTGCTTCTCTTCACCTCTGGGTCTGGGAGTCGCAGCATTGAATCCTGTGTGTGTGTGTGTGTGGGACACACACACAAAGGATTGCCCCCTCCCCACAGCCGAGAAATTATTTGGGCTACTCGAATCATTCCGCTTGGAGGAGGTGAATTTCGTGCAAGTGTCCCAGGAAAGAGAGAGAAGCGTTCGATCCGGAATGAGCAGACTCTAGCCACCCTATTTCGGTGACTGCGGGAGACGGTACCAAACCTGGAGCTGCGAAATCGGAGTCACTCGGTTTTGGAAGTGGAACTTTCGCTCGGCTTTAAGAAAAAAAAATCCCCCCGCTAAATAAACACGGAAAAAATTCCAGAAATGCAAACCCGGTTTCCCCCCTTGAATTATTAACCCTGTGTCCTGGTGATGACTTCCTGATATCGTTTTATTTAAGCGCAAGAACATTTAAGTTTTTTAATGAAGAGAAGAGAATAAAATTCTGCGTAGACGTGACATTTATTTTCCAGGTGCTTTGTTCCCTGTGGTTAAGCCAATATTGAAAAGTATTTTCAGATTCTCAGTCCGAAAGAACTAATGTCTTTTTTTTTAAATAAAGTCATTGCGTTTATTTTTAAATAGGTATTTCTCTAACAAACCTCTAATGTCTAACCGTACACTTGAGGTATCACGTATCCTTCTAATATCGGCGCAAAATTATTTTTGACGGCTATCTTTCTTGAAATCCACGTCGTTTTAGATAATTTCGAATTCCTACCTCTCCACCATTCAAACCCTCAATTAAAACGTTTTATAATTCATAGCATATGGGCTATATCTAGTTTTAGCCAGATTTTAATTTGCGTTCGTTTGCTTTGGCTACCTGCCGATTAAGACAAATCAGATCGAAAGCAGCCCATTTCACCTCTAATTCCTAAACGGATTCAATCTCTTAAAAAGCCCGTCGTTAACAACCGACGACGATTTCAACAAAACTAAAAAACAACAACAAAAGTTCCACTTTGACTTCAAGGCGAACTTTTCCGAGGATCGCTAAAAGCGAAGGTTAAAATAAAAGGCGCGTTTTCATAGCGGCCGCTAGTGGGTGCTGTCGCTCTATGAAATTACACCCAGCTGGCGGCGGGCGAAGAACGCAGCGATTGGGGTTGTGGAAAAAGCTAGCGCGTCCTTTAATTTCAAGAGTACCGGCTCCAAACTTAGTCGCGGGGCTTCCCTTCCAACGAATCCTTGGCCCGTTTGGGCCCGGCAACCGAACCCAACCGCGCCGCCCATAAAAGCCCCCCCCCCAGTGTCAGGGGTTAGGAGGCCACCTGCAAAGCGGGAGCAAAAGCGATACAGATGCGCTGCGCGGGAGAACTTGTGCTTTCAGCTCGCAAAGCCAGAATTCTTTCGCACCCCTTTGGTAGCAAAGACTTTGCGCAAGTCGCAGGATCGCAAACGAGCCGCACACAAGGCTTTTTAGGAAGGGAAAGAGTTCGAATGCAGTGGAGCCCTCCTCCCGGCGCGCTCCTTTATTGCCAGCAGTGAGTCCGCCAAAGGAACTTTCCAGGGCTCCGATCTTTCTGGCGTCTGTAACTCGAACCTAAAGAGAGTCTCGGGCTCGGCGCTCAGAGGCCACCTGCTTTGCAGAAATAAGGCGAAGGAAAAGTTGGCCAGTTCCGAAGGACGTTCTTGCCTTTGGCGCTCGCAGGCTTGGCAGGGAACGAGAGAAGGGCGAGCCGCTCCCTGCGCCCGATCCTCAAGAAACACACCTGCGCCCAGCTTGGGGGGGGGGAGCAGCGCTGGCCTTTCTCGTCTCCCCAGCGCAGCGCCCGGGCGGAGGCGGCTCGCGCTGCAGGATAGTTACCTGTCCCTCCCTCCCCCTCTTTTCCCCGCGCCGGCCCCGCCCCTCTGGAAGGTGGGCTCCGCTTCTGGGCGTAAGTGACAGAGGCGCCACCCAACCAGCGCCAGAGTTGCCGGAGAAGGGGGGTGGCTGGGTTTATAATGAGGAGGCAGGGCGCGGGAGCGGCGACTCGGAGCTTCACTCTCGCGTTTGGAGTCTAGGAGGAGACCGCGGCAGGAAGCCCGGCAGCCCGGCAAGACGTGGTCGAGCGAGCCTCGAACCAGAGGAGGAAGAGGGCGGCGGCGGGGGGGGGGGGAAGCGAAGCGAAGCTGCGGCGGGAGAGAGAAAAGGCAGCGGCCGCTCTGTGTGGCCCCGGCGACGGCGGCGACTGTGAAGTCGAGGGCTGCCTGCCCGGCCTCTCGCTCCGTCTTCTCTTCCTTTGCCGCGTCGTCGTCGGCGGCGGTGCGGGCGCTGGGAGCCCGCCCGGAGGCATCTCTCTGCCTTTGCCGGGCTCGCCCCGCTGAAGAGGGGACGAAAAGCCTTTGGACGCCAGGAATAAGCAGGCTCTTGTGGGCGGCCGGGAGGGCGATGGAACCCCGAGGATCTGCCGCCGGGCGGCCCCGGCTACCTCGCTTTCTCCAGGTGGATTTATAGAAGGGGGCGAAGAAAACTGCGGGCGCCGCCGGGGAATTAATTGGGCGTCCTCGCTCGGTTTTTCCTTCGCGCTTGATCCTGGTGACCGCCGCCACCGGCGGCAAGGCGAAGCGGAAGCAGCTGAGCGAAGCAGCGGCGGCGGCAGGACTGAGCGACGGGCAGTGCTTTTCGTCGTCGTCGTCGTGCTCCTTTGGCGGCCGACGGGGGGCTCCCAGGCCCGGCTTGCTCCTCGCCTTCCTTCTTCCAGCTCGGGATTGCCATTCCATGCCGGCGGCCGTGCACTCGACGACTTAAGCCGGGAGGGGCGAGCTCGTTGGCTGCCCGGGGATTTGCCTCTGGTTGTGGCTCCTTCGTGTGTGGGGAGATTGTGGACGCCTCCGTTCCTCCGGGCGCCGCGGAGTTGGCGAACCTTTGGGGCAGGACCCGCCGGCGGCGCCCCCGACCATGGTAGCGCGCCGCGGGGGATCCCCGCTCGGGAAGTGCTGCTGGGGGATCTGGGTGCTTTTGTGCCGGACGGCGCTGGCCAGCTCGCTGGTGCTGGAGCCCATCTACTGGAACTCCTCCAACTCCAAGTAAGTAACCCGGGGAGGCTCGCTTCTCCCCCCCCCCCCCCCCAAGCCCGGCGGAGGTGGGTAGGCGAGGGCAGCCTCCTCTCTTAACGCGGCCAGGGCCTTTAGGCAGGCCGCGACGTCGCACATCCGAGCGAGCTGCGGGAGGGCAAATGGGTCGCCAACCCTGGCGAAGAAGCCCTCCTTCGAGGGGAGGCCGGGAAACGGGACTGCCATACTGGAACAAAAACGGGGGGAAAGGAGACGCAGTTTAGACTTAGACTGCCTCCTCTCTTAGGGGGGGCACTTCGGGTGCTGAGCCTCTCCAGTGCGGGAATTGGGGAGACGGTCTCGAAGTATCGTGCAGCGATTTAAAATACATCTATATATTATTTTGCACGCTCCGCTGCATCGGTGGGAGCGACATTCCGCTGCTTTAGAAGCGAAACGCGGAGCGTCTCTTTGACCGCGATCTGGTCTTTGGAGGCTTTCCTTGAAAGGAACGGAGCCCGACGAAAGGCAGGGCTCGGAATCATTTCTTGGGTCGAGCAGGGCAACAAATGACGGGCTGGGAAGTGGGGGACGACGACCTCGAAGCTTTCTGGCTATGCAAAGCGTTAGGAGCGGGCCTGGTTTGTCAGAAATGTAGGTCCTTTGTAGACACGAAGTGGCCATCCTTTCCCCAGGATTGCAGCCTGTTGAGGAAAGGACCCGTGTGAGGAAAAAGTGGGAAGGGATAGAAGAGAGCAGCGTCTTCCCAGTTTTTGCCCTTCTTTGTAGACCCAGGTAAAGGCTCATCCCAGGCTTAATCAAGGCTCATTCTAATTTTGTCAGCGGAAACAGGCCAGTGCGTTGGGGAAGAGATTTGCCTAGCCGATTGTTTTCCCACTTCAAAGATCCCAGCAGAACGAAGATAATAGGCACCCTAGAAAGGGTTGGGACTTGAGAAACAGTTGATGCAAAGAATTAGAAAGTGACATGTGGTGGGAGTTTCCATCTTAGGTCTAGTGCATTTAGG
Source organism: Thamnophis elegans (assembly GCF_009769535.1). Lineage (NCBI taxonomy): Eukaryota > Metazoa > Chordata > Lepidosauria > Squamata > Natricidae > Thamnophis > Thamnophis elegans. The sequence continues at coordinate 41,292,530 of NC_045551.1, forward strand.
CATCTCCCCTCCCCCCTAAAGCTTCTGGGGGGAACTTCTGGCTTCAGAGACAGTTTAGAGTTTCCTACCATATGATATAATGATGAAGTATAATACTGTTAGAACATGCTTATGTAAGGGCTTTATGCTTAGAATAAAGGAGAGGGGGAAAGATTTTTATATATCTTTCCCCTGTTGAAAAGTACCTTCATGCCAAGTAACTAAGCCTGTTAACTTTTGCAGTCTAAGTCTAAATCTGCCCATTATTTGAGTTGATTTTTCTGTGCTTTGTTTCTAAAAGAAATGCAGAGGAAATTAAATTCTTTTCTTTCTTGACAAAGCAATTTTTTTAAAAAAACCACATCAATCTCCATGATTTCTTAGCAAGTGGTTTGTTGAAAATAATTATAGTGAGTTCCGCTTCTCTGCATAACCTCCTAAGCTTGCTGGGCGTGAACAGTCTACAGTTTTCTCTGTAAAATAATCCAGCTGGACTGGAACAGCCTTTCTCACAAGTGTGAAATAGTTTATGAGTTGGTTATACTACTTGCAGCTCTAAAATAGTACACATTTGAATTTGTCTAAAAGAAAAAGAACTTTAATTAAGATATTAAGGTCATAAATTAAAATATTCTGATGTCCATTATTTTTCCCCACTCTGCTATCCTCTTTACCCCAAAGTTTTTTTTTTTTTGTCCAAAGCGGCTCTGATAATATATTTAGTTAAATATTCAGTTAAAACCTGACTAAATGAAGAATGGCTCTTTTATTTTCATTAAAACGTGGCATCCTTTGTGAGGACCATGAAATGCTTGTCCAAGTTCAGTAACTCTTTCTCCCTTTCTTGAGATAGATGTATACTTTTACTACTGCTGGAGAGGATGCCAAGAGCTTATTTTAGCTCTCTCTCTGCAACTTAGATTTCAATTAAACTCAGTTTAAACCAGAAAAGAAATCTACCTCAAGAGATTAGTAGAGTTTATTTGAAGTGCTTGTGCATATGTGTGTAAGTACATGTGGAAGCGGATAAGTTATCCTAGTATATAATAGTGCTAAGATTAGTCCTAGGGGAAAAAACATATTCTCCCACCTTTAGCTGCTGTCTTAGTGGTTGCATTTTTCCTATAGAGGTCACTCTTTCAGTACATAAAAGCCCACTTAGCTGTGCTGTAGTCCTTTCCTTCTCCCTTCAGTTTCCAGGGCTTGCCTGCCTACGTGCTCTTTCTCCCTACTCCTTAACCAAGGGTTCATTTTCACTATCAAATGATTTACTTGACTCACCATTTATAACAGAGGGGCCTTGTCATCAAACTGATTCTTTAATTTTCAATTCTACTTGATAGAAATATTATCAGCAGCAAGTTAACTATAATTTAATCAGCAGCACTCTCTTCTCCACTTCTACGTGTTCGAAATTTCGAATAAGTAGTGTTCCTCCATGATGGGATTGAAATGTATTGGTATTAATTATTCAGGTTTGTTCACCTCTCTGAAGGTAGCATGTGTAAATGGCCTGCACTTTGGATAAATGCATTAGTAACCCTACCCTGGGTGAAATGAGTCCAATTGTCACTTTTAATCAATGTATTGTATTTCTGGGTGGTTTTCTGTGCTGAGCCTGAAGGATAGCATTTTATTCCTTCAAAGAAAGGGAAGATCTTCATAGAGAGGTTTTTCTTTTACTTCCCTTGCTTCCCCGTGACACTCTACTTAGACGGATGCAATGTTGATAAATAAGAGTTGTAGTCATAAGCACACCTTTCGTGTGTTTACAGAAGAATGGGATTTACTTCTGAATAAACATGAATAGAATTGCATTGTGATACTTTTTCATTGTTTGAAGACATAATTAGCATAATTGATACTAAGCCCTTGTTGCTCAGGGTGAACGCTTACTATAACTCAGAAATCTGTTAACCTAAAAGCGATTCGGGGGAGACTTTGTCAACGCCAGATCCCACTGAATGCGAGAGGTAATTCCATAGAAGGTAAACCAGCATTCTCTCATGACCTGATTCCCCAAATTCCAGTTCTGTGATTTATATTGGTAACTAACATCTTTAACAGTGATTAGGAAACAAAAATAAGGAGGCTGTCAATTGAAGACTTTCATATTAATGTCCCAGTTGTGGCTTTTAATGCCTTTGTCATGAAAATGCCCTATGCCTTTTTAAAAAAAAAATCATAAGAGATGCCACATATGTTGTGCTTTGCTCTCACATTTTCTTTGCAGGCGATTTCTGTAGTCTTCTCAATCACTAGATACTAGATACAACTAGATACAAAGGCAAGATAAGCTCTTTTATAGCTCTAGTGACAGATTGAAGAAATTTCTTCCTGCCAACAATTGCCTTGCGTATCTTGACTTCTTTTAATCTTTGTAGCCAGTAGGTTGATTTCCCAATTACATATAAATCCCAAACTGAAGTTTTATTAGGTGAGTTTCAGAGTGAAGGGCAGACACATTTACTTATCAGTGAGGTTACTTAAATTTCTTGTGTAGAGAAGTTATGTCAGCCAAATATTCTGCCCTGGTTGGAACTCTTCTCCTTAACTAGATGTAATTTGACTAAGGAAAAGCAAGCAAATAGCCAAATAGTATCCAGATAACCTATTACACATAAAATCTGCAGCAGTTAGCTTGAATAAACATAAGCCTGTCAGAGACTGATAAAATGGCCTACAATTGATGGGCCTATTTAAGCTGTCTCTTCAGTAGCATAAACCAGCCTGCTTCTCATTGTTTGTGAAATTCTTATTCTTGTTTTCTCGTAGGCAAACAAATGCACATTCACTGCTGAATGAATAGCTCCTTGAACTGTGCTCTGCAATTTACTTTGGGTTAATCTTGTCGGTTTTAATACAGAGGAGGAAGAAAGTGGGGGAATAGTGGGGGTGAATTGTGAGTGCCTTCACATCACCATTTCTTGCATTTTGCCAGGATGATAAACTACTTGTAACAGACAGTCTTGTTTCAGAAGGATACAAAAGCTATGCGAGCGATACGTTTGGTAAAACCTTCTTAATGATTTATTTAGAAACCCAGAGCCTTGCTTCTTAATCTTAACTATTATTGTCTGTGAAATATAATTTATATAGGGGTATCTGGAAATCATTGCATATATATTATTTTTTGTGAGTTATAGATGATGCGCATGAAGTCTTTATCACTCATTGGATATTATCTGCCCAAATGTATAGGGTTTAACTGGGAACTCATAAAACTGTCTTCATAATAAAAGACCATATCTCTATAAAGCGTATCTGATTTCAATATAGAATTTTATATAATAAAATTAAGTCAAGTTTTCAGATTTCACTTTAAACCACATTGCCAATTCTGGTTTAAAGGAGTGTGTATGATTAATCTAAGTCCATTTGAGAAATATCCTTAAAGAGATTTACTGATTGCAAGTAGTGACCTTCGGATATGTTGGACTGCAATTCCCATAAAACTGAGTCATGTTGGCTGATAGGTATGGGAGTAGCAGTCCAATATCTTTGAAGGACACAAGATGCAATGAGTAACTCAAGCTTTAAAAAATATAGATAATGCTTACCCTACAGCAAAAGGCTACATTTGGGATGCATTTCTTTTTGCCTTCATATACATTATTATTATTGCTATTATATGATCAGTTGGGAACATAGTATGTGTACATACTATGTGTATATGCGCGCACACACAAACACACACACAGAAAATCTCAAAGCTTCTTACTGTAAACTTTCTAAAGTAAAGCAACTCTTAATTCATTTTTTATTTACCATATGGCATCTTAATTCAGTAATAGCTGTAGACAATGAAGTGACTGAAATTGAAGTTGACTTAGGAAGTTTTCTTTATATGTTTCTCCTTCTCTGCTCATGATCTTTGATGGGGAAAATGTAATGGCAGTATACTGTACCATGTAGAGAGTTTATTAAACCCTTCCTTCCTTCCTTCCTTCCCTCTCTCCTAATTTCTTCCTGCCTCTTTCCCACCCTCCTGAGTGGCTGTTTCCAAGAAAAAATATTCTCATCAAAACTTTCCTCCTCTCTTTTTTTAAAGTAAACTAAAATGTCTTTCCACCAATGAACGTCCTTCTATGTAGACTCTGTCTTTTCTATAAAATCAAGTAGATCTTGCTTAAGGGGACTTACATAATTAAAGTATTTCGATTGAAACCCAAAGGGGCTAAATATATGTTGGTATTCAGGCATGGGTCTAAGACTCTATCCTATCCACCCGGCCCCCATCTGAACGCGGTCAGTGTAAAGTTGATGGCTAAGGGACTATGTCAGAACTGCTTGGGAACAAAACTCGTGCAGATCCATTGTTTTTCTCTGTAGGCAAAGTACACAAAGAAGCACTACTATTCAGCCCTTCAGCCATGGTAGAAAATGTAAACCCCTGACATCGCTCTCCTTGTTTAACTTGTTTAATTCTCATTTTGAATTCAGTAGTATAGTGGCCGTGTGAACTCTGAAGATTTCTTTGATAATCCATTTTGTAGTTCCGAATCAAAAACAAAATGAAAAGGTCGGACACAATTTGCTTTTATTTTTAGGCAAATCAACCCCGCTTCTAGTTAATAAGGGGATTACAACCCAGACTAGGCCCTTACAGATGTAATGTAAATCAAGGGCAGAGTATAAAGAAAGTGATCCCTTTTGATTGAAGTATGGTAAAAAGGCATAGAGAAACTAGCAGCGGTAATCTGATTGTATGGCAATAAAACCACCATTTTCTGTCTTTCAGATAAAAAATAATGTGGTAAATCCATGCCGCTCATAAGATGTAAAGGCAGATAAAGGGGGATACCATGGCAACATATAGATTAGCTTGATGTTGGAAATGACATGTCAGTGAAAGGGATGTAGAAACTAAGGGCCTTTGCCTTCAGGGCTGCAAGGTATTATGTGAGAATTGAAAAAAAAAAGGGAGAGAGAAAATCTTGTTTGGGGGGGGGGGGGGGTTGGGATTAGGAAGTATAAAGGCCTTCTTATGGCCAGACTGGATGGACAGTGGAGAAAGGCTGCTCAGTTCTTGCTCATTGGTGGTGCCTAATATGGTAAAGGTGGATTTCATTTACTGCCTTTTTATTGCTGAAGTTTGGGTTGATTAAAACTTTGGAACCCTGGAATGGTTCAAATGCAAATCTCTCTCCCCCCCCCCTTTTTAAACTTCAGCTCTAGCAATGACATACCTCCTGTAGGATTAGCTGCACTTCACATTTATTTATTTAATCTGTTTGGGATTCAAGTAGGTACATGTTGGCAAAGAAAATAGGAGATGGGTAGAATGGAGGGTATCTTGAGTTTTTAAAAATTATTTTTAAGAGAAGAGCTTTCAGTCTTGTGCTCCACAAGAGAAGCAAAACTAAACATTCTGTTTTGTGGCCCTCGCTTCTTAGGAATAAGAGAAGTTCATTTAAAATCTTTATAGTCATCTGCTAAGTGGCTGAATTTATATGAAGCTCCTGTGAAACTTTTTTTTATGATATTTGTGATTTTAAAATGCAAGTTTGTAGATCACATACAAAAGAGAAGGGAGTGTTTTAATAGAACAAAGCATGGGTTAAGGGATCGTAGAAGGCTTGTTGCAGTCTGTCCATTTTGTATTTTAAGTTCTGGCATATTTGGAGAAAGCTGACTGGTTAAAATTTACCGAATCACATGTTTTCCTCTGTAAAAAAATATTTGTGAAACTTTTTTTTGACCCATTACTCAAATAGTCAAATTATCCCAAACTGATATGCTTTAAGAAATATGTAACAATGAGCATTGTGAATTTTTCAGTATTTCTCCTTAACCTTCAGAAATCTATAGCAAAAGGTCCCTTTAGGCTGCAGATAATATATAAAGCTCAGGGGAGGCCCTTCACTGCTTTAAAGGCTGGTCACATCCAAGCACCTTACATTTTGCATTTGACAATGATTGCTAATGGGCTATTCAACTAAAGTATTTGCTTGTTCACAGCGAACAGGGCATGATAAATGTCCAGCAAGCTTGCAGCCTCCTTCAGCCTTTCAAATGCAGACTGGTGCATATTTATGGAAGGCAAATGACAAAAGAAGCAGCTGAATTACTCTGGCCTTATGCTTTCTGTTGGAACAAGGGTTAAAGTGATTAAAGAAATAATGCAAAAGCCTATGTCATTTGTTTGCTAACCATTATCCAACATTTAGCTTTCGAACCTACCTGTCATGTCTCATTTCTGAAATGTTGCAGATAAGGCTATGTACATTGTGATACATCAAGAAGAGGCAATTATTTATATAGTGTTTCTCTATGCAGAGGTTGTCAGGTATGTTTCTTCATGAATGTTTGTTCTTGAAATCACCCATACAGTACATTTTAACATCACACTTACTTGTACATCTTTGTTCTGATGAGAACTTGCATTGCATTGAAGTTTGCAGCTGGAGAACTGTATTATCTCTTTGAAAGGAATTTTCACAATGCAGTGAAGAAGCCGTTAGCCTGCAGATAAGTTGTGCTGATTTCTTTCTTGAAGCACACTCTAAAGCGGGTGGTAAATGCAAGGAATAACTTCTTTTGTAGAGGTCAAACTCTTCCTTATGACAGTGAATGTTGTTCTGGTTGCGTTTTATTCATACCTAGTTTTTCCTTCTGAAGTTACTAGAAATCTTGTTCATTTAGATTAGAAGAAATTTAGCTTTTTGCAGCTATGAGTTTATAATCACATTTAGTACTGTATATAATTTATTTCTAATTTTATACAATCTTAACTTGTGCACATAGTGGGATTTTCCTCCATGGCTAAACTCTGGGATAGATTGGGCAGGGAGATAGTGATTTCTCAAAAGACATTTGAAAGCAATGGACCTTCCTCCATTGAGAATAGATTTGATCCTAATTTATACTACTTTTCTACAATCCAAATATTTTTGATAAACCGGATCCAAAACTTCATGTATCCATGTACGTAAGTGTTTCCCTTTTTGAAAGTTAAGACCAAGAAAATTTGAACTCCAAATGGGTGGGATTGAACTGTTGCATTATCTGCTGTTTTATAAGTTCCTACATCTGGATTCCAATGAAACTAATCCTGCTAAAGAGTCCTTTTCTCTTCCATGCCCTGATTGGTGATCTTTCTAGCTCACCAGAGCTCTGCAGGATCCAGCCGGATACCTTTTTAGCCCAAAATTCTATTCCTGCAGTGGCCAGCCAAGTGTCTGTGGGAGCTCTAACAGCTTAAAAGAAAGGTGCTTCGACACATTCAGTGAAAGAGTCTTCCACAATTGATATGGGAACCTGTGAAGGGACTACATCATGGCATTGCACTTGTGGAGCATTCTGCTTTAGATCTTTTTCAAATTAATTTTTGTAGGACTATTAGATGTACCATAGGTAATTGCTTTGCCTGATGCACTTCATGTTATCTACTCCATAAAAAGAAACACCATTGTTAACACATTATTTTATCATTTTCCAAAAGATGTATAGTTGGACCTTAAGTCTATTTTCGTTAAAATAATTGCAACATTTTTTTTAAAAAAAGTTGGGTCAACTTCTAAAATTTTATCATTTTCAAAATAGCCAATTTTATCCAATCATTGTTGTGGCTTTTAGATATTGTAGACAATTCTGAAAGTACAACAGTTTATTTGCATTATGAAATAATATATGAATAAATCATATAGATGGTCTTCTATGATTGGTTGATACAACTTCATAGAAAAAACGAACCGCAAAGATTGATGGTTGGCATTCAGAAGAGGTTAACTCTTCTGAATGCTTTTAAATACTTGATTAAAGCTAGAGAAATAGGAGAAGCAATGGATGAGCATACGCCAGTTTTTACATTGTCTAGAGTCTTTTGGTGAGTAACATCTTGCTGTTCCTAACTGGAAGACTTTGCTCGGAATTAAATAGCCAACTAATTTTAATGCTTGTGACATTCATATTCTAAATTGTAGCTCATACAGATAGAATATCAACTTGTTTGTATGTTCCCTGTGAATTAGGAAGATGGCCAACTATATAAATAAATATATATATGACAAATAAAATCATCCGCCATTTTGTGGAATTTTTTTCAGATTAGCCATTGTATACACCAGGTGAAAGAAAGTGTGTTTTGGCACCTTTTAAACAACAGAGATCCAGCAAAATCGCAAGCATCAAAAATGAAGTGAGTCATGTGGCTCTGTGACTATTATATAGTCATTATCATTTTATAAGGGTTTATCCATACTGCTTTCGGCTTTCCTATAACTTTTCCCCAATACTGATTTGAGCCAGCTCTCCTACGTCCTCCAGAAGCACATTCTTTAATTATTAAAAATGACAGGAGCATTGAGAAGTTGACCAAAAAGAATAAATTTGGAAGAGGTAGGTTTTACGGTCTGTCATGTTCCTCTTAAAGCCAGCTTTCCACTGCCAGGCTCAGTGAAGGGTATCATTGCATCCTATATTTAAATTGGCTTCATCTGCCATTCTGGGCCACTTTCAAAGGTGAGTTGATCCTGGTTTGGCCGGACCAGGCAAACTGGTAGTAGCAGCGGTGGGAGACTCCACCCACCTACCCGGACACTTCTGTGCATGTGCAGAAGCGTTTCGCACTTTAGGGTGCTCGAACTGGTAGTAAAAAAATTGGCAACCCACCACTAGCCACTTTGTCTATAGAATTTCATGTAAGTGACCCTTCCTGCAAATGGCTGTCTATCTTATTCTAGCAGAGTACCACGGTGTCTGAAGCAGTCCTCAACTCCTAACTTGATAGCCTCACTGACTTTCCCAAAAAACACTCAGCTCAAGTCCAGCCCATTTTCTAGCAAGCTGCTACTTCCACTTTTAAACTTTAAACTTCTTTATATCTGTCGGAGTTTTTCATGTGTGAAGTTGGATTTAAAAAGTCCAGCTGGAAAAGTAATGCATGTGTATCTTCATATGTTGCCTTGCTGACTCTCGGATGAGTTACCCAATAAGGCTACATGCATTGGATAACCATTGGCCATAGTGGTGCCCAAACAGCAGTTCATTTGTATGCTTGACTGAATAAAAATGCCATTTAGATTTAAGAGCATCCTTTTTTGTGGAGGGGGGGGTCCCATCCTTTGCCCACTCTCCCATTTGTTTTCCTCATGCTTAATTAATTCTCACTTGTATTCCAAGAGCAGTCTGGTTTAACTATTTTGCAGTGCTTTATCTTTGGTGCTGTTCCTGGTCCCCCCCCCCTCAAGAAAATTCTAGATTTTACTGGTGAAATGAGCATGGGGAAATCAGTTTCCTGGTGAGGACCTGAAATTCTGCAAGAGAGATTAGTTAAAAAACAGATGTGACCATGGCTTCTATTACTTTAGGCTCCACAAAACTAGTGTCTCTCTTAGATTTTCTTAAAGCGTTTATTATTAAAATAATAGATTTATAACCTTTGTGGCAATCAGGTTTTTTTTTAGTAATGTAGTACTAATGACACCCATTGTTACAACTTAGGCTTTTGGTAAAATACTGTATACCTAGAGGAATAAAGCTGGGTGATGTTTCCATGAAATCTTTTAGAAACCTACCTTTGCTGAAATAAGAATGACATAAATAATGGTGCAGCCCTGAGCACATCTGTACCCACTGAGTTGAGAGAGATTTTCTTCAAGAAAATGCATTTGGGTTTATAGCTCAGTTTAATTTGATAACCACACATGGAGTATCATAGATCTGTGGTGGTGAAATTGACATTTGAGCAGAAGTATCTCATAGATTTTAAATACCATTGTTCAATGTAGGTTAAAAGTATGCTTTGAACGTGACAGATAAATGCTGGGTCCTGTAAGTATACACACAATTTCAAATAAATTTTATACTAAATGCATGAACGAGCCATACACAGGTTTTTACTGTATATACTCGAGTATAGGCCGACCCGAATATAAGCCGAGGCACCTAATTTTACCACAAAAAACTGGAAAAGTTATTGACTCGAGTATAAGCCTAGGGTGGGAAATGCAGCAGCTACCGGTAAATTTCAAAAATAAAAATAGATACCAATAATGTTTTTGAATATTTATTTCAAAGAAAAACAGTAAACTAGCGCTGTATTCAATGAAATACTTCACTCACCTCATGATGCTGATGTCCCGCTGTGATGATGATGTCCCGTGCAGCCGCGGGAGCGATGTCCCGCCTCCTATGACACACGGCACAGTGATTCCTATCATTGGATCACTGTACCAGAGGAGGTGGGACATCGCTATGTGGCTGCTTGCCATAACAAGGAGGAGGTGGGACATCGTTGCAGAGCGGCAGGAGGGGGAGGAAGGGGAATCGTAAGACAGCCCTGCATTACATTAGAACGTGAGGAGGGGGGATGGTGCGGTGCGCGCTGCGCGGCAAACTGACACAGAGGGAGGGGAAACTCACAGGGGCACTGGGCCATTCACGAGTGTCACCCAGCGGCATGGCCCCGCCCCTTTTTCTCCTCCATTTCGGGCAAATTTTTCACTGACTCGAGTATAAGCCGAGGCGGCTTTTTTCAGCCCAAAAAGTGGGCTGAAAAACTAGGCTTATACTCGAGTATATACAGTAGTTTGATTCAGCAGTGTAGTTATTTGTCTCACTGTCCAACACAACTCTATTTGGTCTTAACCTTCAGCCAGTTTGTTGTACGTCATCATGGCATCCTTTTGTTTTAAAATTTATAAATTTGTGGCATTATGTATCTTGCAGACTTTTTAATACTTTTTACTTTTAAGGAAATATGCTTTTTAAAACAATTCACTAAATATATAATGAATGCAGTAATTAGAGCTGAATTTTGACTTTTTGGAAATAAACTTTATATGGCAATAGATTGACCTGAAAGTATTGAAAATATCTACTACTCAAATAACATAACTAGCCATACAGTTGGCTAGTTTTGAGGTATAGTGTGATCTGTGCATGCATCTCTAATAAGAAGAATTCATGCACTATACAAATTAAAAAGAAACAGATACACATATGTTATGGTTTAGTATTATGTATAAAAACAAGGATACATCAGAACTATATAAAATAATTTATACTGATTCATGCATTTTAATACATTGTTGACTTCTATTTGGATCATGTATAGTAATTTTATTTTTATTAAACAATGTTAACATTGATATTTAAGTATCTTATAATTTATATCTTGGTGGTTTTCTTGTTATAAATGTTGGACTTATCCTGATTGCAAGGTGAGGTGGTGCAAATGCAAATTCAGTTCCAAAAGAAGAAAGAATGGGCTTGAATAGGGCTAGCTTTATATATAGGTATTGCCGGGGTGAAGAAATAATTGCTGCATTAAATCTCAGCTTGAAAACAGCATGTTTTAGAAAGTTTCTGCGTCCCTGTGATTTTCTCACTCAGGCAAATTTCCATCAAAGAATAATGGAACTAGAATTTCCTGTATTGTAAGGTGCAGTTGTCTGACATTCCAGCCAATGACAAAATTGTCACCACTCTTTTTGAACTTGGAGTTAAAAAAAACCCCTCACAATTGCAATTAAGAGGAACCTCAAACTTTAAACTGCCGCCTTACGTTCTGACTAACAAAGGATTTTAAGAGTAAGAATCTTTGATAGGCCAGCAATGGAAAATTATTTCTGTGTTGGTTTTGCTAGCTTTGCTTGTAAGTTGCCATGCCCATTAATAAAGCGAACTAGCTGGTTTCTGCTATCCTACTTCAGATTCTGCATATATTTTTTCATCCCTTAAAACAGAGAACATTTACCAGCATCCTACTACACAACTCAACAGAACTTCCCCTAGCAGGCAGAGCTCCCCCTCCCCTCCGTAATCATGTTACAAAAATAGCTGGAAAAAAATGATTACCTTGTTTGTAACATAGAAATGTTAGTGCTGTATCTTTTGAACACTCACACTTCCCTTTTTTAATACAGCGTCAGGCTCTTCCTTTTTGTGGCAGCAGAAATGAAAACTAAATTTTATCTCAAAGGGACTTGACTTTCATCACAATAAAGGTTCACTTGCCTATGGCTAAGGGCAGTGGAATGTAATATTATCAGGACTTGTTTAGCAATTTTAAGATGACAGGCAAATGGATTAAGTTTAAATATAAAGGTGCCTAGCACATACAGGCTTTATTCATGGATTCCGAGGTACCTCTAGAAGACAGAGTTTGTCTTCCTTCCTATTATCAGGACAGTATGCTTATAAACAGTGAGCCAGAAAAGAAGATGTTTTTGTTTGCAAAAGAAAAGTAGTGTGCAGTACAGTATCATTATGCTTAATAAAATTACTGCGTGTTTGTAATTTAGAAAGCTGAACTAGCTCTTTGTTTCATAGATAGCAGGGCATTTGAATTAATTCATGCTACTTTATTTTTGCATGGCGATTGTAGGAAAATCATTTTGTGCATTTAAGACCTTGCTACGGCTATCAAATAGTGGCCTTTAGCTCCCGCTATGGTTTCCTTGTAACCATAGCAAACAAATTTAAATGGCAGTGTATTTTTCCTTCCTAGATCTAAAAAAGGAGGACAATGTAAAATAACAGAAAAGATTTTTCTCAGGTATAGATTTGCCTGTAGAAAATAGAATGTTTGGATTTAACCCTGCATGTGCTAATTCCTAAGCTGTTTGTTTAACTTGCTTTGTCCTCCTAGTTGCTACTGTAACTTATTTAGCAGTGTAAAGGCTATAAAAGGCAGGTTAGGAGTTCTGTAAATCTTTACTCCTGTGCTAGTCATCTGCTATTTCACAGAGATTCATAATAGCATGTTCATGTTCAGACTTGTTTTAATGTTAAAGTGCAAAAGGGGGCAGTAAAGTGCTACTCAGAAAAATCCTATCTTTGCGAAGATGCTTTTGTTTAAAAAAAAAGTGGATTCTCATTTTACTCTTGATTTGTTATTTCAATTACTGATTAATTTGTTATTTTGGGCAACTCTTCTCCTGCATTTAGCGGTCTTATAAATGCCTGTGTGTTTTGTGCATGTAAAAAAGTGTAAAGACTATACATAGTTTTAATGGTAAACATTCAACCGAATGTGATTTTGTTTTCTGTGTTCGCCCAGCCCAGCATGCAATTTCCCCCGCATTTTTCTTGGAAATGCTCAGGTTCTTCCTTGAAGCACATTCTTAAAGTGCTTTTTCAAAGAACCTAATTCAGTAACAGCTTCCTTGCCTTCTCTATTAACAGCCTATTCCTCTGAAAACATAGGGCATAGTTAAAAGAGAAAGAGAGAACTTTGAGGCTGAGAATTGAGATCTGGAGAAGTAAATGTGGAGTGAGGTTATGGGGTCAAGAGTTGGACTTTTGCCAAGAGGTGCAGGCATGATTCACCCAGAAGTAGTGGCAGTAAGCATCTAATTTCCCTTTATCTGTGTAGACGGCTTCATTCTCTCCTAGTAGTTCCATAATCATTCACAATCCATTTCTTAAAGACACAACTCTAATTTTACTACTGATATATTTCTGAAATCTGGGTTAAATAGTATTTCAGTGGAATTAAGCTTTTTCTTTCATACTGGAGATTCTCATGTTAGTAAGAGTTCAGTGTAGGTAGCAAGTTTCATAGCTAGACATATTAGCAGAATAACCGGAATTACCATTTCTAATTTCATATTGGACATATTATAGCAAAGTTAAATACCTCCCCTTTCTCCTCCCAAGCATTTTTCACTTGGTAGATAACAAATCTTCCACATACCAGCTGCTTCCTTGTGTAACCAAACATGAATCAGTAAATGGATTAACATTTTCCATATGTACTTATGCCACAGTTACGAAATGTTTTGAATCCTGCTTTGGATATACATACATACATACATACATACATACATACATACATACATACATACATACATGCTGGTCTTCTTGTATTCAGGTCTTTTCCCATGTAAGATTGATATTGTCTTGGCAACGTTTCGGCGAGGTCTCACTTACCATCCTCAGGCTGGTGTTTTTGGCTTAAAGTGTGGCCGGAGCTGCTGTCTTTCAATAAATCTTGGTGGGGTGGTGTTTTTTTTTTTTTACATTTTATTTATTCTATGTCTTTAGCCTGACATCCCTTACCCCTAGTGGAGATCAAAAGAACATGATCTAGAAGTATATTTGTCTAGTGGTTAAGACACCAGACTAAAAATCAGAAGTCTAGAAGACTGTTCCAGTCCAGCCTTAGGCATGAAAGCTGACTGGGTGATTTGGTTCAGTCACACTCTTTCAACCCAAGCCCACCCCACTGAGTTGTTGTTGTGGGGAAAATAGGACGAAGAAGTATTAGATAAATTTGTCATCTTGAGTTACTTATAAATTGATACAGGTGGAGTAAAAATCTAATAAATAAATGGATATGTATTCATTTATTTTTCTGATTTATATCTAATAGAAAATAATATGTCTAGTAAAATAAAAGTTAATAAAAATCTAATAATAAAAGACATGGGGGGGTATTGTTGCTGATCCTACTTATTTTTCTAAAGGACACATTCATGAATCTACTGAAGGAGGACGATCCAGCAGCCATTGTCTGCCCTTGGCATTGTTAGAAGTACACCCTGACCTTTTGTGAGGTGAAGGTGTCCAGGGCTGCTGGCATCCAAGGCTGGTCCAGAAACCAGAAGAAAAAGGGCAATTTTGACACTGATTCCAAACCTTGTTTGCTTTGTGGGTTAACAAGTTTTATTGTGTTCTTTTTTGAAGAGTGATATGATTGCAGACAATCATTGCTGGAGGTCTTCAAGAAAATATTGAACAACCATTTGTCCAGGATGCAATAAGGATTTCTGCCTTGGCAAGGGGTTGAACTAGAAGACCTTCAAGGTCCCTTCCAATTACATTACTCTGTTCTGTATTAAATTCTCCCTTGGGAAATTCTCACTTAGCAATTGTCTCCCTTAGCAACATAAATTTGGGGCTCAATTATGGTCGTAAGTCAAGGACTATCTGTATTTTCAAGAATGTCCCTGGACACTATATACCATATTTTTCAGAGTATAAGACGCACCAGAGTATAAGATGTACCTTAATTTTGAGGGAGGAAAATAGAGGGAAAAATCTGCCTACCACGTATTCATCTGGCTAGTCCTTTAGCCTGATCAGCTTCAGCACATTCGTTGGCTTGCTGGTTTTGAGGTTGGGACTGGTAGGGGCTAAAAAACAGCTTCTAAAGCACAGCTGATCGTCGGAGGGAGCAGCAATTAGAAAAGTAGGCAAAGCATGGAAGATCTCTTAGCTTGTGTTGGGGCTGAAAAACAGCTTCAAAAGCACAGCTGATCATCAGAGGTAGCTCCAGTGACTAAAGCATGGAAGGGGTAAGAGAAGGCAACAGCTGTTCTGGGTAGCCATTTTGGGCACTGCACGTCATGTTTTGAGCCTTCAAACACATTGTGCTTTCAGGCGGCGATCGGCAGCAATGTGTTTTGGTAATCCCTGCAGCCTTGAAGGGCTCTCAAGTGGAGCATTGAAAACACAATGCACAGGACGTGTGGAGTTAAAAGGGTGGGGGCCGGCAAGTGGGCAGGGCTACATTCGGAGTATAAGATGCACCCAAATTTTCAGTCTCTTTTAGGAGGGGGAAAGTGCGTTTTATACTCTGAAAAATATGGTAATCTTAGAGAATATAAATGGTAAGTGGTTGCAGTTTAGGGGTTTGTTAGCTATCAGTGATGATATAACAAGACAAAAATGGAAATCAGGAGTTAATATCCAAGGAGATAGTGTGTTTTTGAAGCAATTTCTCCAGATACTATTTCTCCAGATAACATTTTGTGAATGGACCAGCCTTTCCTCATGGCAGACAATTTGTGGGAGAACCCATAACATCCTATCATAATTTCCAGATGTATTCAACTAAGGCCCAAAAGATGAAGGCTATTGTTTTGGCTCTATAAATATTCCTGTAATTTGTAACATTTCTAAATCAAGAAAACAGACCCAAATGCCAAATTTATCTCCTCATCTCAAGTGTACACAGGAAATGGGAATGTTTGAGAAGCCTGCATGTTCATCTGTATAATCTCCTCATCCCTTGAAGAGAATGTGGTTTATAAAGGATTAAGAATCACAGTGTTACAAAATGAAAGCCCGTTAAGCTTGTCTAGAAGCTGTTGTCCTGTTGCAGTCCTCAGTAATGACATATTCTTAGAATAGCAGACCAATCCAGTCTTGTGTCAACTGTGCTTCTCTATCGATAAAACCTGTTGTGAATAGCAGCTGTGCAGTTAATAATCTGAAAACGTAATATAGTCCAGGGAAGCTCATTGTTAGCAGTCTTGTTCTGGTTTACATGTTTCCCACTCGAGAGAGATCTTCAGCATATTGTTTAAAGTTGTAGTCTAACAAATGAACACATGATTGATGTGATACTTGTGTTTTCAGAAGAAATAATTTGATTCTGCTCAAATTGAATAATGAAAAACTTTTTAATTAAATTCTGCTTTATAAAAAATAAAATTCCATAGCAGTACCTAAAGGGGCGCAGTGGCTAAGACGCTGAGCTTGTCCATCAGAAAGGTCGGCAGTTTAGCAGTTCAAATCCCTAGCACCACGTAATGGAGTGAGCTCCTGTTACTTTTCCCAGCTTCTGCCAACCTAGCAGTTCGAAACCATGTAAAAATGCAAGTAGAAAAATAGGAACCACCTTAGGTGGGAAGGTAGCAGTGTTTCGTGTGCCTACGGCATTTAGTTATGCCGGCCACATGATCACAGAGATATCTTTGGACAGCACTGGCTCTTTGGATTTGAAACAGAGATGAGCACTGCCCCTAGAGTTGGGAACAACTAGCACATATGTATGAGGGGAACCTTTACCTTTTTTTATGGCAGTACTTGGAAGTAATCTAAACAGGTGGTCCTAGATTTATTACTGTAGTTGGAATCAGGATTGTAAGTCATTGCTGTCATAACTCAAGTCATCGTGACCTGATTTGAGTTTATGAACATTTTTATGATGGTCATAAGTCAAGTCATGTAGTTATAGGTGTGAATCTAGCTTGCCCAATGACAGTTTTTGTCAGAAACTGGCCAAAAATATTGCAAATTCACATTCCATGACTGTGGAACACTGCAACTGATTGTAAATGCAAGATGGTTCCTAAGTGCCAGAATTGTTATCAAATGACCACAAGTATAGAGTGATAGTTGTAAGTCCGAATTTAGTTCTTACCTCACTGTTTTTGGCAGACATCATTAATTTGAACCATTGTTAATTAAATGGTCATAATTTGAGGGTTGTGAATATTGAAGATAACAAAGGCAGATGATAGTAAAGCTAACTATCAAGAAGCATGGTAGTGTAAACCGTTCTTAAGAATGAGAAAATATATTACTTGTGTGATTGATCTAATAGAAACAGTTTAGTGGTTTAGTTGGTTTAATGATTGAAGTACCAGACTAGAAAAGTGGGACACTATGAGTTCAAGTCCCGCCTTAGCCGTGAAAGCCAGCTGGCTGAGCCAGTCATTTTCTCGGCCCAACCTACCTCACAGGATTGTTATTGTGGGAAAAATAGGAGTAGAAAAATGTATTGGATATGTTTACTATTGTGAGTTATTTGTAAAGGTGGGATACAAATAAAATAAATATGTTTTGATCAAATCAGATAATTCTACAAAGTAGTACAATATTTGGAAGAATATAGCAATATTTGGCATTGGCAACTTTAATATATGTGTAATTTCACTTATAAAGATTGGGAAGCAAGTAGACATTCAATGAACATAAGGAGGAATGGGATTCCATCCACTGGTTAAGGAAACTATGATGTGGTTCCTTGATGGTCACACTTTAATCTTAGAGGTTTGTTATTTCTAGTATCTGATGTTTAGGAGACACAGATGTAACCAACTGCCACACTCTCATGCCCTTTTCTCTAAAAATCACAAAAAATATCCCATAACAAGGAGTCATAAGTCGTAGCCAAATTAAAAATAGGTTTTAGAATGTAGAGTAAATACTGATATAGTATGTATCATACATTTTCAAATTTAAAAGTCTTAACTCTTGATTTTATCTCCAAGAATAATGGGATGTTTTAGAAAGTAAAAATAAGCCCATAGATCTCTTTCTGGAGTTTGTGTATTTCTTATTCAAATTGTTTGTCCCAGTGCTGAAGTAGGATAGTATAAAAGCTGGATATGTTTAGGGAAAAGGTGCCATCAGCCTGTGTATGTTGGATGGCATCCTAGTAACCGTAGGCAGTTCCATATTTTATGTTGTAGCAGCTACAAGTAAGGCAAATAGCAATAGCACTTAGACTTATATATTGCTTCACAGTGCTTTATATAGTCCTCTCTAAGCGGTTTACAGAGACAGCCTATTGCCCCCAACAATCTAGGTTCTCATTTTACCCACCTCAGAAGGTTGGAAGGATGAGTCAACTTTGAGCCTGGTGAGATTTGAACTGCCAAATTGCAGAGGGTCGGCAATCAGCAGAAAGTAGCATGCAGTACTACATGCTAACCACTGCACCACCGTGGCTCAAACAGTTAAAAGGAGATTAAATCCATTTTGTTCATTACCTTCATCTGATTCTGTATATCCACCCTAAAAGTTATATATTCTCTGTCTGCCTCACCTTACATTTATATTCATTTTATACTTATTTGGGCTCCTCTGCTTCATTTATATTATTTCTTACTTTAATAAAAATGTACAGTGGGAGTGAATTGTCAGTTGTGAGGCACTTTTTATCTCATGCTTTTGCGGCCTAACTGCTATAGTTTATACCTGCTGAAAAATATTGCACTGCACTTTTTAAAAAGAAGATAGCCGCTTCAGGTGTTTAATCCCATGAGTGGGATTCAGGAAGTTTTTGATCAAGTAAAAAAAACAACAACTGTGTATCTGTTTTAATTAGCTTGAGCACTGCCACTGCCAGTTTATGTACCTTTTCCAAAACAGGTGGGGCATTTAATTTGTTATCGGCTACAGTAAGATGTTCATAGTTCACCTCCTTTGCTGAAGGCTTATGTAAAGAGTATACAGAAGCTTTAGCTGGGTGTAAATACAAACTTCCAGGTTTTTATCTTTCTGATTAATGGCCAAGCTAAAATTATGACAACTTTCTATCTGCACTAATCTGAGTTATTATAGTCTATAAAATCTGCATGCCTGGATGAAATTTTTCTCTTTGAGCCTGCCTTGGAGATGCATTAAATAAAATAGCACTAGAGCTCGGAGACTTAATACTTATCCATTATTTTATATTTTTGATCATGTGAATGTCTGCTGCGGAGTCCTTAATATAGACTGCTGGAAATAACTATTCATTAAGAAGCCAATTTCTTCAGTAATGTTTTCTCTTACAGTAATATAACTACCATGAAATGTTTAGATTAGGAGGTGTTTAATATTAATATTAGAGGGTATTAATATTAGGAATATTCTGCATCCATAGCTCTAAAAATATTAATTGGGACTCATGCATCGTAGGCAGAAAGTAAAGATTGCAGTTACTTTTTTGCTTAAAACGAGTACATTTATTTGGAGATAAACCAATACTTCAAATTGGTTTATTTTCATTTAAACCTTAATCTTCGTTAGGGCTCTACATTAAGGTAAACTGAGTTGCCCGAATAGTGAATAGCCAGTTTTAAGTAATTTTAAATATTTAATATGTCTGGTTGATACCAGGAACATTTAGCAAGTTATTGGGGCAGGTTCTATCTTAAAAAAAAAAGCTTTACTCTTTTGTTTTATGTTTCAAAAAGATGAGCTGAAACCTTCCTAAGGGGTAATAAAATGGTGTAATAAAAGAAGTCAGATGTATATCCAGTGCCTGGAAGCTGCAGCTGCTTGTTGGTTCACCATATGGCAGACTAAGAGAGAGGCCTCTAACTCAGTGGAAATAGTTGTTTAGTGTATAATGTACAGAGGCGCTAAATAATTTTATCCAATACTTGATATTAGATACTAGATTATACGATCCTATTTCATACATTTATTTTGACCCAGTATCTCTTTTCTTAGAACTAGCTTGAGGAGAAAATATTTCTTTAATTCTTGTTGAATGAAACTTAGTTTGAGTTCTTCTTAAAGTAGATTTATTGAAAGCAATGGAATTCTGTGAGGGTTAATTTAAATCATTTTGGATTTCAACTTGTCCATAGTAAAGAATTGGGTTTCTCCTATTGTTACTTTCGTAGCCTGGATTGTGTTGTTGTTGTTGTTATTGTTATCATCATCTTCGGTTTGTAAGTTTCTTTTTATGAGCATGATACTTCTCTTTATCTAATGAATGACTTTTATCTGTTTTTTCCCTTTTAGATTCCATCCTGGACAAGGATTAGTACTGTATCCAAAGATTGGAGATAAACTGGATATTATATGCCCAAAGGTGGATTCTAAGACTAGTGGTCAGTATGAGTACTACAAAGTCTATATGGTTGAGAAAGACCAAGCAGACAGCTGTACTGTTAAAAAGGACAACACTCCTCTGCTCAACTGTGCCAAGCCTGATCAAGATGTTAAGTTTACCATCAAGTTTCAAGAGTTTAGCCCTAATCTCTGGGGTTTAGAATTTCAGAGAAACAAAGACTATTACATCATATGTAAGTGAACAATAACTTTGTTTCCTTCCTTTTTTGGTCTTGCTGTTTCTTAATTTATTCATTGTATTCAATCAAGTAAGAAGCTTAAAGGATTTATATTGTTTTTCATTGAAAGTATTTTCATGGTAGCTTATTATTAGTGGTAGCTTATTACCTCCCTATTGTTTTTAGATCCTGTTTTATTTCCAGGTTTTCAGACAACTGGCGTAGGCTGAGCTGGCAATATTAACAATGTAATTGATGAATACCTGGGTATCTTGATATAGTTTAAATAGTATAAAGAAGAAGAAAACTCAGTTATGCTAGAAATTAAAGGACTATATCCCATATAGGTCATCTTTCTGATCTAATACATATTCCCTAAATCCCATTTGCAATATTAAGACATTGGATTTTGGAGATGTAATGAGATACAGTAATATTCAGTCAATGTTCATTCTGTGATAAATAACAATCCTAATTTGTAACAGAATGATACTTTAACTCTTTCAATGTGTTTGGCAGTGTGTTTCCTATACACACATAACATACAAGAAAAGTGTCATAAAGTAAAGTAATAACTTCAAACAGAAAACATAAAATATAATTGGAGTATATTTTGTCTGTATTTGCATGAACAGTTTCGTTTCTACTTTCTTGGTTACTAGATATTTAATCAAAATGGAGTATGGTTAGCTGGTATAGCAGTGGTGCCAGGAAAGAGGTGGAAGGATGGGTGGGTGGGAAAAAACTTAGGTGTCTTATCTTGTGGAATGGATGCTTTACATTTGAGTGAAAAGAAGAAGCTGGACGCTCCTATTTCTCAAGAGACTAGCAGGGCAATAGATGTAGTTGTTCTTCTGGCAACTGATCCTTGCTGTGTCCCAGCCATATTTGAGTGAAACTGGCTTGTATTTATGATGGTTGCGGTATCCCAGGGTCATATGATCACAATTGATGATGTTTCCAGACAGATTCCCACAAGCAAAGTCAATAGGGGAATCCAGATTCCCTTGGCAAACTTGTGATTCTCTTAACCTCACAATTTTGGGGAAAAGATCATAAAAGCAAATTTGACTTCCTTAACAACTGCATTGCTTAGCAGTGGAAATTCTGGTTCCAATTATGGTCCTAAATTGAGGACTACTTTTAATCCACTTATTTGGAAATAAAACAAATAATTTTATTATGTCATTCCAATTAAGTAGGCATAGTATTATAAATAATAATTTGTTTTAAAAAAACATTGTCTTACTTTTGAATCATCCCTTAAAAACAAAGTGCCAACAAACTCCTTTTATGTATAGTTATTTCAAAATTGTAAAGAACAGATGGACTAAAATAAGTACTAATAAAATTAGTAAATCCATCATATGTACAGTAAATATCATTAATGAAATTCAAATGTATATTGTTCGGAACCAAAATTTAATTTGGTGCACATATGATCTGTTTTAAAATACGGCCGTTGTAATTTTACATGCAAGACTTCTCAATGCCTAGGACTTCTGAGAAAGAAGTAAATCAGTGAATTTTATATTGCTAGAATAAAAGGTACAGAACCCAAAATAGAGATAGTAGTCAGCTCTCCTTATGAAAATGTACAGTATAAACAAGTCCCTCTGTTCTCAAATAGCTTTTATGAAATATAGCAGTTATTTAATGCTTTGGGGATTAACTCTCAGTAGGTCAACTGTGACATAAATGGTAGCATTTTAATTATGACTTGAGACTTATGGACAAATGGATCTTATGGAAAACTTACTATTCTAAGTAAATCCATGAATAGGACTCATTTTCTTCATTTTTGTATAATTATTTCATTATGGTAATACAGTATAATAATTACATTTCCGGGAGGATTATAGCATTCTTTGGGGTTTAGAGAATTTACATCTTTCAGCCTGGTGCCTTGGAAGTGATATCAGACTTACTTTAATAGCTTAGGGGGAAAAATTGATAGGATCTTATGATGGGTGGTGCCTTGAAGATCTCATTTCTGATCACAGGTCAGTGTACAATGCCCTGAAAAACCTCATCAAAAAACTATTTCATAAAAATCTGACCATAAGTTGATGCTTTGTTTCACATGAATTTTTAAATAAAATATTTTTTACCATTGCCTGTAAGTCATATCAAAAGTCTGAATTCAGATGCCAGAGTCAATGTGAACATGACTACATGTGAACAATGTTAAGTAAAAGTCTGAAGAAAAGTATCCAAGTTGTTATCTTTCTTATCTTGTGATCATTGTGGAAGAAAGATGATATAGGACAAAACAGAAAAGAAGAGACAGAGAGGTAAATCACAGAGTAAATAAGAATCAAAGTGCAAGGGATAGATTGCATTCCTACCCTTTGCAACTTTGCTAAGTAGAAATCAGTACAGTAGTAGATTTACAGCAGTTGAGTCTGTCTTGATTACCGTACCAAAATCTCCTGAGGTTTGGTTAAATTAAATCTACAGCTCTGTGTATTTTTATCGTGAAACCAATTTGATTCCTTCCAAGAAGTCTGATAGGAAACCATTTCCAGATATTAGTAACTATTGAAAATATTTCTCAGTAACAATACTTGATAAGATGTACTCACTCAACCAGTTAATAATTCTTTCATGAAGGCTCTCGTGATTCACTTCCTAATTGACACTTGGCAGAAGAGAAAAAAATATAGGATTTAATCTTGGTTCTTGAACTGACCATAAGCTAAGGTCAGAAAAGAAATGACTTTCTCCTTGTCTTCAGTTTTTTTCTTTTTTAACCAGTCAAAATTCTAAAACTTTTGACAACCTCCTGGCAGAAGTGGTAGGTAACTTTGAAACTGTTTGCCTTTTTTTAGCAAATGGCTCACAATAAGATTGTAAGCTGCCCAGATGTTAAGATGGGTTTATATGATTGCTAAGCAATCATATAAATAAATAACTTTTAAGTAGATCTGAGAATAGTGAACTAGATTCAATTACAGGTAATCCTTGCTTAACGATCAGCAACTGTTCAAATGTCACCCTGGGTTCCACCAGCCCTGGTGTGCCCAGTCAACACTTGCTGTTTTCTCCTGGCTGTACCTGGCCTCTTTCCAGAGACCGCACACCCAATTTTTGTGATGATTTGAAAGGTTTTTGAGGTCATCTGAAACCTCGTGAGAAGGTGTGTTCGCCTTCCTTCAAATTGAGTGTGCTGTTCTTCAATTTTTTTCCTTCCAAAGCATCAGGAGACTGGTACGTGTGAAGGAAGAAGGCTTATACATGTGGCCAACAGTTGTTGGGGACAGAAGGGCCTGTAGTGTGCATGTTGTTAGGGGCTTTGAACAGGGGTGGATGGCTGCAACCCAGGTCTTGAGGTGACACTCCTCAGCAGTGGTGGCACCACCAGCACTGGGGTTGAAGTTACACTCCAGGGATGGCAGCAGCTGGCAGATATTGCTGAAGGCGCAGGCCTCTTTTTAAGCTCCAGTGCCATGGATTTTGCCACTGTGGAGTGCTGCTGTGCAGAGCAGCCAAAAGAATAGAGATGAGGGGAAGATAGGCAGGTATGGCAAACTGAAGAATCAACAATTACCATATTTTTGGAGTATAAGATGCACTGGAGTAAAAGACGCACCAAGATTTTGAAGAGGCCAATCTGCAAACCTCCCAAAAATGGCCCATTGTTTGTGAAAATGGGCCTGTTTGTTGTCAAAAGGCCATGCATAGCCTTTAGGAGGCTTAGAGAGTGCTCCTGGGGGCTGGGGGGAGGGCAAAAATGAGCGAAAAACGGGCCGTTTTTGTTCATTTCTGACCTCCCCAAACCCCAGGAACACTCTGGAAGCCTCCTAAAAGCTATGCACAGCCATTTTGGTGAAAGGGGCAGGGTTTTGGGAGGCCAAAAATGCTATATTCAGTGTATAAGATGCAACCAGATTTTCACCCTCTTTTTTGAGGGAAAAGGGTACATCTTATACTGAAAAATACGGTACTTTATCAAGACTCAAGGCAGGGAATGACTTGAATAAGGGGCCCCTTTCCTAATAACTGGTGGGATTCGATTAACAATGGCAACAGGAACTGTTGGGATTTCTGCATTAAGCAATTTGGTTATTTGATATCACACGTTATGAACCACGTCGCTTAGCAATGGAGATTCAATGGAGAGCTGCTGTGGTGCATTGGTTAGAGTGCAGTACTGCAGGCTACTTCTGCTGATCACCTGCTGCCAGCAGTTTGGCAGATCAAATCTCACCAGGCTCAAGGTTGACTTGGCCGTCCATTTACGATGAACTGTTCGCTATCGACATACAGATTTAATGTTGTTACTTGATTTAATCCTAATTGAGAAAAGGATTAAAAGAGATATTTTACACAGGTGAATCTATATCAAGCATCATTTATTTACTGTGACTTTGATTATGATTACTGAATCTAGTCTAAAATCTGAAAAAAATCCATGGTTCAAAAGAATGATAAGAAAAAGTCGCAACTTAAAAAAAGAAAAAGCCCATAAATTTCATTTTTGTAAAACTGAATTTTTCATAGTCGGATTGCCAAGAACAGGATATAATTCAACTCCCACTTTCAGATATAGAAGCTTCCTGGGAATAAATATCCATGCCAATAATTTATAGGTTATAAAAATATATTTCTCACATTAATAAAAATTGAGCACAATAACATTTCCTTCTTATTTGGATGTTTCACTGTTGACCGTTTTACAGAAGTTATTACTCTGTTAGTTTTTCCAATTGATATTCCCAGATGTGTCTTCTTAAATGGATAAACTCCATCTGTTTGACTCTAAGGGGGAACCAAAATAAGCAAAAGTAGTTCCTGACTTTAAAAATATAATCTCCTCCATATATTCAACAGAATAATTAAAAAAACAAAATTCTACTACGCATGTATACACAATAGCATTAGCGAAAGGTTTTGAATAGGAATACTCCTATTCCCTAATGCCAGCTATTTCTGATGTTCTTGTTTTTATAGGTTGCCATTGTTCTTTTTTTAAAGCAATAACTTTTAAAATGATAAACTGCAGATTTTGAGGACATGACCTTCTTTTATTGTAACATTTAAAGACTTATAAAGAATATCATGTTGCACGACCATAGGCAAAATATGATCTTAGCATTCTCTCTTTTGTCTTAAGTTATATTACACATGCAGAAATTATTTTTAGATTTTCTTTTGGGTCTAATAAAAAATATTTAGGGGGGAAAACAGGGAGTTTGAAGTTATATATGTTAACAGCAGAAAAATTACTTTATGCACAAAAATGGAAGGACACTTTGATCCTCACAATGGATCAATGGCTGCAAAAGTTGGAGTTAGCAGAGATGGCAAAATTGACTGCTCGGATTAAAGAAAAGAACACAATTTTGTTTCTACTTGGAAACCCCTTTTGGACTTTGAGCTTGAGTGGGGAAAAAATGAAATTTTGATTTGGGGTTTTGCTGATTAAGTAGGTTTGTTGTTATAGAAATGGCTAGTTTGTATTATTATATAAAAGTAAAATGTTGAGGTTTGATGCTGTCATCATATTCTACCTCCCCAAAAGGAATCTGAAGTCAACACCTTTTCTTTCTTTTTGCCCTTTGGTCTACACTTTTATCTTCTCCTTTTCCTTCTTTTTCTTCCCTTATTTGTCCATTATTTTTTTTGTATTTTTGTATTTTATATTGTATTTGAGTAAACTAATAAAATTTTGAATTATTAATGTAAAAAAAAGGAATTACTTTTGACACGTAGCATAATATGGTCCAGAAAATTCAGTCACTGAATTGGAGAGTCATTCTTAATTTAGCTAATTCAGTTCTATTTGAATTAAATCATCAACATAAAATTACTGAAGGGGGAAAAGTAAAGATTTTTAATCTCAAAATCTCTCTCTCTCTCTCTCCCTCTCTCCCTCTCCCTCTCCCCCTGCCCTCCCCCTCCCCCTCTCTCCATTGTGGATAGAACTAATGGATGTAGAATCTGTGGGGAGTGCATTTTTTAATCCACCAGGGTCTTGTAAATGTACTAATGTGGCTATTATAGAATGCCTTCATTCATATATGTGCTATTACAGAGGCAGTGTCATCAGCTGATCTAATATATAGTTAGACAGAAAGATACTCCAGAAGGGAATATGTAAGTACCATTCTTATTCTCATGGGTAGCAAATGAGAGAACAAGATGACTGTACTTGTTAGTAGGCGGGAACTGGTGAGCCAGTCTTTTCCCCAATGTATGGTGGATATTAAAAGTGCACAGGAAGATAGAAGACGCTGCTTACAAGTGAAAATGAAGCATTTCAGAGTTGCTTAGAATTGCTTTTACTGTTTTATAATCAGTTGAATATTTTCAGCTGATTTGTTTAATATTTCATGCCACGACTAGTTCAC
The DNA here is from genome assembly GCF_009769535.1 of Thamnophis elegans. Lineage (NCBI taxonomy): Eukaryota > Metazoa > Chordata > Lepidosauria > Squamata > Natricidae > Thamnophis > Thamnophis elegans. The sequence continues at coordinate 41,319,330 of NC_045551.1, forward strand.
ATGCATGCATGAACACACAAACACATAAAAGTTTTGACAATTAAATTCTATAAAGGAGAGTCTCCTTTTTCTGCTTAAGGAGCTTTTTATGTATTCATTATGCAGATTAGTATTAAATTAAACTAAAATGCTTTAAACATAATAAATAACTTAAACCACTGGTTACAAAGGCTTACACACAGAGGTTTGATTTTTATGTATATAAAGCATCTCTGTGACTTAAGTAGAACTACTCCCATGTGTAAAGTTAACTACTAGTGTAAAACTATACAAAATTAGTGCCCTAAGGCTCTTTTCCTCCTGCAGTGGGATTTGAAGAATTCTCATTAAATCAGAGGAAGTCATTTGCATCCTGTAGAAGAGTAGGCCTGTTTAAAAAAGTCAGAATAAATTTAAATGTAACATAATACATTTTGCAGCATGTTTATTTTTTTCTGGGTAGATATGATAAGCAAAAGGTACATAAAATATTTAATTGTAGAGGTGGAATAACAGAACCATAAAACATATAGTAAAGATGCTAATGGTTCCCATTTCCAGTTTTATACATAACTTTCCCCTGGAGTATTTAATAGAATAAGAAGAAAATCTTGTGCAAAAGAGAGGAAGGGAGAAAAAGAAAGAAAAAAGAGAAAAGGAAGAAAAGAAAAATCCAACTGAATTTTTTATTTAGAATTTTTCAAACACTGTCATGATGCTGTTCTCCTTTATTTATACATCATGATAAAAATGCAAAATCCAAGTTTTAATTAGAACAAGGAAACCTTGGAAATGCCTCAGATTTGAGTTTAGGAGTGAATTCAATTAGACTACAACATTCATTGTATAAATTTCCACCTGCTATAAAGTAAATGTTGGCAACTCTGTAAACTAAATGACACAACATTTAAGGTGTGTCCTTTAGCTTCAGATTCAGCGTGAATAATACAATTTATCATAGATGTCAGTGATCCAGAGAGCTGTACAATAGTATATGCTTAGCCATGCAACCAATATCACAATTAGTTTTTTTAGTATTAGTTGCTTTGAAGGAATGGAGACGTTGAATGCAAGCCTTATATTCCCTTCTAATAGTGAGTTGAATACTGATTGCAGCATTTCACAGTCTAGTTTTGAAAATGTTTTTGTAAAGGGTAATTCCAAAAAAGTGGATTATAACACACATTGTGTGTGAGCTTCAGTTTTGCAAACTGTTTTTATACTCATATTGATTGCTCTTACTTTGGGGCAAGATCACCTATATGTATTTTTATTATGTATTGTACTAGGTCCTAGATTACCAGCTATATTAACTTCCATAGCAAAATTATCACATTAGAAAATTCAATTTGGACTGTACACATAAGATATGTTTACTTGCTTGTTGATTAAAATCAAAATAGAGCATTCAAGTGCTTCTATTAAAATAGTTTTCATTAACTTAGTGTGTCTAGATTATCACAAATAAGTTTTTCTTGTATAGCACTATTATATTTACAGAGTCCTTAACTTATGACCATTTAGGGCTGTTCAAAGTTACCACACACACACACACACACACACACACACACTTACTTGCTGGTAAATTGCCCATTCAGAAGAGTGGATTCACATCACTGTGGCTGTGCTTAACAACAGTGGATTCACCATAACAACCACTATACAAATGGTTGTAAAATCAAGTCTGACTTGACTTACTGCAGAAATTTCAGTCCTAATTCCAGTCCTGTCTTAAATTGAGGACTAGCTTTATATGACATTTTTGTTTATTAATTTAGAGCTGTGCAAAACATTTGAGCGATAATGTTATCTGTGCATGGGGGCAAGCTTTGCCAAAAACGCAGATGCTTTAAATCTGGGTCTCCATTCAGGCAAAGATGCTTCAGAAAGTACAAGGCTTTCATTTTCATTTCAGGATATTAATGTACAATTGTCCTATATTGTTTACACTGTAATGAAATACATTTAGTTGAAAATTCTTTTGTTAAAGTGAGGAAAGCGTCAAAGATTCAAAGCAATATATTATGATATGTTTCTTGTCACATTGCTCAAATTTAAAAGGTCGATGTTAATCAACCTACTGTATTTTTCGGACTGTAAAATGCACCGGAGTAAAAGATGCATCAAGATTTTGAAGAGGTAAATTAAAAAAAAAAGTTCTTGCACTCTGCAGGCCTCTCAAACCCTCTGCATGCCCCATTTTTTGTGAAAAATGGAGCATGCAGAGTGTTTGAGAGGCCTGCAAAGTGCTCCTGGGGTCCGGGAAGGCAAAAATGAGCAAAAAATGGCCTGTTTTCACAAAAACGGGTCCGTTTTTTTGCAAAAAAAGAAAACATGGCATGCATAGGCTTTCGGAGGCTTTTAGAGTGCTCCTGGGGGCTGGAAGGGCAAAAATGAGCAGAAATGACCCATTTTCACCCCTTTTTGCCCTCCCCAGCCCCCAGGAGCACTTTGCAGGCCTCCCAAAGCCCATGCACATTCATTTTTATGAAAGGGGGGTGGGTGGGAGGCCAAAAATGCTGTATCCAGTGCATAAGACACACCTAGATTTTCACCCTCTCTTTTGGGGGGAAAAGGTGCATCTTATACTCCAAAAAACCCAGTCACTTGCTGATTTTTAAATGCTAAGCTATTTTTACAGTAGACTGTGGTCACAGGATTTAAAAAAAGCTTTTTTCCCCTATTGTGCAATAGAACAAACTTCTCTTTTGTGCTGTGAAGTTAAAAGTAGGAGGTATTTTTTTATAGAAGCCAAAATGTGGAAAGTGGCACTAGATTGTTAAGATTAGACATTATCTCCCCTGAAAGGAACATGGTTCATTTGTGGGACAAGCCCTGTGTCACTTTGGTGTGGGGGTGAGGCTACTGCTGGATTCCACAGTCACAGCAAATAATGTCATGTCCATTTAAGCCATTAGAGCGTGGGTGGCACATTTCTTGTCTGTAGTGTTATAGTCTGAAATGTCACTAGGCATTAAATCAGTCAGTGGTGATGGCCTACCACCTAAAGATGAACTCTGCCTTGAGATGATGTTTTCCACTTCAGTGCCACTCTTACTGCAATTACTGGGTCATTAATATCATTGCCGGCAATTAGTGACAGCAGACTGCACAAGGAGTCAGCTCTGTATTTCTGTCTCCAATTGAAAAATTTCTTTTAGATTTTTTCCCCAACAGCAGATAAAGTAATAAACTATAGGGAGATCTTCAATTAGGATTGAAGAAAAATTTCCCCCAAAATAGAAAATTGGGCAGGAAAGAAAAAGAGCTTATTTCTGTTACTGTAGCTTCAGTGAATCTAAACACGGTCGTCTTATTTTGGAGAAGATCTAGCTAGCCATCGCTTAAAAATACCGTTTTCAGAAAGGAATTTCTCTATAAATAAACACGTATTTCTCTAGCGACAATATGAATAACATGACTATCTCATTTTATACAATTTATTCAACTGAATGTTGTGCACAAATGGTCATAGGCTAGGCCAGAATAACATTCTACTGGTTTTAAGGTGCTTTATAATATCGGTATACATAATTTCATGACACTTAAAACTGTAGCTACAAGCAAGGATTTAAAAATATCTCTCCCTCCCTCCCCTTGCTCTCGCCCTTTCCTTCTCTCTCTCTCTCTCTCTCTCTCTCTCTCTCTCCCTCTCTCTCTCTCTCTCTCTCTCCCCACACACACAATTTTCTGAACACCTCTTCTTTGATCTTTTTTCTACTTGTATGCTCCTGTTTGCCTGGTCTGCCCGGTTTTCTGTTTAAAAAAATCCTAGTTTGCAGGTATTCTGGATGCCATGTATCCTGGTATAATATACATACAATATAAGCATTAATCAGATGTGAGCATAATGTGCCCGGTTTCATCATAACAATACAGGAATTACCCCCCCCCAAAAAAAAACCCACCTTATTTCACTAAAGTTCTTAAATGTATCTGTTGCAAAAGTCTACAAATATCAAAGATTGACCCTCTTTATAGAAGTGAAGTCATCTTTCACAGAATTCAAGAAAATACTTGCTGAGGACACATGACTCTTGTGGGTTCATAGTGGGTTGTGTTTGAACTTGTTGAATTGATTGAGGTTTTCTGAATTGTAGGCACTTTTTGTCTGCTACTGGTGACCTCACTAGTGTGCCATAACACATTTCCTGTCTTGCATCTATACCACAAAATCCTTTTAAAATTGTTTTCCTCTTGTTGGTGCTATTCTCTGCTACAGGTGGCATAAGTAAAATACAGGCTACCTTTATAGTGACCTACACAGCAAACTATTTTAATAAGTTTGTGCCTTCCTGAAACAGGGCTACATTCCTATTAAAAATTAGGGACAAATGTTTTGTAAGTAATTCCTAAATATTACTTATTTGTTATAAGTAATATAAATAATATGTAAGTAAGTAATATGGATGGCTATATAAATTTATATAGCCATCCATCTTTCAAAAGGTGAATTTGGGTGTCGTACACTGTGTGTGTGGGGATGTGGTGGCTCAGTGGCTAAGAAGCTGAGCTTGTTGATCAGAAAGGTCGGCAGTTCGGTGGTTCGAATCCCTAGTGCTGTTTAACGGAATAAGCTCCCATTACTTGTCTCAGCTTCTGCCAACCTAGCAGTTCAAAAGCACGTAAAAATGCAAGTAGAAAAATAGGGACCACTTTGGTGGGAAGGTAACAGTATTCCGTGTTCTGTCGGCATTTAGTCATGCCAGCCACATGACCTTGGAGACATCTTCAGACAGCGCTGGCTCTTCGACTTTGAAATGGAGATGAGCACCGCCCCCCAGAGTTGGGAACTAGCATATATGGTCCAAGGGAACCTTTGCCTTTTGTGTGTGTGTATGTGTGTGCAATGTAATAAAAATATTAAAAATTTAAAAAATCAGCATTAATATGGAGGTGATTAAAACTAAAAATATACACAATTTGCATGGGCCTTGCTTTACTCTCTTTTAGCATTAATGCATACATGCTTTTTATTTGCATTCAAAGCTGTAAAAAGTTTGCTAATTACTCTTGCAGGTGGACTGTAGAGTAGCTAGAAGAGAAAATGACTGGGCAAAATAAACGTTGATTGGTTTATTGATTGCGGTATTTACAACCTGTCTCAGTCCATAAAACTCCTGAAGAGATTGTTGCTTTTTAGAAATTCAGGTTTTGAGTTTTTTACAATTAAGCAATTTAAACACTTTTTCATCTTTTGATATTTTGTAAGCACTTCTTTTGCTTTGAGACATTTTTGAAGCTTGAAAATCATACCTGTTCGATTGTTGAGATCAGATCGCAGATGTAATGCCTTTACGGCTGAATCTTAGATAAACTTTGTGTTGTATGTGCTCTATATGACAGAAAACAATTGCAATGCCATTCCTGTGGAGAGGAAGGTAAGAACTAGTAAGACTCCTATGGTTTTGTGAAATGAGGATGAGAATGCCTACTTGTTTACGAGAACACTGAGCACTCAGCTGTCTTCTGCATTGGTTATTCTTCTGTCTTTTAAAAGAAAATTTTGCTATATAGACTGAGAGCCACTTCAGTCTAGTAGTTAAAGTACTTGGCTAGAAATCCAGAGACTGAGAATTCAAGTCCCACTTTAGCCATGAAAGCCAACTGGGTGACTTTGGACAAGTCACTCTCTCAGCCCAACTCACCTCACAGAGTTGTTATAGGGAAAATAGAAAAAGTAAGGTTGCTGGATATGTCCCCTGCCTTGAGTTACTTTTAAAAATAATAAAAGTGGGGTACAAACAAACAAATCTCGTGCACAACAAAACTAAAGCAAGTGTGCTATCTTTTAAAGCATCACTTACAAAAACATTCTCCAAAACTAGCTTCTGAGGAGCTGTGATCGAGACTCAGCACATTTTTAAAGAAGAAAATAAAGCTTGCATTTAGCTTCCACTCCTCCTGAGGAATTGGTAACAGAAAAACAAATTATGTTACTCATTGCATGGCAAAATATTTACTATTGGGCAGGCATCTCTCTGTATCATGAATGTTTATGAATTAATCACTTTCAAATTAATGCTATATGAACACACCCAACTAGATGAGTGATATCATTTAGTTATAAATAGAAATGCCAATATTTAGTTTATAGGAGGTGGCAGTGCATACAATGAACATTGTAGTTTAACTGGAGAGTTTCGTTTTTAATTCTTCTCTCTAAATTTGGACATAGTGGACAATGAGCAGTGTTTATGCTTCTATTTGAGAGAAAACTGTTGAGGAAAATAATGGATGTTATCTTCTCAACAACTACAGCTACAAAAGATTCTAGAAGCAGTAGATTATCTAGATCCTTCCTAGTTCAGGATTTAGGGCCACACATGGGATTAAAAAAATCAGTTGCTTGGTGTCTAACCTTTGTTAGGATTGGGTGAAATTCTTGATTGCTCTCAATCTCTTGGTAGCCTTTAACATTGTGGTATTCTAGTGCATTGCTGCCTTAGGCTGAGGTAGAAATGCTATGGAAGTCAATCTGGTTTTGGAAGGGGTTGGATAAATAAATGAATTCTTAAGAATTTGGCAGTACTTGTCAGCAAATATGTAGACATTCTCTAAATATCAGTTCTAACATTGATTTTGGACAGATTTTTACTCCCTTTAAAGAGCAGGCCTGGGACTTAAGAGTGCTGCTATACTCCTGCCGTTTGCTGGCATATTGGGTAGAAATATATTCTTGTCATTACATGTATGTAATGCATAACAACCTACTGGATTGATGATAGTAGAGTACCTCTGAAGATGGCTTGAAGCTGCAATTGATATAGAATTCAGCAGATATAATGCATCGCCTTTGCAGTCACTGCACTAGTTGCTTTCAGGCCAAATTCAGAATGTTCGTTATTGCCTATATAAGATCTTGTACTTATAGTCCTGGATTACATTAGGAACCACATCATCCAAAATGTTTCTCAACACCTGTAAGAACTTTGAGGGCCTTATATGTGCTTCTGGCACTGTGAGTGATGTAAAGAATGTGTCCAGAAAGCAGAGTTTCCCTGTGGTTTTGCTGGCAGCATAGAACCTGTCCCTGGAGATATGGCAGATTTTTCACTTTTGACATACTTGAAGGTTGTGAAATTCCTTTTTAGGTGGAAGGTTGGAAAAACACCAAGGTTACAATTCTACTTTATTGTAAAATTACATTAACAGAATCTTGAACTCAGAAAGCACATTTCCCTTCTGTCACATTTTTACCATGTAATAAACTAGGGAGGGTTCCTTCTGAGACATTTGCCATGCCTGTGTCCTTGCTGTGGGCTAAGCTATCTCTTATCCAAGTGTTCTCCTGGCTGCAGCTCTTCCCACTGTCTCCCATGGTCATCCCCAAGTACCATTGCAACTGGTCACTTTGACTGTATTGGCATTGTGTAAATGAATACACAATAATAAATACAGGGACGTGATGGCTCAGTGGCTAAGACTCTGAGCTTGTCGATCAGAAGTTCGGCAGTATGGCAGTTCAAATCCGTAGTGCTGCATAACGTAGTGAGATCCCATTACTTGTCCCAGCTTCTGCCAACCTAGCAGTTTGAAAGCATGTAAAAATGCAAGTAGAAAAATAGGAGCCACCTTTAGTGGGAAGGTAACAGTATTCCGTGTGCCTTGGGCGTTTAGTCATGCCAGCCACATGACCACGGAGATGTCTTCGGACAGTATTGTCTCTTCAGCTTTGAAACGGCAATGAGTACTGCCCCCTATAGTTTGGAAGGACTACACATATGTGCAAGGGAAACCTTTACTTTTAAATGAATACAATGAAATGAAATAATACCATGAAAGCTGATAATAGAGCAGGGGGCATCTGTGAAAAGTGGGAGAGGTATTAAAAATCAAGATGGCAGCTGCATATATAAAAGGAACCGATCTTCAATTTTGCAGTTGTTACTACTATCTTTATTTTTTTATTTCCGTGTATGAATGTCCCTGAAAAGAAAGGGTGTTGTGCTGATCTCCTGCCTAATGAGTAATTATGAATCATTTCCTCTTGATAATATATTTTTGTACTCTAGTCCCAGTTATAATATATAGAATAAATGGTCAGCAAAAGCAAGAAACAATGTATAAGATTGTTTAAAATAAATAGATAAATAATGTATGAATAGATAACGGTGATGGTTAGAAAGATAAATGGGGTTATGGTAGGATGTATGCTGTGGATTTCTTGTAGTGTTTTTCCAAAGGGAGTTTTTGCTCTAATTCTAAATGTGACAGGATATTCAACAACATAATCTCCTTAAAACACACAAACACACACTCTCACATATACTAGGTACGAATTTGTGGGCAGTAGGACCTGTGTTTTTATCTATGTCGCATTCTAGCATTAGAAAACTGCTTACATCAATAATTAAATTTAAATGGAAATTTGTATTAGGAACAAAGTCTATCATAATTCAGCTAGCACAGTTACTGAGAGCCTCTGTGGGCTTTAAACCCTGCCTGAGAGATTCTTCCATAGCTTTCAAGCTCTTGAGGACCGAGATCAGGGGATTGGTATAAAAGCAATGTAATACTTTTAATTAAAGCTCTGTGCTTAGATCACCACAGACAGCTGCTTATGTGCAATTTCTAGCTGCTACTAAAACAAGTACCTTGATTTGTGGTTTTTCTGCCAATGTAAGTCTGGGTGTTTTTGAAACTGCCTTGTAAAATTAGATAACATATGTATAAGAAGTAATTACTTGATGCTTTACTAAAGTAGGCATTTAATGAAAGCAGAAGCAACCAACATCAGCTACAGCATACATACGCAATCCTATGGCAAAAATATTTTTAAAAATATTTCTTTTAAAGACTTTGAAAAACTGATAAATCCATAATAGACAATTACCCTGTTTCCCTGAAAATAAGACCTCCCCAGGTAATAAGCCCAATCGGACTTTTGAGTACATGTGCTAAAATAAACCATCCCTTGAAAATAAGCCCTCCCCCCCAAAATATTACAATACAGAAGCAGCCATGAGATGACCACACTTGCTGCCTCCTGCACCTCAAAAATAATAAGACCTCCCCGAAAATAAGGCCAAGTGCTTATTTTGGGGGTTATTTTGGGGAAACACAGTAATTTTATATAGGAAAGTATTCTTATTGTTGTTATGAAGATGAAATAATTTTTACTGGTTTTGCTTAGACTTGTATTTGAAGAAAATTGTCTGAAAATGCAACAATATGAATTTCTGAAATATAACTTCAATATATAGTTATATGTTAAATTCTTGAAAGAGCTGCTTCATATTACTTTTTAATCCCTAAGAGAGCTGTGAATTTTAGTCCCACCTTAGACACAAAAGACAGTTGGGTAACTTTGGACCAGTCACTTTCTCTCTCTACTTAACTCTCCTCATAGGGTTGTTGATGTGAGGACAATAGGAGGAAGGTGCATTGGATATATTTGCCACCTTCAGTTATTTAGAAAAATAATAAAGGTGGCTTACAAATAAATACCGTATTTTTCAGAGTATAAGATGCACCAAGATTTTGAAGAAGCAAATTTTTTAAAAAAGTTTTTGCGTACTGCAGACCTCCCCAAAATGCTTTTTTTGTCAAAAAAAAGGGCATGCATAGCCTTTAGGAGGCTCATAGAGTGCTTCTGGGAGCTGGGGGGGCAAAAATGAGCAAAAAACGGCCCATTTTCACTCATTTTTGCCCTCCCCAGCCCCCAAGAGCATTCTGGAAATCGCCTAAAGGCTATGCACAGCCATTTTTGCAAAGGGGGCAGGGTTTGGGGAGGCAAAAAAATCTGTATTCAGTGTATAAAACGAACCCAGATTTTCACCCTCTTTTTTGAGGGAAAAAGGTGCATCTTATACTCCAAAGAATACAGTATATACATAAATAAAATATATAAAAATAGGATAGTAAACAGAATATATTCTGCTTGGTCACCCAGAAGTCAATTTTTGATCTTGTTCCAGTCTCTGATCTCTTCACTTTTATGGTTTATCATTATGTTTAAGAAATCATATCACCTTATATGGAGCTTAAAGATGCATATGAAATCTCACAGATTAGGCCTCCTCCGAGTGCCATCTACCAGCCAGTGCCGGCTGGCAACTACGCGGAAGAGAGCCTTTTCAGTAGCAGCTCCGACCCTCTGGAACGATCTCCCCGTGGAGATTCGTACCCTCACCACCCTTCAGACCTTCCGCACAGCCCTCAAGATCTGGCTATCCCGCCAGGCCTGGGGGTAAGACTATAATCCGCCCCCACCCGAATGTTGAATGAATGTTGCTTGATTTTAATTTTACATTGTGTCTTTATGTCACTGTATGTCTTCCCTTCCCATACAAGTTGTTAGCCGCCCTGAGTCCCCTTAGGGAAAAGGGGGCGGCCTATAAATAAAATAAACTTATAAATAAACTCAACTAAAACTAAAATATGAAGTATTTTCACATCCCTTCCTATTTTTCACGTGTTCATGTAGAATAGTGCTCCTTCCATTTTTGTTTTGTGCAACAGAATATTCTGAAGCATCAGCTGTAGATATTTCTCCAATTTAATGTTCTCCAATGTGTTGGACTTCAGTTAATGGGGCTGAAGCCCAAAATACCTAAGATAGGCTTCTGAAACACTTCCCCTTTCAAAAAGTTTTTTTTACCAGTACTTCTTAGTCAAGCTGTATTTTCTATTTTAATTTAAAAAAAATCAACAATAACTGCAGAACATTATTGGCAAACACTGTAATGGTGTATAGCATAGCTTGGATAAATTCTAGAATGCTTCAGAGATTGAACAAGTACAAAAAAAATATGGGGTTTTTTTGGAACTTAAGTCTTTACTGGTGAGAGATTAAAATGGATTAGATCAGGATTAGATCTGCCATTCCAGATCTATCTCTGATATACTGGTTGGCACACTGGTTGGGCTGATGAAAGTTGTACTTTAAAAAGTTTGAAGAATGCAATGTCTCATTGTTGCACAGTGATATCCACATCTGTTCTCAGTTAACTGGAAAAAAGAAGGACCATAATCTACGGTATCAGTCTGTTTTATTTCCCTAGCCACTTCTTGCCCTGGTAAATCTAATTGGTTTAAACAAACGCCAACCTTCTAGTTTCTTTTTCCTTAACTGTAATAAGGGTGGAGGGAAAGGGAGTGGGAGACTCAAGAGACAGTGGCCTTTTCACATCTTTTTTAAAGCAGGGAGCTTGGTTCTTTTCAGGTTGAGAAGTGCACTTGTCCCTTTTAGTAATGTGCTTAGGGCCACATTAAGAAAAACTGTTAAGGACAAAATTCCTTTACATGTACATTTCATTAGAAAGAAATATTGTTAATGCAATCACTCTCTAGTGCTGCTTTGAATGATATTTTTGCTGGCAAAAATGCCTTTTAATAATTTTTCCCTACAATTTTCTTGTGGATGTATATGAGGATTTTGAAGAGAGCTCTGGAATTACAAGTTGTACGCCTTTTTAAATAATTGTTGTCTAACATGATATCTGAATGACTTCAGTACTAATCAGTGGTGGGTTTCAAAAATTGTTGCAACCTACTCTGTGGGTGTGGCCTCCTTTGTGGGAGTGGCTTGCCACCCATGTGACCAGATGGGAGTGGCTTTCCACCCATGTGACCGGATATGAAATTATGAATTAGTACTTAGGTCGGTCCAAATAGCTATTCAGAAACTCTGGCATTGAAGCATGCAAGTGTTAAAGCTGTCAAATTACAAGATCCTTGCCAGTGGTGGGTTTCAAAAAATTTTGGAATCTCTTCTGTAGGTGTGGCCTGCTTTCCAGGTCCACTGGTGGAACTTCTAACCGGTTCGGTAGATTTGACGAACCGGTTCTACCGAATAGGTGCGAACTGGTAGGAACCCACCTCTGGTACTAATGTTCCAGAATTTAGGAAAGATAAGTGACTTCATAGAAAATAGACATAAATGAAATATTTTTGACTGCTCCTAACCAATGTGAAAACTTCATGATATGTTCCATTTGCTTCTCTACGCAGAAGGAAGTTTCAACATTTAATTCCCTTTCGAACATCAACATTAGCAATGTGTGAATACTCTATATTTTTCAAGCTCACAGACTGAGTATAGGAAGAGATGCACCTAAATCTTTCATCAAATAACCAGATAACTAGTCCTTTAGTAGATTTGTGCAGAGACAGGCAGTCTCTGAAGATGCTGTCAGCCTCTGCTTCCCCTTGAATTTCTCTCTTATTTGGTGTGGGGCATCTTTTCATACATGGATCTATGTAGTTGGTTGGGGATAGTGGATGAATATGGGGAAAGAAAGCTTGGTATCTCTAGCTGATGAAAAGAATCACCTAATTTCTGTAACAAAAAGAAAACGAAATCAACAATTTTGACATGTAGTTAGTCTCTGGCATTATATACAGTTCCATTAAACATTTCCTGTTACTTCTACTTCCATTACCTTTACCAGCAGTATAACAGTACAATAAAAATGGAAGTTCCATTCCCACATTTTATAATGGAAAATGTACTGAACTAGCTGGAAATGTTTAAAGCTGTGTTTTTATATATCTGTTTTATCTTCCAAAATATAGCAATTACTATTTTTGAATATTTTGTATTTCTTCCCTGTATCTTTATTATAAGTAGTTTATTCCAAAATTATTCACAAGGTAGTATGAATCAAATGCATTATTCATCTTATTTACTGTTAATGAAATTATTGGTTGAATTGTAGTCCAAAGGGAGATTATATTAAACTGCTTAAAAATGGGAATTCATTTTGAATGGATGCTAGCATCCAATTGGTAAATGACTCTTACCATCTGCAGTTTCATTGCAACATACTTTCATGCTTTAAAAAAAATGCACCCTGTTTGGAATTAAGAATCAGTTTTGATTTTGTGTATTTTATAGGTCTTGCCTTTGATTTTAATCTCTTTGTGAATGAAAGGCTGCATCTAGGCAAAAATCCAGAAGCTTAATTCTCCATCTGATTAGAGCAGTGTTACTAACTTGATAGGCTGAAAGCAGCCAAGACTTAAGGCAGTGGCTTAGTCTTCTAGGGAGGCAGAGCAATAACAGTCAAATGAAGAAGTATTAAAATGTAATATTATTTCCAATCCACAGGGACTGTATAAAAATAAGACCACAGACATGCTTTGTATATATATCACTCTATTTTTTCCCCTTTTTCATTTGGAATGAGATACATTTCTATAAATAAGGATTTCACAGATTTCTGAAGATATATAACAAATCAAAACTTGATTGAAAGACTCTCTGTCTTTTTAATATAAGATTGTCTCCTGAAGATCAAAATGTACATATTCTAAGTAAATCTAGGATGGGTATAGTGGTTAAAGCATCAAGCTAGAAACTGTGAATTCTAGTCCCTCCTGGGCAGTTGTGACTGTAGGTCAGTTGTGCTTTCTGAGCCCTAGAAAGAAGGCAATGACAAATCTCTTTTGAAATTTTGACAAGAAACTACAAAGACTTATCCACTCCAATCCAGGCCATTGCCAGGAGAACACTGACTCAAAAGTGTGCAAGTGTACACCTGCACAAAATCTAGGAAGCATCTTTATATTGAAAAAAACTTTGAAAAGTGGCACTTTGTAAAACATATTGGGCTTGACTAAAACATTATTCCTGAAAGCATTAAAGCAGCTAGGTTTTTCAAAAGTCTTGTTTCTGCTGTACTTGTATCAGAGGTGTGTTGCTCCTGGTTTGGCCCAGATTGGACGAACCGGTAACAGCGGCGATGGGAGGCTCCGCCCATTCACCTGGACATTTTTGCGAATGCCCAGAAGTGTTGCACGCGTGCACAAGCAAACCGTTAATTTAAAAACTGGAAACCTACCACTGACTTGTATCCATGTGCCCAACCATTTTGTTTCACTGGCAATACCAGCAGAACTATTATTTGTGCATGGGAAGACTGGCAGGAAAACAGTGTGTGCATTTGTACAAATGAATACTTGTGGGAAAGCCCTTGTAAAGTTGTAATGCTGGAGCTTCCTAAGGATGTGTTGTGTTGATTTGAACAGGCATGCTTTCCTACACTCCTATTCTTTCAGACATATCCTTTTTATTGATGTAGCCATGCTTTTTTTTAAAAAAAAAAACAATCCTTTGGTGGGATCATATAAATCATATCTCTGCGATGGAATCAACATTATTAAATTTGAATAGGCCAACATAGCTCCAGACACACTGTGCTTCTATAGCAGAAATATATGGTTGATTTTTTTGCAGTTTATACGTTTTCTAACATTACTAATTTATTTCTATCTCAAATATGAGAAAAATACTTCCTGCTTCATATCATACTAATAATAAAATAGTAATTTCTAGGTTGTATTCTATATGCTAAAATATCCTAGAAAATATTCTCTCACTTTGTTGAACATTTACTATGGAGTACTAGGACAAATAATAGAAAGCCTGCATTTAAAAATGAAGAAATCAATGTGTATAAAGTCATAGAAATCAATGTGTTTAGGGGCATTCAAAATATGCTCCCGGGTTTTATGTTTCTCTGCATAGCTAGTTTGACTGAAATAGAGATGGTAATCTGTTAAAAATGGGAGCAGCATATCTAAACTCTTGTATTGTGGTTTTAAGTATGGTTATTGAAAACCTTACTGCTGAGCTGTAAATTGCAAATGTTTTTGGACATAACAGAAAAATAAGTTTAGCTAATGTGGCAACCTAAGAGGTTTTTTTTTATTTGCAAGCATACACAACTGGTCAATTTCTTAGCAAGTTGCTAGTAAGTAGCTAGCCACCTATTTTTTTTTATTTTGCTGTGTTCCAATTACATGGCTCCCAACAATCCATTGCATCGCTTGTACGGTGGAAGATGGCCACACTTTGAATGTAGGTAGTGTCAGGAGCATGACAGAAATGAAGCTCTTATGTGGTTTCCCTTATATGGAAAACCTGGTTCATTTCTCTCCTCAGCCTTAAAGACAGGAACTAAGGATGAAAAGAACAATTGATCAAGGTTACCACATTGACTTGTAGTTGCACTGGAGCTGAGGCTTAGTTTGGGTTTTTGGATCTTTGCATGCATTTGAAATATATTCAAAGGAAGCGTAAAAGCTGAGGAATATGGTGAGAACTTGTGTGTTCTAATATGCAAATGTTCCTACAGAATTAACTAAACATCAGCATTCTTTTGTTATAAACATGTCACATGCATGCACGAATGCACACATATACGCAGAATACATTAGACAGTGTAGGAAGATACTCACTTGGTTATTCAGACATCTAAAAATTGACTCCGAAAGGAACCACTAATCTCCCACAGTAAAAAATTCTGATACTTATTTATTGCAAAATCATTTACCAAATATTCATAGCTCCTTCAGACTATACTAAATTATAAATGTAACATGAGAGCATTTTTGCAAAACCAGCTTCAAGCCAAGGTAGGTTCAGTTCCTTAAGGTAAGCAACTACATAATAGTATATATTTCCTTGGCAATACTAGTTTTCAAGGGTTTTGTTTTGTTCTATTTTGAGAACAAAGCTCTCGATTTTTTTACATGATTAGAGTGGCATCTAGTTAAGATAACAAACCATACCTTTTCTTTTTGAAAATCAGCATGACCCTGGCTATACTCTTACATTTTAATCAGAGAAAGGTAGGTTTTAAAAAAGTGAATTCCTGCATCTTGGCATTAAGAAGAACAAGTCACACTTTATTAACTATGCTGTCTACTGGAGTTTAATTTTATTATTTCTGTAAACCGTATGGGCACAAAGGCAAAACCCAAAAGGTCATAAAAACACAGCAAAAGATGCATTTGATTTATGTCCAAAACTGGTTCTTAGTATTGATTTTCTTTTCTCTGGAGGGAGGAAAAAGATCTCAGCAAAACAAAACTATACATCTCCATTATTTTCTAGCACTGCAAATGTAACACATCAGATCTGTTTTCTCCCGAATTACTCACTTTAAAAATGTACAGCAGAAGTTAGAAAGTGAAGAGGTGAAATTTTGTTAGTCTCTAACACCAAAAGACAAAATGTGCTTCAGAATCCAGAAAAATAGGAGAAGGAGCTGCAAGAAAGGGAAGTTCATATAGGGAGGAATTATGTTACACCCACAAGGAGGGAGAGAAGTAGAACAAAAGCAAGAAGTAGATCAAAGGCAGAGAAAAAGTTCATAGTTTTTGCAGCTAGTGAGAAGATTAGAGAAAGAAAAATATCAACATGGGGCTGGGAAGACGTAGTGAAAGACTCTGGACATATGAAGGAAACAGGAATATATATATATCTATTCCACATTTTTCCTGGGGGATTTCTTTTCTTAAAATGTACTGTGTGTGTGTGTGTGTGTGTATTACATATATATGTAACACACATATATATAGTATATTTTAAGAAAAGAAATCCCCCAGGAAAAATGTGGGATAACTAAAAGACCAAAAGAAAAAGACTTATGGGGCCCTATCTAAATTAGATGAAAGGGTGATTCTGCTGAGTGCCAGAAGTCTCATTTAATTACTTTTTCTCCATGGGAAACCCTACAAGTATTTTCATGGCCTTCCCTTATTTCTTTTCTTTCATATTTTGAGTAAGTGGCCAGATGTAGCATATGTGCTGTGAAGGGCTACAGAGCCCTCTCGTTCTCTCTCTCTCTCTCTCTCTCTCTTTGTGTGTGTGTGTGTGTGTAGGGACATTTCCTTCAGAAATGAAGTGCAGTCATTTGGCACCGATGCAATAAATTAGCAATTTTATTTTTGTAAATCAAGACGGACAATCGGCAAGACGATTTCTGGATGATTTCTGTAGTAAACATTGTAGATTAGAGTGGTAACCTGCCAATTCCATCATCCCCTCGTGGTCTTCTAATCAATATCATGGCAGGAATTTTCACCTGTTCTATTGGTAGTTTTCTGAGGGACACTTTTCTTGTCTTTGGCTCTCAACCGATCTGTATCAGTATTTTTACAGCTTGCTTTTGAGCTACGTGAAGAGAGTGGTAAGCTGAAAGAATACGATTGCTGCAGTGAGATTTTTGCCAAGCAATGTGATTCCATTTTAAGGAGAAAATGTCTCTCTTCCGTTAGGGTTGATATATATCACTAGATAAATGTAGATAAAGGTAGATACTTTACCTTACATTAACGTAAAGTAGCTAAGGAATTAGGAATGAGATAAAATGTGTGTGTGTGTGTGTGTCATGGTCATGTGGCCAGCATGACTAAATGCCAAAGGCGCACGTACTGCTGTTACCTTCCCACCAAAGCTGCCTCATTGAAGATACAAGCTAAATAAATGTTAGACTTCAATTCATATCATATCTTACCTTGTTAGTATACAAAAGCAAGCACTGGAATATGTAAATAAATTATTACAAACTGTAAAACAAAGATATTCACAATTTTTCGCAATCTAAAAATACAGGATTTGTTTCACCTGTGGGACTTCAGTTCAATAAAAAAATTAAAAACCAAACTTCCTTGTTCTGCTGAACTTGGCAGACTTCTTTCTGAACTAATTCATTTTTTTCAAGGGAGTGAAGATGGGTGTGGAGAGCAAACACTGGTATAATAAGTCAGTTGACAGCTATGGAAAAAGGCACCTGGATGAATTAGAAACTAAAAACACAGCCTGTATTGAATGTTTGTTTGTTTTCTTAATTGCCGGTATTTCCCAGCTTTTTCTGGACAAACCTGAACAACAGAAGTAAATTTGGACAAGTGACATCTGTTTTCACCTACTCTTGTTTTGTGTGAGCGGCTGTACCTGTTAGTATCCTGAAAACTTTCATTTGATTTTTTTTCTTTTTTCAATCAGCAACATCCAATGGATCCCTTGAAGGCTTGGATAACCAGGAGGGAGGTGTATGCCAGACAAAAGCCATGAAGATCCTTATGAAAGTTGAACAAGGTAGTGATCATCTTTATTATTGTTGTTGTTGTTCATTCAACAATTGTAAACAGCTTTCGCTCCCCAATTCAATGGCCCTGGCTTTGCAAAGTTGGGTGAAACTGTCTTATATGCTGAAGCAAAATTCTATTTTCTGCAGCTAAGTTACTGACATTTTATAGGAAGAGTTAATTCACTAAGATCTTTTCATTGAACAGCTCTTCTTAGAAGGATAAGTCATCCTTGAATAGTATGTGCTCCAGTTATTCTTGCTTGTAGAATATATATTAAAGTACAGTTTCATAGCTCAAAATTGTTTTAAAAGGAGAGGGAGCTAATGTTTTCATAGCTTTGCTTGTAACAAAACCTCACTAAAAATGAGGGTTTTGTTCATGGTCTTTTTCTCATCTACAGATAACCTATTGTACAGGGAAAGAATGGATTGTTCTTCCTAATTAGAGGTTGATTTAGTAGTCAATCAATTTGCTTGGCTGTGCTGAAATGTCATTTGCAAAGGCTTTGTTGCCAATTTCAGGAACCCCCTTCATTTTTGCTGATAGCTTCACAATCTGAATCTCTAAAATAACTATTTAGCTTTTTTTTTAAAAAAAGAAAAAAAAACTTGCTTTAAAGAGGAAAATTAGATTCTCATATCTCCTTGTAGTCCTAAATAAAGGACCTTCTGTTCAAAGCCATTCATGCCTCATGAAAATTAATAACCAGCTTAGAAAGCACATTATTATTAGTTTGTAGTGAATCATTTGTGTTCTTTCAGTTCCCAATTCTGGTGGGTCCCCAAATAATGCTGATCCAACTAAACGCCCGGAACAGGAAGCTGGTACCAACGGGAAAAGCTCCACAACAAGTCCCTTTGTAAAGGATCATGCAGGTAAACAGGAGAACATCTCGATCCTGAAGGAGGGTCTGTTATGGGCTTATCTAAATGCAATCCTATGGAGACTGGGGTGGGGGAAAGATTACCTATGGTAGAGGAGCTACCACTTCCTAAACTCCTTAGAGCTTGCAACAGCTACAACAAGAGTGACAGAATGGCTTTTTTCCTTTTTTCCTCTTCTTAAAAACATGCTTCCTCCCCACTGATTCTGTTGGAAAGAAGTTATCTATGTCTCTTCCAAGACTGGCATAACCCTCCCTCTCACACATACAAATTCAGAGTATGTTGGGGAATGAAAATGCTTAGCTTCAGAGCTTCCCTTATATCATTCTGGTATGTTCCTTTGTCCTTATCACCTGCATGGCCATGGAGCTTTGGCTGCTGATCAAGGGACAATCTATGCATCATATTTTTCTATCTGTTCATTGAAAAAGTCTCCTGGGAACATCAGATTGCACCTCAAAAGCATTAATCAAACCAAACAAATTCAATATATAACAGCCAATTTTTTTTAAAAAAAAAAGAATATGCCAATCCAAAGAGCTCCTGCAAAAATGCATTTTCTCTCTCTCTGTCTCATGTTTGGTTTCATATAAATTTGGTTTTGTACATAGTTGCTACTGATCTTTAGGAACAGATCTTACTCTAAAACATTTTGCAATTATAAGAAATGGATTTTATTAAAAGAAAAAAAGGAAAACATTGATTGCAGTCCAGGACATAGTCAAACCCTTTTATTTGGTATGCTTTTTAAAAATTTATATTTTTATATTTAATCAATTATGGATTGCCATCATTGTGTCCTGGCAGCATTTCTGAAAGTTTCATTTCCTGACCTGGTGAAACTACCAGCCTGCTCTTACTTGGAGAAGCTAGCAATAGAGATATTGTCCTGATTTCAGCTTCCCATGCAAACATATAGTTGCTATACAAAGGTTGTCCCTATTGATATCAACAGCTTGCTCTTCTGCTAGAGCAACTAACACTGCTACATTCATAAAATTTGCATGATAGTGACTCTGTGTTGCAATTTCCCATCTCCTGAAACTGATAAACAAGGTTCAAAAGCTCTCTCCTCCCCCCTCTGTATTGGCATGCCATGGTGGCTGGAATTTTTGCTTGGTTAATTATGTTACCGGCCAGCACTTTAACATCAGCTTCTTCTCTTTACTTCACTTGAACAAGAAAGAATACACTGGAGAAAGTTAGCAGAAAGAACAGCAAACTGAGATTACGGTTCAATATCGTAGATACTAATTTATTTTAAAATTCCCATTAGTTGTTTCATGGCTTCTTTTCAAATTTATTTGCCCTCATCCTTATAGACTTTTTAGTTGGCAGCTAGTAAACATCAATACTTTCATATTCTAGAAATATAGCGTGCAGTGGCTTTTCACCTAAATTTAACATCACAGCAATATTCCCATTTAAATCAAGCATCCAGTTGCAGCTAAATTAGCACTGATTTTTTCCAGTGAGAAAGCATTTGATTCAATTAATAAAACTTGAATATCCTTGCAATAAGGGCTGCTGCTCACATTATGCCTGCTTCTGATGTCACAGTTTTACTATTTGAATTCTATAAGCAGCAAGTCCCTTGCTACTAAATATGACCAACACACTGGAACCTTCTGGAGTGGTGGCTTTTTTTAAAATTTGGCAACTTTTGAGATGTGTTGGCTTCAGGTCCCATCCATCCAGCATGGCCTGGGGAATTCTGGGAGCTGAAGTCCACACCTCTTAAAATTGACAAGTTTGAAAAACTACTACACTACAAGGTTCCAGTGGGCCATGATGCCCCTGTACAAAATACAATTTTCTGTGTATCGGTTAAATAACATTTTGGTTTGGAAAGCTGTTAAAAGTCCGTTCCAAGACTTTGGTTTGGATAGAGTCCCAACACTGATAAGCTATCAGTTCCTTCAGTCAGGATTAGAAAAGTTACATTGAACTCTATAGATACCTATTCCACTCATCAGTGTTTTTATTTTGTTTTAAATTCTGGGCTACATAATAAAGATGCATACGCAGACAGGGAAAGGCACACAGTAGTATAGTTCAATACAAATTGGTGTTTGTAAAAGATAGTGACAGATGAGTTTTGAGAATTCCTGTTTCCCTATTTTATTTTATTTGCTGCCTTAAGCTGGCCAACGCCTGGGGAGACATTATATGCATCAAAGACTGTTTTATCAGTGCTGTCTTTCTATGTTGATGGGTGAAGAGAGATACACAAAGTGTAATTTGGGAGCAACATGATAGGAGAGAAACAGTCAGAATGTGTTTTTGTAATGTGAATGGTTGCATCTAGCTACTCAGGTTTTCAGAAGACAATTAAATGTGGCTACAAAGTGGTGATGGACAGTGATTGTTTTGAACTTAGATTTTTTCCCTTCTCTTTCTCTCTTTCTCTTCCTGTCTCCCTCCAACCTTATTCCCAGGTCCCAACTCAGATGGGAGCAAAGCTGGACATTCCAGTATCCTTGGTTCAGAGGTGGCCTTATTTGCAGGGATAGCTTCAGGGTCCATCATATTCCTCCTCATCATCATCACACTGGTGGTTCTTTTGTTGAAGTATCGAAGGAGACACAGGAAGCATTCGCCTCAGCACACGACAACTTTGTCACTTAGTACATTAGCAACCCCAAAACGCAGTGGGAACAACAACGGGTCTGAACCCAGTGACATTATCATCCCTCTGAGGACTGCAGATAGTGTTTTTTGCCCTCACTATGAGAAAGTCAGTGGTGACTATGGACATCCTGTGTACATAGTTCAAGAGATGCCCCCTCAAAGCCCAGCAAACATTTATTACAAGGTCTGATGAACACTCAGTGTGGTACCTGTTTTGAAACTCTCTCTCTCTGTCTGGTCAAATGCTATCCGTGACACAGAGGTTGGGGATTGTGATGAGCCACTGTGTGGGTTCCTGGACCAGATGCAGAGGAGGGAACAGCAAGCTCCACCCTATTACAGAGAGCTGCTTTGAGGGGGCAGCTTTCGAGTCTGTAGAATTCCTGTCTTGGTGAACAAGCATTTACTTGGAAGCTGGAAGAAGTTACATACAAGATTCCCATAGCAATTGCTGTTTGTTCATCACCTTCTAAGCCATGTGCTGTAGGCATTCAGGCACGTACAAAAAACCCCAGGGAAGATGGAGCAACTCGCAGATACTAATGGTTTTAGGCATTCTAGGAAGAGAGTCTTAAGTCATCAAGCTTGAAATGCAGCCCTGTGACTTTGTGTGTGCTTCTCTTGGTGCTCATGGATTTGTCTTACAGACCTCTGCTTTTAAGTAAGATTTAAAACTTTTTTGTTTGTTTTAGTCAGTCCCTGTGGCATTTTACTTCAACTGAACGGCATTCTGTCATCCTTCACGTGAAAATTTATGCACTCCATATCACGCATTGCTTTTGGAAAAGTGATTTTTCTAAAAATTATTTTTTACCATCCCATACTCCACCTATTTGTGAAAGCAGCCTTACTTGAATGGATAATGCTTTGGGAGAGACTTTGGGCTTGCTGAAAGGAGAATCTTCCAGCCAAAAGCTAGCTTGTCAGCCGAATCCACAATAGAAGTGACGTGTGGCAGAAGAGAGTGGGAAGGGCTGAAAGAATGCTACTGTCTCTGGAATATCAACTAGACAAAGCTAGACAATTTAAATAGCACAGCACTTTGATATCCGGAGTTCAATGAAGAGTGTTAACACACAGCAATAGGAGCAGCTGATTAGGGTCTGTACTTGAAGGATGCCAAGGTTTTCTCAAATAGTAACTTGCAGGAGGAAATACTTCTCCCATAAAGTAGTGCAAGTAAATTAATGTGCCTGAAAGACAAGACAATAGAAGGCTGCTGGTGATATATTAGGGCACGACTGCTGTGGTACTTTACCAGCAATAAGATGTACAGCTTTGAACTAGCTGTAGCAAAATCTTGGTCTGCTTCAAATGATTTTTTTAAGCAGACGCAGCTGCTATTACTTATCATATTTTATCTAATCATAGGGAAAAAGAAAACAGCAACATCTGACATAGACAAATCACAAGCATAATGGTCAAGGGGGCTATAATTCCATCACTTAAAACAAAGCATTCACATCTATATAAAAATTGGTCAGGATTGTATTTTTCCTTCAATCAAGCCTTTTGACATTCTGATTTCTGGAAGTGCATTTTGAGTTAGTCTTGCACTGCCAATTCATGGGATTTTTCTCTTTCTGAAATAAAGCACATATGGTAAACCACCACGATGCAACACATTCGGCTACAAGAAGGGGAGGTATAATGTGACTTATTTATAATAAGTGTATAGAACCCCAGGGACGTATGGTAGCAGATTTTGTTCAGATTACTAATATATCTATATATTGAAATTGCACACAATCCTTACAGAAGATGTGAAATTCCTCTGTGACCATGAAATCAATTTGGCTACTTCTGGGGGAAAAGAAATCTTTAACTCCCAAAAGAATAATAGTGAGAAGAAATGTAAAATTAACCAAGCCCTCTTAGCTGTTTTACATAACCAGTAGACTAGGAAACAAAGCCCCTGAATCATGAGAGATAAGTGTATAACTACACAATGTATTTTAACAAGATATTCTGATATGGCTTTTTTTTTTTTTTGTGCTGTGTTTTCCCGCCTTGCCTTATGAGATGGAGTATTTTTTGAGCTGGATACCAATAGGAAAGTTTACTATAAAGTTCCTGCTTTGAAGCATAGTTGTTGTTCTCCTCCAACCTCTGCACCCTGGGGGACATAAATCTACTTTTTTATGTGCTATGCAAAATAGATGTCTTATCACATAATCCTGTTACCATAGCAACACTTCACTTTCTGGACTCGAAAGAAGTTGTAGCGACAGCATTTTAAGGTTCTCAACTTCCACAGAGCACATGCAAAAAAGAGAAAAAAAGAAAAAAAACCACCACACCACACACTACACCACAGAGTCCTGTCATAGAAATGATTACTTTCAGTATTTCCTGAACCTGAAAATGACGTTGGTGCATGAAGGGAGAGATGGAGGGGAGGGGAAAGCGAGAAGTAGCATGGTTCTGTGGGAGGTTACTATGGTAACTAGCTACAGCACAGAAGCAGTCGTTTCCTAAAGCTTTTCTCTCTATGAACCCATCCATGCAAGGTTTTTCTTGTAAGTCCTTAGGATTTGGAGGGGAAGTGGAAAAATAGATAGGGTAGTTTAAAAAAAAAAAAACCTGAAAGAGGTTGTTTAGCCAGTTAGTTCCCTTCTTATAATGTACTAAACATGGGGAGGGGAGATATTGAATAAATCTATAAAGAAGAGCAACCGGCAACCCAGGAGAGGGGGGGAGGTTGGGACAAAGGAGCCCCGTGTACCTGTGTTGTGTCTTGTGCAGAATAATGACAATCTTGCCAACTGTTCCTTGAGGTTGGTGTTTGGTTCAGCTTTGAAAAGTTACTGTAAATGCCTTGCTTGTGTTAGCCCTAACTTTTTGAAAATTTACATCATCCTGTTTTGAGAGTGAAGATGCTGTAAATAACTTGAGATTGACTGTATATGGATTTGGGGTGTTACAGTAGCCTTATTCACCTTTTTAAATAAAGATTCAATTAAAAATACACATGGAATCAAGAATAAACATCTTTTCTTAACCAGACTGTGTATATAAAGCAACACTGGTTTTTTTTTATAAAGTCTAAGCAAGATGTTTTGTATAAAATCTGACTTTTGCTATGTATTTAGCTACAGCTTGTTTAAAAGGCCGTGTCATTCCCCTTTGCACAGTATCCAGGATAAAGAGATAAGATTTAAAAAGGTTGCCAAATTGCTGCATATTTGTGCTGTAACTGTGTACCATGAATATTTATTTAAAAATTCCTTTGTCCAGTTTGTAAGTAACACAGTATTATGCTTGAGTTATAAATATTTTTTTCTTTTTTTTAAAAAAAAACACTAGACTGTCTTAGTTTTTAAATCTGCTTTGTTCTATGTTGCAGTTAGCCCCTTTGAGAAATTGAAATCTATGAAAATTCACATTCCACATCTGTTTCAAACTGAATTTGTTCTTTAAAAAAAATAAAATATTTTTTTCCTATGGAAATAGTGGATTCAATAGCCTTTTATGGAGGATGGGAAATGTTCTTCCAAGCGTTCTCTTTCTTTTTCAAGTTAAAATTTTAATGTAATATTGAGGGGCGTGAAGATCCTTTTCTGCCTGAGAAAAGTTTTGCTTTCATTCACCCAGGAATGTGAAGTGTGGCTTGTTAAGAACTTGAAAGAGCCAGGTTCCTACTTGCATATGCATTATATATAAATCTGGAGACCTAACCTTAATACTAAAATTGTTTGTGAGCAAAGAATTGATTCACAATATCTCTTTTTATGGGTTATGTACAGAAATTGAGCAAATAAAAATTACTTAAGACACAGAATAAGTTTAGCATGTAGCACTTAGACTTATATACTGCTTCATGGTACTTTACAGCCGTCTTTAAGGAGTTTACAGAGTCAGCATATTGCCCCCAACGTTCTGGGTACTCATTTTACCCACCTTGGAAGGATGGACGGCTGAGTCAACCTTGAGACGGTGAAATTTGAACTGCCGAACTGCAGCTAGCAGTCAGCCGAAGGAGCCTGCAGTACTGCACTCTAACCACTGCGACACCTCGGCTCAATGATTTATTGTCACTTTGAATGTACACTAATCGGCATACATTAAAATGAAATTTCATTGCATACTCAAAGGGTGTCCACCTCTAATATGCACTACACAAACATGACCAAATAAATGCATGCATGCATGCATGCATGCATGCATACATACATACATACAAAATTATGCATATACCCACATATATAACACAGAAATAGCACAGTTCAGTTTGGATGTATACATGTCCAGGACCAAACTCTCAAGAGCTAAAAAAAACCCACCCAACTTTCTAAATTTTCAAAATGGTGCCAGTCTCAATACTAGGATTTTGGTATTACTTCAGTTGTGGAGCAGGAAAAAAAGAAAACGTGCTTGTCCCATCCCAAAGAATGAGACTGCAGATCAGGGGTGGGTTCTGGCTGCCACTATTGCCAGTTTGCCACTATTGCCAGGCGGCACCTCTCGCACATGCACAGTGCAACAAAAATTGCTCTGCGCAAGCGCAGAAGGCAAAAACAAGATGGCGGCACCTATGGTGGTGCCAAGAAAACTGGTTCAGGGGCATGGAAGGCCTGGGACGCTGCCGGTTACAGCGACCCAGGCCGCCAAGTTACTACTGATTTGGCCAGTAGGAACCCACCTCTGCTGCAGATCTTATTCCTGTACAATCACATGTCTTGCCTGCCGTACATTGAAATTATTTGAAGACTGGAATCTAGATTCAATCTCACATTTGTAATGCAGGAGCCATTACAAAATAGCATGATTTAGAAAGCTAGGGTACCTCTTGAAGACCACCATTATAAGGATACTGGAATAAAAAAATATAATGTGGTAGTGGTCCTTGGTGTTCTCTGAGCTTGGTTGTTTTCATGCAGACATTTTGTTAGACAAACTGAGTAACATTATCAGTGCTGCTAGCTAGTTTGGGTAATGAAATGCCGGCAAGAAAAAATCCAAGCTCAAGAGAACACCAAGGACCCCTCATTTCAACCCTGAGGTACAAACATTTCCCTTTATAAATGCAGTGTATTGTACCTGTCTTCCTGCAAGTTTTTTTAATGTTAGCCTCTGCAAATGAAGAAGCACTGAGTTCATATTTGCATTTTAGTACAGATTGTCTTTAATATCTACAACCATTCGTTTACTAACTGTTGGAAGTGGCAACAGCACTAAAAAAAGAGACAACTGATCCTTGCACTACGACCATCACAGCAACCCCACAGTCACGTGATAAAAATTTGGGCCCTTGGCAATATATTTACAGTGGTTGCAGTGTCCCAGGGTCATGTAATTGCTATTTGCAAACTTCTTAGTTGACCTCTGACAAGCAAATTCAATGGGGGAAACTGGATTCACTTAACAACTGCAGTAATTTGCAAATGGCAAAAAAGTTATAAAATTGGGCTTGACTCACTTAACAAGTGTATTGCTTAGCAGTGAAAGTGCTGGTTCCAGTTGCCATAAGTTGAGGACTATCTACATACTGATGTCATAATTTTTGATGGGCAGTAAACTTGCTATTCTCCAGTACTGCCTCTGATACAATGAATAGTAAAATTAATGCAAAACAAGATTTGTAGCCCCTTAAACACATTTTTCATTCAATCAGATTTCACACACACACATGCATAATTTTTTTCTTGAAGGAAAGCAAGAGAGGGGAGAGAATGACGAAAGAGCCACAAATATTCTTGCATTCAGACTATGAATGTATATTATGAGATAAGAAATGTTGGTCTTTGATGAATCCATGAAGAATTTGAATGAAATCTTTTCATAATTTCGGATGCCACTATTTCAGCTTAAAACCAGTCTTTGTATACATCTTCTCAATTATTCTTGGGGTCAACAAAGAATGCCTTGAAGGAGTGTAATGTATTGTCCCTAGATTTCAATATGGCCATTTATGCTTATAGATTTTGACCAATTATTTTTTTTATTATTGCCTAGATTGCCCAATGTTAATTGTGGCAAGACGTTGAATAATGGTAGCATACACCATAATGGGACCACAAAGTGGGTTAAGTTCCCCAGTTGTTGTAGGTGCAACTATTAGGCTATGTAATAATATTGATGACTATGGAACAACATTGGCATTTAAGTTGCACGTTTAGTTCTGGTGTCCATATTGCCTTGGGCAAAGTGGTTGTTTGCAAGCCAGTTTGCAAAAAAGAAGCCTCATTTTGCAAGATGAATGATAATTAGATGACTCTTGGTTGCCACTTAGAGATTGTCCAGGTTTGGTAGCCCTATTCTAGATCATTGAGATTTGATTGGCTTAACCCGGGGATAAATGACCACAAATGGTACTCTTTTCTTCTTTTACATTGAAATAATTTCTTCCTAGTATTTGTCAATCCATTAATTCATTGGGCAGGTATTATAATGTGGGAAATACTTTATTTACATTTACATTATTTACATTTCTTGATTGATGGAAGATGGAAAAACTGATATTCTTACAGCAATTCAAGATGATTGCAAGGAACTCTACTTTCTGAGGCCATATCCAGCCTGGATCACCAAGAGTTAAATGCATGGTAAAAAGCCTTAGGAAGTAAATAGAAATATTTTTCACATTTCATAGATGTCATACTCTTCATATTCACTTGAAGGATCTTTTGTATTAGAATATGAATCTTACTACTTTCTTACTTTATTACATATCCACCACAAATAAGCCTCTTCTTTACATTTGCATTTCCAACATTCATTTGAAGTTGATACATTCAATAAAATTTTTGTAGGAGGAAAGAAAATAGATCTACAAAGTTGAAGTTTAGCCTAGCAGTCCCCATACAAATATTTAAATCTGGTATGCAAATACTGTTCCATCTGCTTTTATTAACATCTAATAAACATCAAATCAATAAGTCACTCTGCATAGTGATATCTGCCAACAGATGATAGATAGATAGATGGTAGATAGATAGATAGATAGATAGATAGATAGATAGATGGATGGATGGATGGATGGATGGATGGATGGATGGATGGATGGATGGATGGATGGATGGATAGATAGATAGATAGATAGATAGATAGATAGATAGATAGATAGATAGATAGATAGATAGATAGATGATAGATAGATAGATGATAGAGCAAAATTGCAATATTATGGTATTAAAGAAATTGCTTATCATGCTAAATACTGCTGTTGATACTTGCTCTGGCATGTAAGCAGCCATCTAAATTGAACAACAACAAAATAAATTCACAACCTTTGGTAAAATAATACTTTTCACCATATTTAATTCGTCAATTACTGCCCTCCCCATGGTAACCATTATATGCTGGTATACATTTTAAGTTATGTTCATTTCCAAGAAAACTGTTTCATTGAGATGCATTGGTACTTCATTAATATTTTACAGTAATATTTGATGCAGTATCAGAAATAAAGGGACAAACTGAATTTTTAGTGTTCCATCATCATGACGTTGGGTGAATAGTTGTTAAACATTTGCCTCTAAATTATCTAAAGGCCCTGTGTTTAGCTAAGGAAAATTGCTGCTTTTTTGCCAATGAAGGTTTTTGTAGACATTATTTTCTTCTGCTTTTCAGTCTGATTTTGCAATTATCTTATAGAACAATTATTTTGGAATCAGATTATTAGTATTTCTTGAATCAAGAGTTGAGGAAGAATCTTGAATCAAGAGTTCTGCGGAGATTCTGGAATTATTCTCTTCTCACCAATTAATGTCTCCTCTTAAAGAATATCTTTCAAATATTTGTACCATGATTGCCAGTGTAATTCTAGGCATGTCTACAAAGAAGTTGGTGACTAGCTTAGTCTATATTCAATCCACACCACTCTGTTATTTTACAGGTAAGTGAACATTTAATTACAGGGGAGTAGGTCTAATACTTTATGTGGACAATGAATGGGTGAACAAAAGGCCCTTATTTCCACTATTCAATCTTAAAATCGGTATGTAAATACAGACACATCTATATTTAGGCATTTTTTCCCGTAACACATTGATATCATTTCTTGTTATCTGCTCAGAGACAACATGCAAACCCATCACAATCATTTCCAAATATGAACTCTGAAACAGGCAAACATCATGACCCACAAATGGGTGTTGAGTAAGGAAATGACATTACTTTTCCGACTGCTTGGCTAATGAGATTCCTTGAGATTTTGATCTGTGATGAGTTAACCTCACATGTACTGATGAGAGCTTGTTGAATCTTCAGTGATGTTCAGAAACCTTATGACTGTTGCATAATATGGTAATGCGGTGACCACTAGCATGGGAAACGTGTCAGCAATATTCTATCATATTATCTATTAGGGGCAGAAATTTGTTTCACTGGAAATGACTTGAGAATCTCCCAGTCTAAGATAAAAATAGCTCTAATTTCAATTCACTGCCAAAAATATAGGCACAGTAATTCTATATTACTCCCTGTTAGGTTTCAGATATAAGGATCTTTAAACAAAGGAGCAATTCCCGTGTGAGTGATGTTTGAATTCTTTTTTTATCACAAAGGGATGGCAAATTCATATAAATGATCATACGAAAGATCACTTTCTCATATGTATGAGCATTTTAATTCAATCAGCTTTATGTAATGATGCATCAGGTGCACTGATCTTGCGATAATCATAGCTATTGTACCGATTGCACATAAAAGTAGATTCTGAGTATCTTCTGCATTGTTTGCTTCTGAAGCATTCCCCCCCCCCCCCCACAGACATTTAAGGGTTCCTTTCTTTCTAATACATTGTCTTTCAGATAAGAATTTATTTTTAGCTTCTGTTAGTGTACCTGACTCTTTGAAGACTATTAAAATTACAATTCTATGTTGCCTACTCAGAAATAAGTCCCTCTGTGGGTTGATTTGATTATTAGACAGAGACGTCCTCATCTAGAGTATTTGTTTATTTAATATAGTATTTTTATTAAATAAGGATGGGAAAGCTTATAACTATTTGAAGACCTATTATGTAAAGGGAGAAGAACCTATCAATTTTTTAAATTTATTTTTCAGCATCCAGCCAAAATAGATTTTTTAAAATGTTCAGTAGTATATCTAATTGACATTTGTGGGGACTTTTTTCCTCCTTCTTTTTGTACACAAGAAGTTTTCTCTCATTAGTGTTGGATGTTTGTTTTTCTATTTTTCCTTTTTTTTCTATTTTATCCTTGTTGAGAAAAGAAATACATTAATTGAAGAAAAAAGTCCTTCTGAATGCAGTGACTTCAAGTAACTGTACATAAAACTGTACTGCAGTTGGTTCTAAAATTTAAACTCAGGCCTTTGCAATCACATTTATTAAACCAGGGTTCCCAATTCCTAAGTGCAGCCCACTCCCAGGCCGCGGCCCATTCAGAACCAGGCCTCAGAAGCAGCAGGCAAGCATTTGTCTGTGCGCAATTCCGCTTGCAAACGCAGTGGGTGGCTGAGTGCACACGCACAGCTCCATTTGTGCAGGTGGCGGGCAGAAATGAAGCTGCACGCAGAACCATCGCCTCTCCCTCCCTCCCGCCAGTCCAATAAGCCAGAAACAGTGGAGACCGCTGTACTAGAATAACAGTTCTTACTATATGTTTAAACCTATTAAATATCCAGGTGCTTTCTGTGTACTTTCAAAGTCATGAAATATTTCCCTCCAATAGAACACTGGTTATTTACAGAATGAAATAATAGACACCATCATTTAAAAATAATTGGCCTGCACCAGTCATGAAATTAAATTTATGAATTTTATGACATGGCAACTATAGTGAAAATTTGCCACTATTAACAACTATGACTCAGGAGGACTGATTGGAGAAGCTGAAACTACATGGGGCTAGAGTTCAGCATCAGAACATATGTTGTTTAGTAAAAAAAATTCTGGTTCAATCCCTAGTTTTTCTAAGTAGGGCAATTTAAGACCTTGGATACTTAAGCCAATCATGGATGACATTGACATTGTGTTAAGTAGATTTTTAAATTCTTCTATTGAGTATCTGCAAAGAGAATTTTACAAATGCTGAATATTTTTTATAATTACACACAGCATAAAACCAAGTTGACCTGTTTTTTAAACTGAAGAAAAAAGATGTACTTGCATTTAAAGTGATGCTGACATGGAGCTATTGACTGACTGCAGCAACAGAATGTATTTCTTTATGAATCTGGGCTGAATCAATCTGATCTAAATGAAAAATAGGGTGGTGTATATGCCTTGAATCATTCTGAATAACAAAAGGCTCTCTTTAAAATAGAATGAAAGTGTAAGAAAGTGATGCTTCTAACATCTGCTACATTAAAATTTAAAAACAAAAAAGCATTGCATCACTAAATCCCTTTTCATTGAAAAGACTTAATATCTGGTCACAATGATTCCCAAAATTGGTTTTTTCAGCAATTTATAAATTTCTGGGGAGAAAAACGTATTAGTAGCTACTCTATTAAAACATTTTCAAATTCAAGCTCTCCTATGACCTCCAAGCTTTTGCATTTGTTTGCATGTTATAGTGTTAACCTGTAATAATTAAACCAGTTAGGAGCTTTGGTTCATTCTTCAGTAATCTTCATAAGATTTTTATTGTAATTTTTTGTACTACCAAACCTTGAAATATGTAAGAATTAGAAAACATCTATTGATTAACCCTTGTTCCTTGATCATCATCTTTATCTTCTTCTTCGTAAAAAAAAAACCACACAGTTCAGTGGGTTTATGTCTTTTATGATCATAGGTGGTATTCACTTACCTTCCCTGCTGGCTCGCAAATGTGAGTGTGTGCATGGGCGCTCAATACACTCACATGCACCACCTCCATGCATGTGCTCAGCCTTCTATGCATGCCCTTTTGGTGAAAAAAGGGCCTAAATGGGATGCCATAGAGCTGGGACAGGTAGGCGAGGCCACCCATGATTTCCACTACCGGTTCAGACGAACCAGTCCAAACTGGTAGAATACCACCTCTGCTTATGATACTTCTCCCATATTTTTTAATATACTATTGGTATGGTTATCATTATGGTTCTTGAAGATTTATTTCTATGGGTCATTTTCAGTGGAATGGCTGCTGATTTGAAGAGCAGACATAAAATGTACTGAAGAAGACAGATAATTTTAACTTATAGCCACTTTATGCCAGATAAAATATGATTTGCAAATAATACATCAAGACACTTGTTATAACAAAATTAACTTAGTATCTGCTGGTGACCACTATCTTCCAATATACTTCAGTGACATCTTATATGTTTATGTGCGTCAGCTGCTTCAGAAGCTGTTTCCATATACATACAGAAGTTTGGGAAAAGAACATCTTCAAATAGTAGTATTTCACACATGCTCCTGCATGTTTTGAAGCAACAGTGGATTACACAACACTAATAAAAATATCACGCTGCCCTTAGGTATTATAAATGTGGCATTACTAATTTAAGTTTCATGTCAAAGAAGGACAATCAAATTCAAATGTATAGTACATAATGGATATTTTCTAACAATAATGACTGTGTCTTCTAAGTTTGATTTTTTTAATATCATTTCATTTTTAAAAAACTTGATAAGTATGATTCCCTGCTAGCATTCATGGCTAAAATAACAATATCCATAAAACAAACTGAATCATTCCCAAAATAGAAAATTCAATTTTAAGTTCTGTCGTGCTTCAATTTACTGGATTTATTCGCCATTTCCCCCCCAAAAAACCAAACAAATTCGTCCATTGAGTTATCATTACTTGACTACTTTGGTTTTCCTCAAACATTCACTCTACATGCTGGGAGGGAGGTGTAGAAGAGACAAGAGGAAATTTAATTTGCAATATCAAAGCAGAGAGAAGGATACAGCCATGCAGGTGTAGGAGAGCAGCTTGTGAGCAGGAAGGGTCTGATAGACCCATGATGGCAAACCAGGGGTGGGTTCCTGCCAGTTCTAACCTCTTCTATAGAAGAGGTTCCACAAATCTACAGTGCCATTTAGAATCGGTTCCAGCTCCCTCCCCCTGCCCATCCGCACATCATCAAGATGAAGAGCGAGAGGAGGAATTCTGGGAGTTGAAATCCACAAGTCTTAAAGCTGTCAAGTTTGAACACCCCTGGGTTATTTTTCTAAAGGGTTAGGGGTACAAGGGTCTTGTAACTTGACAGCTTTAAGACTTGCGTGTTTCAAATGCCAGAGTTCCCGAGCCAACATTTTGGTTGCTAAGCAAGAGCATTGTTAAGTGAGTTTCACCACATTTTACAAGTTGGCCATTTCCACCCAGTCAAATGACTGGCAAGCCACTCCTACCCTGTCACATGGCTGGCATGCCACACCCACAAAGCAGGCCACACCTGCAGAAGAGGTTCTAAAATTTTTTGAAACCCACCACTGTGGCAAACCTATGGCACACATGCCAGAGGTGACATGCAGAGCCCTCTCTGTGGAACACGCGTGCCATCACCAGCTGATCTTATGGTTTCTGGCATGCTAATGCACACCAACCAGCTGGTCTTCACAGGTGCCAAGCACCAGAAAACAACCTGAAAAATGCCCCAAAACCAGGATGTTTTTTGGGCCATTTATGGGACGCTTTCCAGCCATTTTATGCCTCCAAAACAGCAGAAAATTGGCTGAAAACAGCCTGAAAAACAGCCAAAAAACCCCAGCTAAAAAACAGGCATGTGCGCCCTGGCCAGCTTGTCTTCGGGTTTCCGGTGCTCTGGTGCATGCACACACGCATATGCATACACATTCCAGTTTCGGCACTCTGTGTCAAAAAGGTTTGCCATCACTGTGATAGACTAATTTCTGTGGTAGTGATTTATAACATCCACTGCTGTTAACCAACCATTCTTGTGTCAAAATAATAATAATGCAGACAGCTTTTATATCACTTCAATGATGACTTGATGTAACTCAGTCAAGTGGGACCAGACCTAATAGTGACGTTCAGGGGATGCTGTGAGATAGACTGGAAAGTTGAAAAAAGGATTCTTGAAGGATTCATTGATGAGCTACTTCTGTGTTGGTGCCAAGATAAGTCAAGCTCAAGTTGAAAAAGGCTTTTACTTTTTAATGAGTTGCTTCCATATTGCAAACCACAGCATGGAAACACTGAAGGGAATGACGTGGGATATTCTCTGTATAATTGTCTCCTCTGACCACACTTTGCCTACTAAAAATCCAAGAGAAAAATAATAACCTTATATTAGTTCTCTGAAAAATATAGAAAACATACCAAATGATTATCTACACAGCTGCATTGGTGAGAATTCTTGGGAGTTGTATTCTAACACATTTCGAGGTACCAAATTGGGGAAAAAATTATAAGTTTATGGATCTTCTAAGGTTTGAGCCAACCTCTCTCCCAATCAACTTTCCTTTCTCCTCATATACAAATGTGAATGGCATGGACTGAAGGTCCTACACATTTCACTTATGCTTCTTACAAAATTTATATCATACACATTTCACTTATGCTTCTTACAAAATTTATTTCCACTTTGACTTTTTGATAGATGCCAGTACTTTTATTAAAAGTCTATACTGAAACATTCTCTTACATTGTTACTTGCCAGCTAGACAAGAGCACTGGGCTTATTTATGTAGCACTGTTTCTACAGTAATAAATGAAAACCAGGATGAACAGAAAACCAATCAGGACAATGTGCAATTACACACAATTCTTTTATAGAACATGCTACTCTTCCAATCCGAGATGGGCTGCTCCCGGTTAGGCCCAGATCGGGTGAACCGGTAGTGGCAGTAGGCTCTGCCCACCCATCCGGATGCTTCTGCACTCATCACACAAGCAAATCAGTAGTAAAAAAAATGGAAACCCACCACTGCTTCCAATTCAAACACCTATCTCTTTTCCTTCTATATTTTCTTCTGGTTATAATTTTAAAATGTAAAATTTTAAAGCATTCAGAGCTCTGTATGGCAAAAAATGTACTTACACAAGCATTTTCATCCAGTATCTATGTTGCAGCTGGTAGGAACACGATGTTTGCATTCTGCTTTTTTACTGCACAGACAGTAAAACAGAAATAGTGCAAAACTGATTTTCTGTGGTGTCCCCTTCGAAGAACTTATTATTTCAAGCAAACAGCCATGTGGTTTGCTATTTTTAATGGCAAGACTGGAACTGTGACATATTTAAATATTTGAAAATATTTATTGTAGTCAGTACAGATACTGCGGTCTGTACAACCTTTTGTGTTCTGAATAAATAATGCAGGTAAGGCCTATAGGTTTTCAGGTTCTTCCAGAAAGGTTCTTCTGTATTACTCTAGAATACCTGATCCTCATTCACTTGCATCTATTCAGAAACCTACTACATAGCATCTGTCAGAAGAAAAATGTTACTCTTTTAGCTTCACAGATTTGTCCCACCTGGTGGCTTCCAAATGAGATGTGTCTAAAGGTCTCAACATTTTAAACTGTGGGTTTAAACCCTAAATAATCTAAAGATTTATTCTAACTAAGCATAATGACACTATTTATTTATTTATTGAATTGAATTGAATTGAATTAGAACGATACCACTTCTTTATCCATTTACCATTTTTACCTTTTCCTTTCACCAAATTCAGTGAGTTGTGTAGCATCAAAATAAAAGTTGTTCTAAAATGTTAACTTCTTATTTTATCTATAAAGCCAGATGCAGTTCATCAAAATATAACTAATGATTACTCATGAATCTTCAAAGAGTCACAAAGCTATGGGGAAGGTTATTGTAACAAACTAATATAGCTGTATGCAAAAATACAATGAATATATTATCCCAATTGGAGCAGATTATTTGAAAGACCCTCTTTTCCTGTTCATATCTATCAGGCCCCAAAAAGCATGGAGGCAGGGAATGCTGCAGGCACCCTCTTCTAAGTAGGTCCATTTAGTGCAGGGGTGTCAAACCGTGGGCCAGATGTATCAAGCGCAGGCCATACCTACCCCAGCTCCACGAAGAGGAAAAAACACCCAAAAACATCACGTGACAGCAACATGACAGCATGAGTTTGATACCCATACCCTAGTGGAAACAAGAACAAGGGCTTCATGACAGAGGTGGTTTGCTAGAGGTTTGCACTGGTTCGGGTGAACCGATAGTAGATTGTTGGCCTGGGTCACAGAACCGGCAGTGACCCAGGCTGGCCACGCCTCCGAACTGGGTCCCCGGTCATCGCTGCCATTGCTGGCATAGTTTTTTTTTGTCTTTTTTAATGTTCTGCACATGCGCAGAATTATTTACAGGCAACTGTGCATGCGGGCACAGCACGCATCAGGCGTATGCATGCACAAAGCAAACTGGCAGTAATGCCAGCAGCAACCCACCCCTGCTTTTTGACCTTGGTGGATCCCTACCTCTGGAACATCATCTCCACAGAGATAAGATTGGCTTCCACTTTGATACTCTTTTGCAAAGCCTTGAAGATCTGGTTTTGCCAATGGAACTCAGGATTCCATAGTGAGATATAACCCATCCAGTGGTTTATTTGATCGACTGTTGTCTCCAGGAGTTGGGGTGAGGGTTATTGCTTTTTTTATTATTTATATATTGGGTTTTTATCTTTGTAAGCTGCCAGGAGTCACTGAGAGTGAGTAGGACGACCATATAAATGTTCTTAAACAACATAAAAATAAAATAAAATTCAAAAGAAATATGAGTTGTAGGCTTTAGCTCGTTTTTCTAAAATCCAATAATGTAGAACATATATAATTACTGTTTGTCACCTCTAAAGAAAGGATGAAATTTTCTTTAATGCCATAATCCTAGGATGACTACTTAGAAATCTTGCTATGTTAAATGCAATAGCATTAAATATGCTTTCTCTACCTAGACTCTGACCCCATTTCAGGAGAAGAAATGTAATAATTTCAGTTTTAACAATGATTGGGTATTTTTCTCAGTGAATACAATAATACATGAAGATTTCTCTGAAACTTGTGTTAATTGCAAGAGAGCTATACTACTTGGCATTCTAGTTGAACCAGACCTTTCCAAGGGGGGAAAAACAGTAAAGAGAAATGCCAAGACAATTTCACATATATTTTTTGTCTTGAACAGTTGTCCCTTTTTTCTTTTCTTCTTTTATAAAATAGACAATATTTATTCTACATTGAACTGGAATGAATGGAGGGAATGAATACCTATGTGATGTTAACGTAGAAGCCACGAAGCAAAGCATATCTTTAAATGGTTCAAAATGTATTTTCAGAAAACTGAGTGAGATTCTATCTTAAAGGCAGTAACTGCACTGGCAAACAACAAAACAGGTTCCGATTCTTTTCATTTATTAACATATGCTCTGTTGATTTGTTTCCTAATGGTACTCTTTACTCTTTTTTTTTCAGAAATAAATCCAATTCTTCTATTTCCAGTTCCATGTTTCCTGTTTGTAACCTGTTCTGATGAGTGTTGCTACTTATTCCTCTTCCTTCTCCTATAATTTCTAGTAAATTTGCAATCTTTTCTATATTTCTGGACTTATGTTTTTTACCAGCAGTCCAAGGGATATAAATTTAAATTCAAAACTAGTGGAAAGAATAGGACATTTAGCAGCTCTATTTCAGCAGAGTTTCTGTTTTTACTATCAGGGAGGGGTGCTGCATCCAATTAAGTTAGCTGTGGTTGAGACTATAATTTCAAAAATTCTGAATCAGTATGACATGTGCCTCTGCCGTAAAATTTAAAAGCTGTCAGCCAAATATACTTTGAGGACTCCAGGATGGAGAAGACTACTATTTTATGGAAAATTATACCTGCATAAATTATGATAATGATAGTTAAAGTACTAAAGATCTGACAAAGTCTCTGCCAAACAAGCTTAAACCAAAGAAAATGAGGTTCATTTTAAAGTATTCAAATCTAGGTTAAACAACCAAGTTCCAATCAAAACAAGTCGGCAAAAATCCAGGAGTCCTGTTTTTCTTTGCATTGAGTTATCTAGTAAATCTAGTACAAATATAACAAATCACAGTGCAGGAAACTATGTTCAATTCATTCACAGGTTCATCTTCCCCATCGTTTTAAGAACAAAAATTTGTAAAGGGAAAATACAGTGCAGATTAAATCGCTTGGCAAAAATAATGCTGGAGAAGCATTAGCAGTGGGAAGATATAGGATAGAAAAGACAACTACAATCAGTTTGAGGAACATAATTAGAAAAGTGGGTATTTTGCTATATGTTAACTCATGTTATTAACTTATTCATTGCTTTTTAATAAAGCTGTGTAGTTCCTTTGGGACAACTTTGCTTTAGATCAAGAGACTATCCCCCTTTTTTATAATGTTGATTAGATTTGCTTTTTCGATGCTAGCATTATGAATATAAGGGGTAGAAAAATCCATCTAAAAGTAATGAAACTGAAGAGATTCCATAGTGTACTTATCCTGTGCTGTATCAGAGATATGTCGAATGGGTTTGG
The DNA here is from genome assembly GCF_009769535.1 of Thamnophis elegans. Classification (NCBI taxonomy): domain Eukaryota; kingdom Metazoa; phylum Chordata; class Lepidosauria; order Squamata; family Natricidae; genus Thamnophis; species Thamnophis elegans. The sequence continues at coordinate 41,358,027 of NC_045551.1, forward strand.
GAATATTTATCATTCACATCTATTTTGTATTGTAATTTCTGCTGGATACACAATACAATTTTAATGAGGGAAGGGAACTGATGGAGTTGTTTAAAGATGATGATTTGTTGTCTGGCTATGTGAAGGTAAATGCTGACAGCTGTGGCCCATTAGAAAACTGAAGGATGTTGCTGGAACCAATTAATAAGCTATAACAGAATGAAAGCAAGGTAGGGAGATGAGATGCTTTGGTCATGGGTTAGATATCTGAAGCTGGGGTACTTTGCCTTGATGTTAGTTGACTGGGAATGATTTAAGGTTTCCTGTAAGAAGGACAATTGCTGTTTCTTAAGGCCACCCTGCTCATGGAGGAAACTGTGAATGATTAATGGCTTTGTCACAAGAGAGACAGAAGTTGGTCCAATAAAAATATCACCTGACTTACTTGTAACTCTCTTGCAAGGGAGACAGGAATTACAAGGAGAAGTTGAAGGAAAGTGCCTCAGATGTGACAAATGATAATGCAGACCTCTTCTGCAATCTGAGGAGTTTCACTTGTCTGAAAAAATGAAATCATATTCAACGTGATACAGCTGGGGATTTCTTCACAGGGCCTTGAACAGGAGTACAATGATTTTCTGTTTTCAAGTTATGGTCTAGGCTCTGAAGTATGGTTAGTGGCTTCATTTTGGGACACTTACTGTTTGTAATTTCTCTATCTCACATTTCAACCTGAAAGGTTGCTGGAGAGGGTTATATAATAATAAAAACCATGATCCTGAACCCAGCTACAAGAGACAAGGAAATGGGAATAGAAAAAAAGAGAAAAAAGTGTTGACAGTTCTTAATATTTCAGCAGTCCTGTCATAGTCGAAACATATGGTTCTGTTGCCCAGGGCTCATACTTCTGCTGTTCTGACTAATAGAGAATTCTCTGTAATGATCTTTGTGAGAAGGAAGAATCCATAGCCCAGATTAGTGTTTCTCAACCTCTCCAACTTTTAAGTCCCATGGATTTCAACTCTTAAGAATTCCCCAACCAGCGAGCAGAAATAGCCATTCCTCATTGCCTCTTATAGGTCCCTGTAGTTGCTTGATACTGAGTTCTAAGTGGAGGAAGATTTTATTTTATTTATTTATTTGTCAATCATTTTCAAGATAATAGGTATAAGAATAAACATGGGTATGAATAAATGAGGACAATAGGACATGGACAGTAGACATGGTGGTGTGCATATGCATGCCCCGTACAGATCTCTTAAGAATGGAGTGAGGTCAATAGCAGACAGTTTAAGGTTAAAGTTATGGGGATTTGAAGATGTAACAACAGAGTCATTTCAGGCATTGACCACTCTGTTGCTAAAGTCATATTTTCTGCAATCAAGTTTGGGGTGGTTTACATTGAGTTTGTATCTGTTGTGTGCTCTTGTATTTTTGTGGTTGAAGCTAAAATAGTCATTGACCGGTAAGATGTTGTAGAGGATAATTTTGTGTACTATGCTTAAGTCCGACCCTAGGAGGCATAGTTCTAGGCTGGTCAAGCCCAAACTTTCAATCCTGGTGGTGTAGGGTATTCTGTTGTGAGCAGACGAGTGTAGTAGCAATAGCAATAGCAATAGCAGTTAGACTTATATACCGCTTCATAGGGCTTTCAGCCCTCTCTAAGTGGTTTACAGAGACAGCATATTGCCCCCACAGTCTGGGTACTCATTTCACCTACCTCGGAAGGATGGAAGGCTGAGTCAACCTTGAGCCGGTGAGATTTGAACCGCTGAACTGCAGATAGCAGTCAGCTGAAGTGGCCTGCAGTACTGCACCCTAACCACTCTTCTTGTGAAATATTTCTGGACTTGCTCAATTGTATCAATGTCCAATATAGAGTGTGGATTCCAGACAGATTAGCTGTATTCAAGAATTGGACTGGCAAAGGTTTTGTGTGCCCTAGTAAACAATATGATATTATTGGAGGAGAAGCTTCATAAGATTAGGTTAACAACTCTTAATGCATTTTTGGTAATGCTGTTACAGCGAGCTCTAGCACTTAAATCGTTCAATATGAGTACTCCAAGGTCCTTGACAGAGTGACGGTCATTTACAAGGTCGTATCTACACACTAGCTTGTGTTTGGTGATTTTTTTTTTACCAATGTGCAGGACAGAGCATTTGTTGGTTGAGATTTGGAGTTGCCCCTTTTTTGACCATTCAGACACCAAGTCTAGGTCTCTTTGAAGGGCAGTAGCATTGTCGAGGGTGTTCAATAGTTTTATATCATCAGTGAAGAGGACACAGTTGCTTATCAGATGATTGCAAAGGTCATTTATGTAGAGTATCCTGCATAATATCCTGCATAACTATTAAAAGATTTTAAAAGCTGCCTTCATTTTACCTTTGGTTTTCATTAAGCTGCCATTGACATCCATATTGGAGAAGATACTTTTGAATGTCCAGGTTTTTCATATTCCTTGTGTAGTTTTTTTTTCTTTTTGAAAAGAAAAGTGAAGGTGCATATTGTCTCTTAAGAATAAGCATGTGGAATTATCCTCAGATAACCTCTGACAAATTCACATCAAATTTTGCTAGTTCTTCCATGTTTCTATAATTTTCCCTCCCTTAAATTGAGTTTTCCCTTCTTTTAGTCATGTCCTGGACCTGTATAGATACATTCTTTTCCCAATCCAATCCATTTTTTCCATTTTAAATTTTTATTCTAATGCAAGCTGACATTCCTAAATAATAATAATACTTTACTTTAAAAAAAAAATCATCAAGCATACTGTCTTTTATGCATTTATCTCTTATTCCCATGGGCATTCATTTATGCTTCTAAACATATCCTTCAGTGCACTTAAAGAGGGTGGATGGGGTAGAAATGCACAAATCAAAGCTGGCTTCATTTTCTTTTCTGTCTTTTAATCTCCAGAAATGAATTCTTGGACATTTTCCCTTTACTCTTCTATTAGCAGAGGTGACAATTTTCCATTGTTCAAATTAATGTCAGTGGTTTTCTAAAAGACAAGGACATGACAGCTTTTTGAAAAACGAGCATTTTTCTCCCCTTAGATTTAATCTGAATGCAAAATTGCAAGGGGAGAGTGATACATATGTTAATAAAGATATTGGTTTTCTTTTTGTTACTAACTGCTAAGGATTTTTGCTACTTAGTTTTTAATATTCACACACCATTATTTTTCCCCCAGTTTTTAGAGGGATTGCTATGTTTTGTGGAAGCAATGACTTGTGATATTTTCAAGACAGAACAACCTCTGTTCTTAAGGGCAATCACATGAAATTTGGCTTAATTTCATGTGGACTTGAGTCTGGTTTAGAACCATTTCACAAATTATCCCTTTGGGCTCTGACCAAAGCAATGTGCTTTTTCTGAAAAATTTACTATGTGAAAAGAGATAGAAAGGAGTGGCAAAGAAAGACAATGGAGGTATCAACAGAAAAAAGTAAGTTTGTGTGTGTGTGTGTGTGTGTGTGTGTGTGTGTGAGAGAGAGAGAGAGAGAGAGAGAGAGAGGGAGAGAGGGAGAGAGGGAGAGAGGGAGAGAGGGAGAGAGGGAGAGAGAATTGCAGCCCCAGCCACTTAATACATTTATACATTGTTATTCTGGGACTGTAGCTACACATTATATGCTAATACTATTTAAAAGGGAGAATTGCAGAAGGAAAATGAAACTCTTCAACTTGTTTCTGTCTTCTGTTTTTCTACTCCAAAGTAATCCACCTCACATTCCTTCCCCTCACCCGAACAAGGTTACAATTATTGTTAGTTTTGTCTTATCTTTTTTGGGAGGGGGGGCTTTTTCTTATTTATTTTGATGAAATTAAACATCAAAAGATGTGAATAGAGAAAAGACAACAATGTAAGTGGCTGTCACAGCCTCTTTTATGCTTTCAAATTCCTGATCCCCCCCCCTTTTTACAGCTATTGTACTTTTAAAATACAGAATGCCTACTTTTAAAAGGAAAACATTTTAAGAATTCATTTAAACATCAGTTGATAAAAGGACATGTCAAAACCTATGCAGTCCATACATTGTATACCCATTATTCCTTAAGGCAAAATTGTTACACTGTTTATTAAACTGAACTGTTTGTTCAACTTGGTTTTTCTTTTTTAAAGAAAACATTTAAAGTGGTCTACTATTCCAGCTTGCTTCTCTAAGTTGGTCATGATAAACCCACTTTTTTGCGTATTATGCTGTTTGCCTTCTAAATTAACTTGCAAAATGTTTACTATACCTATAACAGCCAGTTTTATAAGGGAAATAATAATTCAGGAAGGCTGCAATCACCTAAGGTTATCACTCAATTTTAGGGAAAGCCAGTTACTGAGCAGAATTATCAGTTAAAATTCCCGACTCCTCAGAGGCTAAAAATAGTAGTATTTCATCTGGATCATCATTTTATTGAAAAGGAGGGTAAGATCAGCTGGCTGAATTACTGGGACTTTATGGCCTGCCAAGGGCCAACATAATGTTTAGACTCCAGTATATCCATGTCAGATTCAATTCAGATAATCACAAGTTACTCTAACCCCTATAATTTATCTCCTTCAAGCTGAGCACACAGGGAGCCTTCTCAAGAGGTTGAGAGAGAGCAAGGGTGGGGGTAGGGACTTGCCTCACTTCTAAAAGAGTTTACAAAAGCTCCCTCAAAGGGAAAACCTGAAGGAAGCCTAACCTCACGGAGTGGAGATGTCAGCCAGTCACAAGAGCAGGGCAGAGAGGTTAGGAGAGATAATGCAACCTAAAAGGGAGGGGATGGAGGGGGAAAGCCACATAGATGCTGCATGACTCACCAAAGTGAGAGGAAAATAACTCCTGTTTGAAAAAGGAAAAACAATATTCCATGATAATAAAACCCTATGGTGGTGGTATTGTTATTATCCACACCCTCCAAAAGGGACTACTTATATTTCTAATTTATAATGTGGATGAAAATAAAATAGAAAATCAACACCCTCAGTGAAATAACGGAAATAAAAGAATAAGGGTGGTTGCCATCGTGAAGTTCATTTTATCTGTCATTGGTTTGGAACAACAACTAAATCAATGGATGTGATAGTGGTGGGTTTAGGTTTAAGGAGCTTATTTCTCTCCCTGAATAGTCTTTCCACATGTATCAACTTCATGATTTGCTTTGGGGCCATGTTCTAAATTGCCTGCATTAGCCTGGAACCCTCAAATCCCTTCAAGAGGTCCAAAATGATCATATCTTCATATGGGATGAATTTAATATTATGACTAAGTTATTGCTTCTGGTAAAGTGGCATACATTTCCATAAATTCATAATTTGGGATTAAAAACAAACAGATAAATAATCCAATTAAGCATCAAAACCATGTTATTGCAGGGATTATATAAATCTACATTCATTACAAGAAAACTATTTTAAGAGAAATAGTCCTAGCAGCCCAGGGATGGCCTGCTGGGGACTCACAGGGGTTTGGGAGAACCTCTAGCTAAGATTCTGTGCAGTTTGGAGAACCCCAAAATCCCACTCCTGGGCCACTTCTCCCCCCCACAGGAGTCCCTATACAGCCCATTTTGGATACAGGTAAGTGTAGTGCGCATGCAGAGGCTCAGGTTGGGCGAAAAACAGGCCTACTGGAAGTTCGGGAAGGGGGCCTCCGGAACCTGGGGAGGCCGTTTATGCCCTCCCAGAGGCTCAACGAGACTCTCCGAAGCTTGGGGAGGACAGAAATGCCACCCACCATGGTGCAGGAGGCCAACTAGGCCATGCCCACCATGGCCATGCCCACCCAGAAACTGGGTAGAGAACTCCTTGTTAAAAGTTTTGAAGCCCACCCCTGTAGCAACCCAGTTTTCAAGGTTTGATGGGATCATTTAGGTTTCCCTGATGTTTTGAAAATTGGGAGGGATTAACCTTTTTGAACATCAAGGGGATGTTTGTTTGGGGGGGCGACACATGAGAAGACATATTTCCAGGTCCTTATGTGTGGCAATCTCTAATGAGATTGATGAGAGTCTACTCTGTCTGCAGATATCATCAGGAGAAGGAAGACTTGCAGATATCCAGCCAGTAAACCACGAAGTGCTTTAAAAGTAACAACCACATCTTGTGTGGCATTCAGAAACCAAACTGCAGTCAGTAAAAGTAAAGCTATTATATGGATGTGTGTATAAGATGTCTAAAGTTAAACTGTATATTATAAACAATATCCAAATGACTTGAGAAATATATCCTCACCATGTCAGATCTCCCTTCAGTGTAAATTGACGAGAGATTATTTGATCAAGAAAAAAAAAATCAATGGTTAAGAAATACTTAAAAGTGATTCATTCTTGAACAATAAGGTAAAACAATATTCATGCAATTATTCAGAGTCAGTTCCCAAGATTACAATAACATAATTGATTTTTGCAGTCTAGTTATGTTGAAATGGAAAATCACCGCAAGCAGAATTCAGTAATCTCACAAAAGAATTGCAGGAAGCACTTACTATGCAATGTTCAATAGTTAGAGTAAGAAGGAAAGTAATTGCATTGGGTTAACAGTCATCATGAGGTGTTACACAGGACTCTTGAGTTATGCTTCCCAAATCCTACCCTAAGGCCTTTTGAACTATTCAGCTAATATTGTTAATCCTGGAACAAATTATTTTTATTTTATTATCAAAATTAGTAACTGCCCATCTTCTTCACAGATGGACTCTGGATACAAATTTCTAATAATAAATGTTAGAGTTTTGTTTAAATAGACTTAAGAGAGATAGTGGTCATATACTCTAGTCACTGCCTTTATGCTCCTGAAAGAGTCTCCCTGAGTATAAACTGTACACACTGCTTATATGTCATAGATCATCCTGGTCTTCAAACTATCACACTATCATTAAGCATCCAGAATCTATGTCTGTGGTTGTTTCAGATAATGCAGTTCTGAGCTGTGGGGCTAGAAAATACAATGCTACTTCTCTCATTGTTCAAATGAAAAGTTTGAACAGGAATTGCATGTTGGATGATAAAAACATACAAAACTGGTATAGAGACCAAAAAAGATGACCGTGTCAGAAATATGTAAGAACTGTTACCTAGGAAAGGGGGCTGAAATATTTTTAAATCGTGATAAATGAGCCAACATGCTGCCTTGATTTACTGGCATATAAACATGGGGAGGTGGTACGGCATAATCAGATTTCGAAATGTCCATTATTATAGTTTATCTCAGTAAAATTAGTTTTAATTTTCTTTTGCAGTTTGATCTACCTGGTGGACTGATACCAACTGAAGTTGGTAGGCATTGGTCATTCTAGCTGATATGTTGAAAGGATTAGTTCATTAGCTTCTTCATACTTTGATACAAAAACCTTTAGTGAGTAAAAAATCAAAGAAAATGGAGAGTGTCATGATATGCCATCAATTGTAAATTAAATAAAACTAAGACTGAGACTTAGTAGTGACTAAGTTGTGGTGTTGTGCTGTGTTGTGTTGTTTACACAACCCTGCTGACCAAGCCATGAGCCATGAGGTCCCAAACCCAACACCAGGCTGCTCTATTTTCTGGAGCATTTTCCCTGGTCCAACCTGCACTTCTTTACAATGTTTAATACTTTGGCCTTGTGGGGCTGCATTGTCAGAGCCTATAAAAGATAGTTGTAAACTGCAGAAAATGTCTTGGAGAGCTCAATCAATGGGCATTTTCAGCAAATAGAAATGTCACCAAAAGGACAAAATCATGTGACATTGCCATACACGTTACGTCTTTTATGTAGTTTAGTGTGATAGTCAAGTACAAAAGGGATAGAATCTGCAATGTGAGACCTGTTTCATCATTTGCTCCTCTAACCCCAAGCCCCATGTGACTCTCAGTCTATAAATTGGGGGCACTAATTTAGCCTAAAGTTGGAAGTGACTTATCAAATACTTTATATCCTACTACCTTGTTTAAAGATACAAATCCTAACTTCTTTTCATGTAGAATTACTGTAGAATGCAGTCCTTTTTTCTCCCCAACATTATTTTGATGGTAAGCACACCTTATGTGGGAAAAAATCTGGCAGAACAACTACATCAATGCAAAATAACATCTCTGGTAACCTGGTATCAGTAAACTTCCAGATTAAGTGCTATTATCAAGCCCATATGGTGCAGCTGGGAGACACATCAAACACTGCATTGCCAAAATCAAATCTCCATATCTGGTTCAAACGTCTGGAGACAGTCTATTGAGAAGTCTTCACCTTGCTATCATGCTGATAGCATCAGATCTTTACTCCCATTCTCTGGAACAAGTCCCCCCCCCCATGAGCATATTTGTCCTCTTCTCTACTTGTATTATGCAAAGCCCCAAGTAGTTGTGCCTTTGGCTTTAAAGAAGTTCATCTTGGTATCTCTTTTATTTATGCTTTGTTCTTCATTACCCCAAGTTTATATGAATTGGGGCACAGTACAGATGTTGTAATTTTAAAAACAGTGCAATCTAAACCACCAAACCATGATTCCTGAACAAGGATTATTCAGCTTGACCATAATGGCATCTAATTCAGTGCAAAGGTTGTACAGTGATAGATTCCCAATCATAAAGCATTTCCACATAACAGGATGCTACTTTGCATTTCTTTCTTAGATCTTTACAAATGTTTCATGTTTAAAATCTGAGGAGCACTGTAGGTGCAAAATGCTACAGTTAGGGCAAAATATTCCATAAGAGGATGCATTTTCACCCTCCAGTGGATTTAGTCTAAATGTTGCATTGCTGTTTGCTGAAATTTCCATGCCATTTGCCATGCAGGCTGGCTTAATGCAGTTTTATTTTCCTCTATGTAGTTTGGAGAACTGATTAATAATAGAAGTTGGAAAGCTCCTACCGTTGGGCCTCAGAACTGTAATATAAGAATAATCACCTACCTTACATTCTGAAATTATTCACACTTCAAATACAAAGCTGGTAAAGAGGTGTTTTTTATTATTTACCCAAGTTACAAGCCACCAATTGCATTATAATTCACCACGGTCCTTTTAGGGTAAATAATGTCAATAATTATCTACAATAAGTAGAAATGTTAAAATGTCCATGGTAAAATGAAAAAAACCCACAATAATCATGATTACATCCTATTTTCCCAACATACTAAAGTAAAATACCATAACATCATACAACAGTACCAATGTATGATATCATTCAGTAAGAGAACAGTAAAATAATGTTCAAATCTCAAAGGCCTTCTGGAATAATTGGGACTTTATTGTTTTGAGAAGGCCATGAAGATGATGGATAACCTTATATTTACCAAGAGATAATTCTGAATAGGATGGAATCATGTAAAACAAAAACTGTTGTGGCACTGATGTGGGAAATTGTATTGAGGCTATGTCGTATGTATTGAAAGGTCAGCAATTGGCAAAATCTTGCTCTATTTCCTTTCTCTAAAGTCCAAATGATTCTAAAGTCCCTTTGATTCAATCCCCTTTTTTTCAGTAAGATTGTCTCATCTCTTATCAGTAGTTGCTTTAGTAACATAGTTTTCTTCCCAGCTTAGTTACAGTTGTTGGAAACTTCAAATCATTTAGTGTCACCAAAGGAACAATTGTATCTACTCTTCCATGTCTTGCCTGACTAATACTTGACTGACATTGCTCGACAGTGGAACTAATTATTTGGAGAAGTGATGGATTCCCCTTTATTGGACATGCAATGGGTGGTGAGGCAGTCACCAGTTGCAATACTTAATTTTAGAATGAGCTCTTCCAAGTCTGTGCTTCTATGCTATAGAAATAGCAACATTTTCCATTTCTAGACAAGGGTGTTGAATTTCAGAAAGACCACTTTGTTAAATGTTCTGCCATCTATCCATGCAAAATATACTCATGGATAATACCTTTCAAGATACATTCATCTTCTTTAAGCCATCCTTGTCATCTTTATCATACTGGGGGAAGTGAAGCCACTTTGTTTAGATTTTTATTTTTTTGCAATGTCTGAGGTTGATGTTAAAACTAAGGATAATAAAACCAGTCAGTTGAATCTCAAATTTTAAACAGCATTAGAATTTAAAGCTAGTTCAATTACAGTGGAGACCATGATTCATATCACCATGATAAAGATGTTATGAAAATCTGAGTCATGTGGTGAACTTAAGTCGAAGTATATTGTGTAAACTCAGAAAATTAGGTTAATGTTGAAAAAAGACTAAGTTAACCACAAGTAACTATGCAACCAACCATAGTTCAGCTTAAATTTCCTTTTTACATATTACTGAACAGAAACAAAGCTTGATAGATGCATCATCTGAAGCCTGACAGAAGATCAAGCTAAATAAAGAAGATGAAAAAAATTTGCAAGAGGCAGAATGTTAAAAATCAACCTTACAAAGAAAAAGGTCACATAGATGAGGGAGCAAGCAATTGCAGAAGGTGGAAGTGTAAACATTAATTTGTTATTCCTTTAGTCAGATCAGAATTGCCAAACTTGCCAAGGACAAAATTCGATACTTTTCTTTCTATTATGTGCCTCAAGAAGAAATATCTTCATGTGTGTCTTGACCTTCTTGATTTCCCCATAGTCCACATCCCTTTTTTGGAGTTCCTGCATGTTCTCTGTCTCATAACTGACCCAGCAATTCTATGAAATGTAATTTGTGCTTTGGGAAGTCATCCTTTTCTGTCTAAGATCTCTGTACACAATTGTTTAGTCACTGCTGTTTTTGTCTTGGTTTTGCCTTTGCTTTATCTTTTCTGGTGTCTCTTTCTTAAAGTATTGAAGGACCTTTTCTAACACTTTCAATATGACCTCATTTTTAAAAAATCTGCATGTCATTCTTCTATAATTATATCCTTGGTAAGGATGAGCCAAAGCTTCAGTACTTTACAGAAAGAATCAAATAGTAATTTGCATTATAAGGTTCCAATAAACACAATACATTTTATTAATTCTGTTTTGTTAATTTAGATTGCATTTCACACTTGTGATGTATTATAATTGATAATTATATATAGTTTAATAACTGATTATTAAAAATTAAACTGCCAGTTACTGTAAACTCAAAGTGGTTTACAACAAAAGCATACAATCAGAATTAATACAAGATTAAAATAATAATTAAAATCCAATTAAACCTGTAATTAAAATTTAAAAAAATGTGTTTTAAGGTCCTTAAATTTAAACTGAGGAATTTCAATCCTCTCAATTCAATAGAAGGTGCATTCTGTAGACCAGGACAGGTATAAACAACGTTAATCTAAATATGTCCTGTAGATTAATACCAGAAGAGCCCATAGCATGTTTAGGTTCACCTTCCCAGATCATCAGAAAGAAGAGAAAAATTAGGAAAAAAAACAATATCTCTGGTAAGCCACACCCAATCTATATAGGTGAGAACAAATTCAGATCTGATTTTGGGAATGGGCAAGGGAATAATGAAACATGAAGGAAAGGAAAAGAAGGAAAGGCAATTCAATTCTGGAAAGTAAGCAAAATTCAAAGCAACCTCACCTTGATTTTATTTGGTGTAAATTGGGGCAAAGAACAACTTTTGACGGATCTTCAAGATTCTGTTATTCTATCATTCTGTAATAAAAAGCATTCCTGGAATCCATGCCCTGTCTGGTTTATGACCTTGCCTACCTTGAAGAGCGATAAGTTTTTTAAAAAACTAAGCAGCATTATATATTTTCCTCAGACATGGATTGGCTGACAGTGTAATGTTTTCAGTTCAACTGGAGTAATCTGGTCTCCTTGAATTTTTCTAAATAGCAATTGATTGCTGAATTATGTACCTGTTGAGGTATCCAGACTAGATACAAAGGCACCAAAAGCACATGAGTACCCGGATTGTTGTTGGGGGCAATATGCTGACTCTGTAAACCGCTTAGAGAGGGCTGAAAGCCCTATGAAGCGGTATATAAGTCTAACTGCTATTGCTATTGCTATTTCAATAGTTAAAATCAGGGAATATTAGGAAGGAAATCATTGTAAGGCTTTTTTTCTTCTAAGAAAGGAATTGGGATATATGAATTAGAGGTAGTAAATCTATACATATAAAAAATCCACCATGGCTATCCTACATAATTATTGACCACACATTAAACTATTAGTCCCTGTTAAGATTTTGAGACAGTAATTAGATTGTAGCTGCAGAGGAACCTGGATTTTCTCATATGCATTTTAGTTAAATTCAGGCCTGGGAATACACCACTTCTTAGTGTGGATTATACTTCAAAAGAACAGAGTATTATTTTACAATATTAAAATATTCCTGAATTTTGCTGTGATATGCCATAAACATCTATCTGAAATGCTGCTGTTCTTTGAACTTATTTTAGATGGTCCATTTTACAATTTGTAAAAACTCTTGCCTCACAGTGTAAAGGTTTTTGCTGCCAAAGAGAATGGCATCTTGGTGATTTACCAGTTTCCCCCCATTGAAAAGGCTCTGATTTTGTTTTATTTTTGCTTACGACCAGACCAATGCATATAATATGAAGTAGGGACATGAAAAGAGAATAGTGAAAGCTCCCCCCCCCCCCGTAAGAGATGGTAGCTACCTCATAAGCGGTAGTAATTCAAGGTATGTCAGTTATTAAACAATGTTCTTTGCTTCTGTATTGAGTGGCACAGAAATGATCACCAGCAGACTTCAAATTGCTTTTGGGGAATTGGGAGTGGAAACAATGGAAATGTGAAAGTATTTTCAGTGAGAATTAGACCTAGAATGGCAGTTATAAATGTTGATGCGGTATTCCATTACGCATTCATGTCCTCTGTGCTACATATAATTGGTGTCAATGTTAATTCATTTTTTGTCTGGCAAACAGCATATGGAACTTTTTGGTAAGATATCCAAGGCTTTATCAATCACTTCAGGTTCTTTTTATATCAGTACTGTAAACTCAGTACTCAGTATCATTAAAGAACATTTCAAAATCATGGCTAGGCATCACAAAAGACCAATGTATTATATAGTTTGTCCTATCTTCAAGCAACTAAGGAAACTTGTAAGAAACTCTTCTCTTTTAATAGTCATAAATCAGGAAAGTAAATGTAGATGAGAGATGGTGACAGGCTCTAAGTTATAGAATAGAATAGAATTCTTCATTGGCCAAGTGTGATTGGATACACCAGGAATTTATCTTTGGTGCTTATGCTCTCAGTGTACATAAAAGAAAAGATATATTCATCACGAATCATAAAGTACAACATTTAATGATAGTCACAGGGTACAAGTAAGCAATCAAAACTTACTAGCAAACAATTAATATAAATTGTAAGGATACAAGCAACAAAGTTACAGTCATACAGCCAAAAGTGGGAAGAGATAGGTGATAGGAACGATGGAAAGATTAATAGGATTAATAGTAACGCAGACTTAGTAAATAGTTTGACAGTGTTGAGGGAATTACTTGTTTGCAGAGTGATGGCGTTTGGGGAAAAACTGTTCTTGTGTCTAGTTATTCTGGTGTGCATTGCTTATATAGCATTGTTTTGAGAGTAAGAGTTGAAAAAAATTATGTCCAGGATGTGAGGGGTCTGTAAATATTTTCACAGCCCTCTTTTTGACTCCTGCAGTATACAGGTTCTCAATGGAAGGCAAGTTGATAGTAATTGTTTTTTCTGAAGTTCTAATTATCCTCTGAAGTCTGTGTCTGTCTTGTCAGGTTGCAGAACCAAACCAGACAGTTATAGAGGTGCAGATGACAGACTTGATAATTCCTCTGCAGAACTGTATGCTTGAAAATGTTCATGGCTGAAGAAGATTTGAATCCAGCTGTTGGGCAATTGTAGGTAATCTTGAGATTCTCAGAGAGACACTTATTTTTCTTTCTTCAGTTTGCTTAACTCCATACTATTTCACAATCTTATTTTGAAAGTAATTTGGGAAAGAACAGCACATTCATAAAATTATATTAAATGCACAATTCTTTGAATGTTTATTATTTTATGCTTTGCTGGGTAAAATCTTCATTATCATTGTAAATTATGAAAGTATATGATCATTATGAAAGAACATTGGCTTATTCTATGCACATTGGTCTTTAAAAAAATAAGCAAAAAGATTATTTAAAAGATAAGTAAATTGGTTCTGTCATTCTGCATTTTTCTATAAAATAAAAATTCTGGTTGGTGAGTCCCCCTCCTCATCCCTCTCTTTTTGTTATAACTTCTGACTAAAAGGAGGAAAAAACCTACTTTATTTTCTTTCTACCTTTTGCAAAACTCAAGAGGCAGCCGAGTAACCCTACAGCTATAAATTTATCTGTTCAGCGCCTATAAAAATCCTATTAAAATACAGAGTAGAAAAAATAACAGTTCCCCAGAGGAAAACAAGGGTTATTTCTACAGTCTGTACTGTATTTTTTAAAAAGGCATTTCTTGAAGCTATGTTCCATAGATATTAACAATTAGATGTTTCTGATTGTGATTGGTTTTTATTTTTTTTATTTTTTCAAAATTGAACTCAGAATCAGCTGTGGACAAGAGCTGTCATTATATTTTGGCTAAGAGTAATTAATTTCACTTTGTCTGTATTGGCTGGGGACCGTTCTTTCCATGAGGCAACTGAAGAGTGAATATGTTCTGTGTAGCTTCTCTAATTAATTAAAATGGCTTTCCATTGGGGTTCATTCATTTCCTGTTGAATTATATATTTTATTCCATTAGCATTTATTTGGAATGTTAAAGATGGATTAATTGCTAGGAGGAAAATAACAATGGCCAGATTTGCATTAGAATGTAGTAATGGAATAGTTCCTCCTTATAGGAAAAAATGCAAGTATATTTTGGTAGATCTGTAGCAAATCAATTCTCTCAGGCAAATTGCCAAGTAAGGAATTGCTATTTTTGAAAGGTGTGGTAAAAGTCTATTCTTTAACTGTATGCAGCCAGTTTGGCTTAAAGATTAAGGCACCTGGCTAGAAGTGTGGGAATCTTTAGTACCACCTTAGCCATGAAAACTAGTTGGGTGACTTCAGGCCAGTCAGTCTCTCTCAGCCTAATTCATTTTCAATTGTTGTGGGGAAAATAGGAGGGGGAAAGAGTATTATGTTTGCTGCGTTGAGTTATTCATAAAAATGATAAAGGTAGGATATAAACAAACAAATAAACAAACACTTGTCTTCATCAGTTCCTAACGGTTCCATTTAAAGTTTCTGGGATTGTATGTAGGAATGTAAGAGAAGTGGAGAAAATTAGGATATTAAACTTCAGATTTGTTTGTCATGCTACAAGCTACTCCATATCAGTTGTAATATAATCAATACATATACTGTATACAACAGGGTTCAAAAGGCTATATTACATTATTCCATGAAATGTTCTGAGGGTGGTGGTGGAATATTCCATCCTGTGAAATGGCTTGTTATCTGTCTAGTTTTGAGGTGGGCTTTGGTCTGAATAACCTGATTCTTATAATACCCAAATTTGTGCAGAAAACACCTGTACTTTTCAGAATGTTACATTAAAAATGTAGTCATCACATTATCTTCCAGTTGGGGTATTCTTTTGTATTTGAACAAGGCAAATTAAGAAGCTTTTACTAAAACCTATTTCTCAACAAATATAAGTATAAAGGGTTGTTCCCAATAGTTTCTGTATGTATGTGGCATTTGCATATTGTTTTTTAAAAATCTTTAAACTGGCAAGGAAAGCCAAATTATACTCAGAATACATTGTGTTAACTTTTACCAAGGTGCTGTCCTCCATATGTATTGGACAATAGCTTTCAAACCTCTCAGGACCGTTGACATGATGTCTAAGAATTGTACAACACATTGAGAAAGAAGGAAGATTGGATGGATATTATTATGATTATTATTATGATTTGTCATACTGTCAGTCAGCTATTCAGACTGTATTTGGCATTTTTATCTACAGTATCTATCAAATTCTTCCCAAGGACATGGAATAGGCAAATGTGAATGTTTGATAGTGTTAGAGGTATCATCGCATGATATAAGCTGCTCCAAGTTAATCTGCATTTTGCACTTAGCTGATTAATTAATTAATTAGCTCCATTTGTTTGGAAATTACACCAAGGCACGTATTGCTATTGGTACAACTTTTGCTAGAATCATTCCATTCTATTTGCAGGTCTTTGTATTTTGTTATCTTTAGTTTTTTTCTTCTATTTTTCTGTTGTTATTATTATTGCCCTTTGATACCACAAATTGTCATATCATAGAAAGAGGTAATGCTTTCTAAGGAGAACATTTGTGTATATGTGCGTATATCTATGTATATGTATATATTCCCTTCTCAGCAGTGGTGGGTTTCAAACATTTTTGGAACCTCTTCTGTAGGTGTGGCCTGCTTTCTGGGTCCACTGGTGGAACCTCTTCTAACCGGTTCGGTAGATTTGACGAACTGGTTCTATCGAATAGGTGCGAACTGGTAGGAACCCACTTCTGCTTCTCAGCCATATGGGTCTTTGTCAATCTCAAATCCTCTATCTTACTATCCCGTCTGAGTCCTATCTGTTTCCTACCAACTAGGAAACCTGATTTAGATTAAATAACTAAAATTTATTTAAATTTTATTTCATTATTACTTTATTGGGAATGGAGATAAAGAGGAAGAAAAGTAGATTAAGTGTGTTGGCTATTTGGGATACATAGATATTGAGTAACACTGAAGCTATAGACAAGGAGGGAAGGAAATTTCATTCCTTTTGGAATGAAATTAGCAAGTTTGCATTTTTTGAAGCAGTAGTACTTCCCAGAATACAGCAGGAGTCTACAAATTATCCCAGTGAGTCAAATTCCAGGTTGTTAGCTTAAGTTTATCGGGTGAGGTCCAACTTCTCTCTTGCTTGCAGTGTCTTTCAGCTCTTTTTGAATATAGCAAGGGTATGCACATTCTCCCAATGAAAGGAGACTTTCTACAAAGCTGTATGGGCTTTCTATATCAATTAAAAATGCTCAAGGAGATGACTGTATGTCTTTTGCTATTGCTATTACCTTGCTAATTAGCATGCTAATTTTATGAGGATGTTCTGTTTTTCCTTCTTTCTTCCTCTATGTTGACAGAGAAGCAGAAAATACTATGCAGGCATCAGTAGTCACTCTGCTTATGTTGTCATGGTGGAGCATCAGAGGTGGTATTCAGCTGGTTAGCCCAAACCGGTGGCAGAAATTTTGCCCAGTTTGGTGAACCAGTAGCAATGGCTGGCTGCCATGCCACTGAACTGGTTCCCCTGTTGCCAGTTACTCACCCTGCCCATCTGGTCACCACTTGCTTGTGCCGCCTCTTTGCCTACCGACTCTCAAAGAGGCCAGCAGCTGGCCACAGGCTGCTGAAAACTTTTCTGGTCGGTAAAAAAGCAGCTCCCATCACCACCATCTTCTTCGCACATGCACATCCCATTGCCTTGCAAGTCGATGTGCATGCGTGAAGAAGATGGTGGTGATGGCAGCTGCTTTTTTGCCAACCAGAGGACTTTTCAGCTGTCTGTAGCCAGCCACCACAGAAGGTAAGCAACCAAAGAGGTGGTGGTAGGGAAGGAAGTGGGAAAATGGGGGCGACTAGCAAAGGGAGGGGGGTAAATAGGGAAAAATCCTAAAAAAATTCACTATCGGTTAGGTGGGTGTGGCTAGGTGGGGTGCATGTGACTGAGTGGGCGTGGGCATGAGTAATGTCATCTTGGCCACACCCACTCAGTCACATGCTTCGCACCTAGCCATTCCCACCAAACCAGTAGCAAAAATTTTTGAATCGCACCACTACAGAGCATAGAATATATTAAGAGTTCAATCATAACTCATCACTTTTTGCTGGAGAGAGAGAGAGACAGAGAGAGAGAGAGAGAGAGAGAGAGACAGAGAGACAGAGAGAGAGAGAGAGAGAGAGAGAGAGAGAGAGATGTCTCTAGAAATGATAGGTAGAACACACACACACACACACACACACACACAATGTAGGCAGTGCTTCAAATTCATCTTTGACTTTTTCAACATAATGTGTAGATACTGTAGTACTACTCAGGTTTCTTTTACAGTCAATTCTTCCTTTTATTTAGAAAAGATGAACTTACAAAATGGGATGGACTTAATGTTATGACTAAGCTATTGCTTAGTGGAGCAATAGTGGAGTAAAATGCTGTAGCTTCCTTTTTTTCTGGGTAGCTTTTATATTTATATATATTCTTTGAAATTGATGGATACAACTTTGTATTTTTTTGTCATGAAATCCTCCTGGGCCAAATTCATAGTTTCATCTGATATAATTTGGTTATATAATTACCTATCTTTCTGTTTCTCTTTTTTATTGTTTTACTATATTTGTATTACAATGTATTTATGGTGTTGTTGCACTCAACTTTTAATACTAGCAAATAAAAATGTTTTATTAAGGAGTGAATGCTTCAATTGCTAATTTGTTGTCATGTTTTTTTCCCCATTTTGTATTGAGACAAGGAATGCTACTTTTGAGGATTTGATCAAATATTAGGGAATGAGAGTTCTTTTGCTTCTGATGCCATTTTCTGGACCCTTATTTTTGAAAAAAAAAAGAATATTAACAGTTTATATTTATAAATATATTTATTATATTTATAATAGTTTACCCTTAACATACTCTTAAGTGTTTTTGATAGTAAGTTTGAATTCATGAAGTAGGTTTTAGCAGATCCTCAAGAAGTACATTGTGCTTTCATTGCTATTGGCCACCAACCTGACAATATTTGAGAGATTTATTTACCCCCCCTCCCTTGTATGAAAGATTTGCACAAAAAATGGCCATACTTACATTTTCCCCCTTCTCATACAATCAAATAGAACTAGAGCAGATGGCGATGAAGTTGAGGTACTGCAGGATCCCATAAAAATATCCATCCTGTGGATACCTGCATAGGGGGCATTTTCTTCATGTGAGGCAAATGGCTTCTTCCCTTTTTTTTTTCTCTTTGAAACTGCAGGATTTCTGCAGAAAAACAGTCGAGTAAGATTTTATCCATTCCTCTCCTTTTCCTTTATTTTCTTTGGCTACCAGTACAACTGCATTCATATATTTCTTTTCTTTTCTTTCTTTTTTAATTAGAGCCAATTATGTGACTGCCTATGCACATCTGACAGCCCATCAAACTGTAATTGCCTCACAAATCTTCTTGTAAAAAATGTAACTTAGAGCTACTCATCAGGCCCTCTTCTAAAGCTATTTGGGAATAATACATGATAAAAATATAATTCGAGGGCAAAGTACAAAGAAGCATAAAGCAGGATGTAAATGTATGCAATAGATTTCAAATGAATGAACAAAGCTATTTTCCCCCCCACCCCAGCTTTCACTGTTAGAAAAATATGTGTTAAATTTTCACTTTGTTTCCTTTCTACTGCAAATGGTTTTAATCAGAACTCAAGGTTCTGGATTCCATATAAACTGATCATTATTCTATGACAGTTTGCACGGGCTTCTGTTCTATATCTCATAAATATCTTAAAAGAGCACTTGGATTAATTTATAGTGGTCCTATAGTTCCAGTCAATTTCATTTAAGAGAACAAGTATTCAAGGAGTTTTAATGTTTGTAACAACCTTACACACATATACACGCACATACCAAACTAAGTGTTTAAATGCCTGACAGTGCTTTGATCCAGTCATTATTATCCTTTACAAAATGTTACTATTAAAAATTAGGATCCAATAGTTTTGCAAGTATCATACCATAAGCAGAACAATAGAGGACATCATGACACAATGGAGTCTTCCATAAGAGAGTGATAGACAACGACAACTTCCATCCCTAACTATGTAACTGCTTATTATTTAATGACGATCTCCCAAGTTTTGAGTTCACTTCTCAATCAAACTGTAAGTAGACATTGTGTGATTCATATGACTGTGCCTGAAAACCACATTTCATTCTCTGTTAACATCTGCTAATACAGACCATATTGCCATGATGTCACTGGGTGTCAGGTTTCTCCACCCACATGAAACCATAAAAGTCAGGCTATAATGGGATCACATCAAGGTTTTGTATTACAAAAAATTGCAATAGATTGATAAGAGAGGACTAATAATCATACTTACTTGGTGCATTTTAATTTCAGTTTGAAATGCTATCTTAAACTGTGGGTTTTGATCAGTGGTGGGTTTCAAAAATTTTTAGAACTTCTTCTGTAGGTGTGGCCTGCTTTGTGGGAGTGGCTTGACGGCCATGTGACTGGGTGAGAGTTGCTTGATGGCCATGTGACTGAGTGGGTGTGGCTTGGTGCTTAGCAACCAAAAGGTTGGCTCAGAAACTCTGGCATTTGAAGGACGTCTTAAAGGTGTCAAGTTACAGGACCCTTGCACCCCTAACCCTTTAGGAAAAAAAACCCAGGGGTGTTCAAACTTGACAGCTTTAAGACTTGTGAACTTCAACTCCCAGAATTCCTCCTCTCGCTCTTCATCTTGATGATGTGCGGACGGGTGGGGGGAGGGAGCTGGAACTGGTTCTAAACGGCACTGTAGATTTGTGGAACCTCTTCTATAGAAGAGGTTAGAACTGGCAGGAACCCACCCCTGGTTTTGATACACTGTAAAGTTGAAAAGCTGAAAATGGGTATATTAATGACTGTACTAGAGGTGGGTCATTCCTGGTTCAGCCCAGTTCAGTCAAACTGGTAGTAGAATTCAGGCCTGGGTCGCAGAACCTGCAGTGACCCAGGCCTGCCACGCCCCTGAACCGGTTCCCTATCTGCTGATGGCTGCTGCCATGTTGTTTTCTAGTGACTGCACATGCGTAGTTCTCTGTAAATTGTTCTACGCCTGCACGAAGAACAATTTACAATGAACAATGCATGTTCATGAGGGTTTTACTGGTAGTAAAACTGGCAGCAACCCATCTCTGCAGTACTACATCCTCATTTTAAAAGAGCACATGGATCATTTGTGTTTCTCAACTTTGTAAAACTGCCACTAGCTAACTTGAAGTAAGCTTCACTGAAACCCTTCTTTCTGAATCAATACATATAGGGTTGCAGTTTTTAAAATATGCAATGCTGCCTATCTTCTTTTAATATTTATAGAGATTCATCTACCCTTTTAGAGGTGGCCAAATAAAGCAAACTGAAATAGAAACATGTAAATTAAAACAAAAAGATATTCTTCAGTTGATAAAATAATCAAATCCAGAGCAGATTGGAAGCGGCCTCAAAATATAAACTCCTCTGTAGAAGAAAGAATGCTGTATCTTGAGATTTAACGGGAGCTTTTTAAATATAGGCCAGCACAGAGCAACAATTGTTTATTAAAAATGACATTGTTAATATTGAACACCACAGCTAAATTCAGCAAAGGAACACTCATTAGCTCGTTGTGCAGGATGCACTGCTTCAGGTTTTAAGTTACATTCACTCAAGTCAAATATTTGAGCATAAGTCAGAAGATATTCAGGGCCAGCTGTGTAGTTTGGGGAATTGTAGTCCCAAGACATCTGGAAACAAATTGCACAGGTAAGACTGAATGTAACTATGAGTATAACACATCCCTAGGTATGCACTTCATTGGTTTACAGAATCTCCTGTATTTAATACGTGCAAAATTATGATTAAACAATCAGTCCATCAAAATTATCTATCTCTCTCTCTCTCTCTCTCTCTCTCTCTCTCTCTCTCTCTCTCTCTATCTATCTATCTATCCCCTCTCTCTCTCTCTTCTCTCTCTCTCTCGAACTTAGGCTAAAGGTCCCTTTAAAAAATTAGGAAAGCCATGCAACGATGACTTAACAAGTTTAAAAGCAAAATGCAAAATTATGATTAAACAATCAGTCCATCAAAGTTATCTATTTATCTATCTATCTATCTATCTATCTATCTATCTATCTATCTATCTATCTATCTATCTATCTATCTATCTATCTATCTATCTATCTATCTATCCATCCATCCATCCATCCATCCATCCATCTATCTATCTATCTATCTATCCTCTCTCTCTCTCTTTCTCTTTCTCTCTCTCTCTCTCGAACTTAGGCTAAAGGTCCCTTTGAAAAAGTTAGGAAAGCCATGCAACGATGACTTAACAGGTTTTAAAGTAAAATGCAAAATTATGATTAAACAATCAGTCCATCAAAGTTATCTCTCTCTCTCTCTTTCTTTCTTTCTCTCTCTCTCTCTCTCATAGGCTAAAGGTCCCTTTGAAAAAAATAGGAAAGCCATGTAATGATGACTTACTAGGCTTTAAAGCAAATGAAATAATACTGAAATATTACTATCCAAAATGGTGTAACTTGATTTGGTCCAGAGTCTAAAAATAAAGGTTGTGATATCAGGTTATGATAACATGCATCAGCCTAATTCATGAGCAGTTATGATATGGAATATTTGAAAATGCCTTCCAGATCAATGCATGTTGCTATATTTTCTGTCCATAGATAAGTTTCTGTTTTGGAGCAATATGGAAAAGGTGGTGCACACTCCATCTCATCCTTTTTACCCAATAGGTCAAATGTTTAATAAGTCCACTTTAAAAGATTACTTTCCATTTTGTATCCTGGAGAAAGTATGACATCAGATTTCATGGTTTTATCCTATTCTACTACGTGTTCTTTGGTTGCCTTAGAAACGTGGTTGCTATGGATTACACAGTGGGAGT